>NC_088417.1:51097799-51697799 GCF_034236695.1 Oncorhynchus nerka | reverse complement strand
CAGCACATTCAACTATGTAAAGAAAAAAGTATTTAATAAGAATATTTCATTCATTCAGATCTAGGATTTGTTATTTTAGTGTTCCCTTTATTTTTTTGAGCAGTGTATATCACCATGTGTATGACTTCAAGAACCAATAAAATGGGAATATGGTATTTTAAAGCTTATTCAGTGAATGTGGGGGTCTTACAATGGATATATTTACATTTGATTTATTTGGGATACATGTTAACCCAATGTCAATGAGAAGTATTTACCCCAACCAAATGTAATGCGTCTTTGCCATTAAGCAAAGCGAGATCATCCAGATTTATTAGGAATCCATATATGGGCAACCAATATCCCAAGCGCTGTGTTATTCTGTGGTGCCTGAGCTGGGTTTCCCACTGGACTATAACTCTGTCTGACATGACTGACCCACATTCCACCCTCTGGTTTAACCATGATGGCCCTGAGAAATAGGCAGTTGATATAGATAAGATGCATTAATACAGCCGAATGCAAAGAAAAAGATCAGCATTAATTAAATTAAATATTTGGGCATTGTAATTCTATAACCTTACTTTTTGGATTGTGTTGCCTGGAGTGTCACCATGTGCCACTACCAGTGCTGGTTGTGAAAGTATGATTCATCATATTCATTTTGCAAGGTGCCTCACTGTATTTGCACATGAAAGGGTTAACAATGGCAGACATCTGTGTTTGTGGCCAATTTAATCATTTCCGACAGGGTGGTCCCCTGCTTATGCACTGCCTGAATTGGTAGTGGCCTGGGATGTGGCCCCATGGGAAATGTATGCAAATATGCTTGTACCCCATTCCCACGGGAAAATAGGTTGCCACTCTAAATTAATATCAAGCAATTCAAAGGTTTCCATTTAGTTTCTGTTAGGAGAAAAGGCTCTGTCTGGGGGTTTCCACCTCTCTGCTTTCCACCTCTCTGCCAATCCAGTTGAGCATTTCCACTCCCAATAGCAGTGGTAGCTAGCAGCAGCTCTGTACATGCCAGCTGTGGGTAGGAGATTTCTGGGTAATGCACAATTGATAAATATAACCCTGGGGCTTTGACATTGAGTGACTGTGCATGCCTACAGCACTAGGAGTTGGGGAACCTACCAATACTAACCATCACTCCACAACAAAAAGTCATAGCCAGGAAACAACTGTGTGATTTATTTTCTTCAAAGGGAAGGTAAGATGAGTTCTGCGAAACCTCCAACAAGGGTATATATTACTTGCTGTACGCCAAAATAATAAGGGTATATTGAACTTCATTCACTCAACTTCCATAAAAATACATATTTGGTGTCCAAACAAACGCAATGTGCACTTCACATTTCAATATCATCAAACTCATGTAATCTAATGTCAATGTGTATGATCACTATATTTGATGTACATGGAGTATTTCCCTGGGTTGTCTTGAACAAAATGAGCCTGTTTGTTGTATTGCGAAGAAAATTTGCCACGGACCACTCATCTAAATGTACCCATGACTCCATTCTATGCGTACCAAAATTGTCCTAACACTGTAAGATCGTATTTTATCATTTGGCTAGTCATGTTGTCAATAGAAGAAGCTTTCAAATGATGCCCACCTGACGCAGATTGCGATTTATAAATGGACCGTTTTTGGATTGCATTAAGAACAACAGTAATTTTTTAAAGGAGGGGATGCAGGGCTTTGTTCCAAACAACACAAGTGTGCTTGCTCTAGTTCCTCAACGGCACTGCAAGGAGAGCAAAAGAAAGCACCTTATAGCACCGTACGCCCCTTTGAGTCATTAAAGTGCATTGAAATTACTTAGGAAATTACTTGGTACACACTATGGAGGTGTATGACCACTTGGAGACACCAGTAGGTCCTCTCAATCATACCCTAAGAATTATTTTTATGTTGCACCTAACCCAAATTTTCCAAGAATACTATTATCATGTTACTGAATGTATCCAGAGTATTTTCAGATTTGCGGTAAAAAGTAAAGTAAAACGCACATAAAATCAACAGCGTAATATTTGTATTCAGTCTTGTGAACTGTTGTGACCTCACCTTTAGTATAATCATGTTCCCATAATCTCCAACTGTTCCCTTTTAATTTCTACAACGGTTATGCATATGCTTTCCATATTTCTTCTGTAAGAAGCATTTCAATTCAGCCCTATCCATCCATATAGGCCAATTTCCACGAGTGTAAGGTGTTAAGGTGAATCCTAACTTCCGAAGTCATCTTTATGTCACCAAATTGACTCCTGAAGGTGCAAGAACATACATAATCGATTTCTAAATCACTACACCTATCGCTCCAGGCACCTACTGCAGCAAGCAACAATCAGAGCAGTCATATCACTGTATCACAATAAAGAAACGATCTCCGCCTTCACAGTTGACTACAAGGTCATGCAACAGTTGGCAAACAATATTTGCCTAGCCTTGGTGTTCCGCAATAGCCTGGCCTGGTGCATTTTATGTACCTCTCCACATCTCAAAGTTTCCAGTCAAGACCTTACAGTAAACCACAGATGAAGTGGCATGCTAATTTCAACATCATTGATACTTTCCCAAACAAACGCCAACTTTAAACATGCTACAGACATTACACATTTATCAGACGTTAACGGTGTCGGTCCATGTTATAAACAAAGTGTTACCTTTAAGATATAACTGACATGACAAACGCTGCAACAGGTAATGGGAAATGCACTGTCCATTCTGTCTGGTAATTGACTCCATAATTGTGTTTGCTCCAACTAAGCCGGTTGATTTCTTAGATTAGTTCTGCTGGCATTTTCATTTCTTCCTCCAACAAACTCCAATAAACTAATCCCATTGTGAATAATCCTGTTTGAGCCTATTTTGCCTTGTACTCTGTCAACACAGCAGCACTTTTGAACACTCACTTGAATGCATCCTGTCATTGTCCTCAGGGTTGGGTGGCATGTACCCCCAACAGTGAGATGTGACAATTCTTTGAAAACTTCCTACCAAGATTTTACTAATGCATGTTTATGACAACTGATTGTTGACAGATAACTGAGTGTTAGAAAGGTTCAAACTCCATACTAAATGTCTGTATTTGAAATTAGCTTTTTTTTAGGGGAAACAATATGAATCAATTTGACAAGAAAAATGGATTTTTGGAAAAGCAATATAAATCATACACATTGTCGTATCTCCTTACAAACGCAGACTGCATGTCATCAAGTTTAGAAACATGTGCCCAAAAGAAGAATTATTGCATCCGCAGTCAGTAATTGGGATCATCAAATGCAATTCATTACGGTTGTGATTGCAACTCAGCAGATGTGACAACACCACTTGATGAATATAAATGACCCAATCATATATATATATATATATATATATATATATATGGAGAGAGAGAGAAGCAAACAGAAAGGGGAAGGATGAACTTGGTCGCTGTTCAAAACGACTGTATATCTCTAATCTACCAGGAACACAGGAGGTTGGTAGCACCTTAATTGAGGAGAATGGGCTCGTGGTAATGACTGGAGCAGAATGAGTGGAATTACAGTAAATACATCAAACACATGGTTTCCAGGTGTTTGATGCCATTCCTGGCCATAATTATGAACTGTTCTTCCCTCAGCTGCCTCCTGTGTCCAGGAAGCATTTACTGGCTGTTAGAGCAAACTAAGAAATGAAGGCCTCCATGCCTGCGGAACATTTTACCTAACAGCCAGCATGGAGTCATGGGGCTGTGAGATCAATTGGTCTCGTGTCGTTCTAGCGCCTTATTGGCCTACTTTCTTCTTCCAATTGGCTGTATTGCTTGCTTACTCTACTCAGGGCACTATACAGTAGAGCTGTGAGATCCAATAGGGTTTTTGACAACTTGTAATCCATTCAATTGAAAGACCTCCCACTGGCCACAAACTGGTTGAATATACATTGTTCCAATGTAATTTGTCAACGTATTGTTGAATCTAAATAAAAAACACATTGCGAAAAAAAAATTGGAGGATGAAACTTCAACCACAGGATTATGTCATCATCGTAACCAATTTTCAACATGGACACATTCAAAATATGTGGAATTTGTACCTTTGAAACAATGTCAGATGTTCAACATTATATCTACCACAACAACAAATCAACAATAGCCGGGCAGCAACTCCTACTGGAGAGTTGATCTACAGCTACTTGTTTGATCTCTCATCTAGGGTTTTAAACAAGCTAATCTAGTCACTAGGATATTTCCCATTAAACCACTCAAGTGTTTCTTTAGCAGTATGCTTAGGGTCATTGTCCTGCTGGAAGGTGAACCTCTATCCCAGTCTCAAATCTCCTGAAGACTGAAACAGGTTTCCCTCAAGAATTTCCCTGTATTTAGCGCCATCCATCATTCCTTCAATTTTGACCAGTTTCCCAGTCCCTGCCGATGAAAAAAATCCTCACAGCATGATGTTGTTCTCGGGGTGATGAGATGCGTTGTGTTTGCACCAGACATAGCGTTTTCCTTGATTGCCAAAAGTCTCAATTTTAGTCTCATCTAAGTACCTTCTTCCATATGTTTGGGGAGTCTCCTAAATTCCCTTTGTTAAAAATCTGACTTGTTGCCTGGATTCACAACGAGTGTAGCTTTAATTCAGTACCCTGCATGTGTATTTTAATGAACGTTTGAGTTTTAACGAGTGCTATTAGCATTTAGCGTAGCGCATTTGCATTTCCAGATGTCTAGATGGGACGCCTGCGTGTCGGGTAGGAGCAAGAGGTTTTAAACACCAAACGTGTTTGCAAAAATGTTTCTTAAGCAATGGCTTTTTTTCTGGCCACTCATCAGTAAAACCAAACTCTGTGGAGTGTACAACTTAAAGTGGTCCTATGGACAGATATTCCAATCTCCGCTGTGGAGCTTCGCAGCTCCTTCAGGGTTCTCTTTGCTCTCTTTGTTGTCACTCTGATTAATGCCCTCCTTGCCTGGTACGTGAGTTTTGGTAGGCGGCCCTCTCTTGGCAGGTTTGTTGTGGTGCCATATTCTTTCCATTATTTAATAATGGATTTAATGGTGCTCCGTCGGATGTTCAAAGTTTGATATTTTTTTGTTATAACCCAACCTTAATCTGTAGTTCTCCACAACTTTGTCCCTGACCTGTTTGGAAAGCTCCTTGGTCTTCATGGTGCCACTTGCTTGGTAATGTCCCTTGCTTAGTGGTGTTGCAGAGTCTGGGGCCTTTCAGAACAGGTGTACATCTACTGAGATCATGTGCCAGATCATGTGACAGTTAAATAAAGTCCACCTGTGTGCAATCTAACTAATTATGTGACTTCTGAAGGTAATTGGTTGCACCAGATCTTATTTAGGGGCTTCATAGCAAAGGGGGTGAATACATATGCACACACCATATTTCCGTTAAAAATATTTTAAACAAGTTATTTTTTCCGTTTCACTTCCCCAATTTGGACTATTTTGTGTATGTCCATTACATGAAATCCAAATAAAAATATATTTAAATTGCAAAGCACTGTATATGAAGATATACAGGGGGTACCAGAACCGAGCAATGTGAAGGGGTACAGGTTAGTCGAGGTAATATGTACATGTAGGAAGGGGTAAAGTGAATACGCATAGAAAATAAACAGAGTAGCAGCAGTGTAGAAGCTGTAAAGGAGCCTTTAGGACCTAGACTTGGCACTCCGGTAAAACTTGACTTGAGATAGCAGAGAGAACAGTCTATAATTTGGTGTGCCTGACAATTTTTTGGTCCTTCCTCTGACACCACCTAGTATAGAGGTCCTGGTTGACAGGAAGCTTGGCCCCAGTACATCATAGAAAAACAATGGAAGGAGCTCAGAGTTCAAAGGGCAAAAAGTATTTTGGGGCTAGCATTTGACAACAACCGAGCTCGCTGCCAAGACTTACATGATTACAAAAATGAGATTCTCCTAATTAAAACTGTGTCTGATTTGAAAAAAATAGAAATATACACATTGCGAGATATTTGTCAAAATAGACAGACCTGCCTATATTTCCCCTATAGGAAACAATGGGACGACCTCACAGTTCCATGAGTCATTTTTTTGTTATTATTTACATATTTGTCACATATGGACAAAATTCAAGGGGTCTGAATACTTTCCGAAGGCACTGTATATTTTTCTTAATTCCATTATTTTACTTTTAGATGTGTGTATTGTTGTGAATTGTTAGATCCTACTATGATAGCAAAAGCTCAGGTTGCCCAGCCTGGCGGAGATACAATCTTCGGCAAAATCATTTGCCTGGAGATTCCTGGGAAAATAGGAAGGCTGGGCAACGGAGGAAGGCTGGGAACACAAGCATTTCGATACACCTGCAATAACATCTGCTACATATGTGTATAACATTTGATTTGATTTGCTGTAATAATCTGTGCAGAATCTTGAAAAGCATTGATCTCCGTCACTATTTACTTTTAAAAATAATCTCAACTGCAATCCAGGTCAATTGGTTGTGCTATTAGATGAAGCACAGTGATAACGCATTAAATTGTTGTATAAATACAAAATATTTGAAGTTGTATTTTAAATGGCTTAGTTGTGGTTTTAAATGGCTGAAAGCCCAGTGATAATGCATTTCGATGACAACTAAACAAACATCAGACATTGTTTTTCCATTGGAATTTGGTTGTGCTTTTAGATGGTTGAAAGCATAATGATAACACATTGGGAAATCAACAAACTTCTGGACTTTTTGAGTGGGTGAATAAAGGTTGAAATCTCCTTGATCAACATCTTAACCAAATATTACCCACATTTCCAAGATGCAATGACATTGTGCGTCCAGTGGGCTCCAACCAAAATTGGCCATTTCCAAAAACCCAAACCCTCTGTAAAAAAAATCTGCCTTAAAACCCAGACCATGACCAATGGTCAAAAGTAAACCCCATTATCCCTCCCAAATCCTGGATCTGCATCACAGACTAAATCTAAAGTCTAATCACAAGCATCATCATGTTACTGTAGCACATCCGTATGCAACGGTTGCCTCCCAAAACCGCATAGCACGAGCAACATTTTTTTAAACAAAATGATTTGTATTGGTCTATTTAACCACAGAGATCTGCAGAGCGCAGACAGTTTTAATAGCTCAGCCCCATTAAGGACTCAAGTTGATGTGGGAATCAGTTGTTTCCTACTTTACACTTCACTGTTATATGTTGGGTCGTTAGGACGTTATTTAAGGATAAATAAAACTGACCCTATAGTGTTCCTGCTTTTCACCCCTCACTGGATATCCACTCTGGCCTTGGGCAAGGTACAATAGGGAAGGGGCAACATTGATGTCATTAACCTTGTCCTTTACTTTTTGTGATTGATTAAAATAGTGAAGCATACACTCCAACCAGCTGCCAGCAACAGAATAGCACACTTTTATAGACATCTGTAAATGGAAAGGATAGCACAGGAAAATAAAATAGAGGCAATAACCTTTATTTTTTAAATCAGTGTGACTGCAAGAAAACGATGGTTACACTCAAAAAGTGAGTCTACTTTGATGACTAGGAAGACGAAGTGGAGTCTGCGTTGGTTAAAGTTGTGATATTGTAGTGATCCCTTGCCTGTGAGGGCTTAGTGGACATTGTCACTGGCATCTCATTCACCTTAGCTGAACCGGATGGATAATGGAGGCACTGGCCCGGTTCTCTTCAGACACCAGCAGACAGAAGCCAGACAAAAACCAAAACCCCCATCTGTCAGTCTTCATTTCACCTTATGACACCGCAGTGTTTGTTTCTCCGAAGGGACGCCCGTGAAGCTTCTTTAAAAAAAAGAAATCACTGATGACTGGACCAGGGAGCACAACCTCCGTCAATCCTGGGCCTCTCCAAAAAGAGGCTCAGGCGGCAGAGGCCCATTGGATTGCATGCTCTCCCGAGCTGCATGTCTGACCTACAGCGGCGAGGGCAAAGCAATAATTCCTCATGCACTGGGGAGTCTGTTAGAAAGAGAGGCCTCTCCTCTCAATGCCACACAGGCCCTGACAGCACAGCAAGGGGGGGGAGAAACACCAAGCTGAGGATTTGGAACAGTAGAGAATGGCAAGAGAGTGAGAGGGAGCAAAGATGCATTGACAAACGGTACTCTGTTTGTCTGGTGAAGAAACTTTTGTCAAT
This sequence comes from Oncorhynchus nerka, assembly GCF_034236695.1. Taxonomy (NCBI): domain Eukaryota; kingdom Metazoa; phylum Chordata; class Actinopteri; order Salmoniformes; family Salmonidae; genus Oncorhynchus; species Oncorhynchus nerka. The sequence goes on along the minus strand of NC_088417.1, from coordinate 51,689,684 downwards.
CCAACATGAGTCAGAGCCAGTGTACCGGATTGATTTCCCCCAAGGTTACTTCAGTGATGATGACAGTCAATGAAAGTACAAAAGCAGTCCTCTATTGAACAAACATTTATTCTTTTTCAAACTTCAATTACACTTCAACAGTTTTTGTTGTGCCACAATTCTGAAAGCAGATGTATATTTTTGTCCTGTTTTCACTTAATGCACTAACAATAAAAACATCTATACACCAACACTAAAATAGAGACAGTGCTGTCAGCATGTTAATGGAGTCCCTTGGAACTATTTGCAGATTATATTTCATTCGGTTTGATAATTGTTCATTTAAATAAAATACAGTCGAATCCTGGTGAGGGGTGCCATTTTTTATTTAAAAAACGGTCTGGTCTGAAAATATTCCATTGTGAAATAGGGATATGAAAATGGTTTATGGGTATCGGAAAGCATTTGTTCTATTGCTGCGATCATTAGCAGCTTGGTTACAGTTGTAAGAAATGTTGGTCCTCAGGGGCTTGAGACGCAAGGCAACATTTTCCTCAGACTCATCAAGTTAGCAATTCCACTTATTGCGGTGCATAATGTATTTCTTCTACTTGTTAATTGGATTATTCCACAAAGTTTAGCAGCCAGAGCGCAGAGGAGAATACATTTGTCTCTGGTTAATCATTCTATGTTTAAGGACAAATTTTCCCTGTGTGAATTATTCCTTCCCTCAAAAGCTAGGCACTTCTGTTGATTGTGGTCAATCTTGAAATTCTCCATGAGTCATGGCAAAGATGAAGCTAAGATGGCTTTGGTGGTGTATATATTCATTTAATTACGATTTATCCCCATGGGACATTGTGTTCGGCTCGCTGTTTCCTATGTACTTATAAGTAAATACAGGCTTACAATGCCATACAGAGTTGTTTTGGTCCCCTACAAAACTATCAGTAACAAATTAAACAAATGCCCTACCATTTTCACTTTGTTCCCCTGCTAGTACTGTTGTGTGTTTGTCGTATCAATCAACTACCAACAAATTAACTATAGTAGAGTGCTGGGATTGACAATCCTGTAAACTGTCATTGAATATTCTCCAGTACTCCATTGTAATATCTTAGCTTTCAAAATAAGTGGAAATGAAGTGATGCATCTCTTTCCCATCCACAGAGCTTGTGTAGATTTTACACTTGGCCACTGAACTGGTGAAAGAGAAATGTATCTACCTCTCAAACGAGGTACTTATGTGTATTACTATCATGCCATTAGTTATTTGACAAAAGTTTATCGATTTTAAACTTCATGAATATAAATTGGCAGTTGACTTCGGCATTATCGCTACCGTTTCAATTGGTGTGATGTTTGATGAAGTATTTTCGCCTCTGTTCTTAATTGAACATATGTCGTTAACTTCAGTAAGACATTCAGTGTCATTGTATTTCCAGATTAAATGATCACTGAAATTGAAAGACGAGTTACAAGAAGCGATCCATGTTCAAATAAACTTTGGTGGAGATAATGGATATTTGCTGGAGAATGGAGATCAATACCAGTGTTCCCTTTCCCTCTCTCCATTTTTTTTACACCCAAGTATGTATCCTAACCTTAACAGGTAATTGTGGGTAGCTGTCATCAAATTAAATATTGACATGACAGAAGACTAACCTGTAGTAGCATTTAGCCCAGAGCAACTAAACACATTGCAAGACTGATGCCGAAGAGACTCACTTTGCTTAAGTGATTTGTTTACCATATGCTAGACATTTTGCTCATAGCAGTCCCTCTGTTAGAGAAAGAAAAACACAAAGTGCTGTCATCCTTGGATATCTTTTACTTCAGTTAAACTAAGTTCTACATATAGAATATACCGTTTGGCATAGCCAAAATACATGCGTAGCTGGGGCAAATTTCACAATAATATATGCCATTTAGCAGATGCTTATATACAAAGTGCCTTAAGTCATACATCTTTGTTGTTGCATAATGTATTTCAAATAAACCTGTTGTATATCCACAAAGGAGTATTGGGAAATAAGAGAAAGTCACAGTATAAACATGACACATTTGATTAACTATTTCATTGATCATCTATTTAAAAAATGTATCCTCTATGGCTACTATCGTAGCAAGCCATTACCAACCAGCCATCTACTGTAGTTGGCATGATATGCTCCAGTGATCATGCACAAATCATTGAGTAAAGACAGCCAAAAAAAACGACATCAATTGCCAACCTTGCAGTGCATGTTCACTCAACTTCCTAGGGATCAGCTACACTTTGACCCTCATAATAGTTGTCAGATTTAGTTAGAGCTTTCCCATGCCATCTGCTCTACATCTTCAACTATTCTCATTTGGGAACCTAGGCTATTTGGGGACCTATCACAGCTACTCATCTGATGTAGCTCTATATCCTACTGTATGTGCCCTTACACCTGCAGATGTATCCCATTGCACAATACAGTATGTGCTCATTATATTTTATTTTTTATATCACCTTTATTTAACCAGGTAGGCCAGTTGAGAACAAGTTCTCATTTACATCTGCGACCTGGCCAAGATAAAGCAAAGCAGTGCGACAAAAACAACACAGAGTTACTTATGAGATAAACAAACGTACAGTCAATAACACAATAGAAAAACCTATGTACAGTGTGTGCAAATGTGGGAAGATGAAAGAGGTAAGGAAATAAATAGGCCATAGTGGCGAAATAATTACACTTTAGCATTACACATTACATATTCAACAAGCCGATTCAATTCCCTATCTAAACTAATTCAAAGTATATCATACTGCATGTGAAGTCAGTTAATACAGTAAATGTCACAACAAGTCAGTTTGGTGTATGTGTTTTAGCTGTAGAGTAACCCCAATAAGACCATGAAAGTGCCAATGCATCTGTATGGTCAGTATGCATCCGGAGGCGAGTCATTCTCAGATGCAGCAGTTCACCCACAGCAGGATGTTTGTGTGGAACATCTTGACGATTTCCAAAAGGAATCTCTAGTTCATATTTGCCCGAACTACATCCAATGTGTGCATGACGAGGTCAATGCAGCCTGGTCTTGAGTACATACTGTAGCTTTGCTTAGATACCTATTTTCCAGACAAGAGTCTACAAAGACGATGACAACTCAGGGCCATGCACTAAATTAAAACAAACATGACCTCCCATTTAGTATATTAGTCTACTCCCCACCTCACCCACATCTTTTACCGTCCCCATATTTGAATGAAACACACGTCACGATTTAATAAGCGCTGTGTGACTAGCAAAGCATTCCCATAAGAATTACCTCTGCAGCCGCTTGTCCTCTTTACAAAGGCCTTGCCATTCATATTTTATTATTTTCTGTCGTTCGATAGCTCATAGATTATGGTAACATCCCAAATGGTACCCTATATAGTGCACTACCCAATGGGTTCAGGTCAAAAGTAGTGCACTATATAGGGAATAGGAAGCCATTTGGGGTGCAACCTCTCCTCAGACCTTCACAAACAACATGGTGGCTTTATGCCGCTAATACGCTCAGTGTACGATCAATACAGAACTCTGCCTTGGCATTCGAGGCATCTCAATGCTCTGTTTGTGACTGAAGAGTCTGTTGACCTTCATGATCCATGCAAAACATTTTATTTTATCTGAGCTAAGGCAGAAGGTCAACTAGAAAAGCAACATTACACTCCAAAATCAAAATTTGTCAGATGTTTTCAGACCCAGAAAGTGGTCACAAGGCATAGGAGCTGGGGGGACAGTATACAAATTGGAGACTTTTATTTAGAAAAATGAGTCGCCAGATTCGTTGGACTTTTGTTTTGAAAATGTCTCCATCACCATCATCACCATCATTACTCACTGCACTGGGTAAAGTAATTATTACTGGTAAGAACAAAGTAAGTTTGAGTAAAAAGTGTATGTCAGAACAAACATGAGCAGCTATTAGCTTTCTCCTGGCTAGTAGCCAGTTAGCGTTTACAGTTCAGTCATTTTTTCCTGTGTCAGGTTTTATATAACTACTGTAGCAAACGCTGGGTAGTTATGGCTGTGAAACTGATAGTGAATGTTTTGAAGCAAATAATACTTGCTAGAGTGCACAATCACTGTCTTTGCCATTTTTTTTTATTTTAACCTTTATTTAACATAGGGTCAGCAAGTTAGCAATGGATGTGCCACCAGTCAAGAAGAGAAAAAAGGACAAAGGACTGTAAGTAAGGTTCTTGGCAACTGCCCGCACACCACCGCTAGCAAACTAGCTGGCAAAATTGAGTGCCTTCAACTTAGATGTCTAACTTCATCACAGAGATTATGGCTCATGAAGGTGTGATCCATGTGTTAAGACTTTGCTTGGCGCGATCATGATCATGGCAGGAGACTGACAGCCATGAACAGACAAACCAACAGGTAAGAGTGACAAGTGCCTCTCCAAGCCCATCGAGTTCATAACCTGATGATCTGTCAGTGTGAATCTATCTGAATTATCTGATGAAATGATAGCAGCTTAAGTCTATAGGGTGTATTGCATGTGTTAACTTAATGCAGGAGAGAGGCAGCCACGATTAGATTTTTGGGGGGATAATTGTGTAGTGGAGATTGATCAATTTCAGTTTGATCTTTCATGCCTACCCTAAAATGTGTATATGTTGCTGATTATTACAGTATAATAACTATTATAAGTTGAAAATATTACAAACCATACAGTATGTATTTTGAGCATTAGCAGCAAAATGGCCTTGTTTTTGAAAGAAAAGCACATGTTTTGTCCATTAAAAGAACATCAAATTGATCACAAATATAGTGTAGACATAGTTAATGTTGTAAATGACTATTGTAGCTGTAAACGGCTGATTTAAAAAAATAAAATATCTACATAGCCGTACAGAGGCCCATTATCAGCAACCATCACTCCTGTGTTCCAATGGCACATTGTGTTAGTTAATCCAAGTTTATAATTTTAAAAGGCTAATTGATCATTAGAAAACCCTTTTGCAATTATATTAGCACAGCTGAAAACTGTTGTCCAGATTAAAGAAGCAATACAACTGGCCTTCTTTAGACTCGTTGAGTATCTGGAGCATCAGCATTTGTGGGTTCGATTACAGGATCAACATGTCTAGAAACAAATACCTGTCATCTGAAACTCGTCAGTCTATTCTTGTTCTGAGAAATGAAGGCCATTCCATGCAAGAAATTGCCAAGAAACTGAAGATCTCGTACAACGCTGTGTACGACTCCCTTCACAGAACAGCGCAAACTGGCCCTAACCAGAATAGAAAGAGTGAGAGGCCCCGGTGCACAACTGAGCTAGAGGACAGGTACATTAGTGTCTCTAGTTTGAGAAACAGACCTCAACTGGCAGCTTAATTAAATAGTACACGCAATAATTATCCCTCTGTGTACCATTATGACCATTGGCTTACCTGTCAGACGCAAGTTTTGAGCTCTGTACGTTTGAACTTCAACTACTGTTTGTGGGCATAATTATATATGTCCCGGTAATTACCGTTGACTCAACCCCCGTCACATTCTGTTTGTATAAACGGGGTGTAATTGTGTGTAATGAATGTGATGTCTTTGATTATTTTATGCAACGTTTATTAGCAGTGGTATGAGGAAAAAGCCCTAAGGCAGACCTCTGCCAGGAATATGATAACTTTATTGAGATGCCACCCTTACGGGCTCCATTCACTACAAGGGAAAGCATTTTTAATTGCTCTTCATTAGAAATTGCAACATTACCTTTCATGAAATAGAGTAGGTGAAATCAAATTGTATTTGACAGATGCTTCATTAACAACAGGTGTAGACTAACAGTGAAATGCTTACTTACGGGCCCTTCCCAACAATGCAGAGTGAAAGAAAATAAAGAATAGAAAAGTAAAACACGTAATAATAAAAGTAATCAATACGCAATAAGTAACTTGACTATTTACACAGGGTACCAGTCGATGTGCTTAGTGCATCGGGACCGCTGCAGTGCGGTAGCAGAGAGAACAGTCTATTATTACTTGGGTGGCTGGAGCCAGAACATTTTTAGGGCCTTTCTCTGACACCTGACGCCTGATATAGAGGTCCTAGATTTGAGGGAGCTCGGCCCCAGTGATGTACTGGGGCGTACGCACTACAGTCTGTAGCGCCTTGTGGTCGGATGTCAAGCAGTTGCTACACGAAGCGGTGATGCTACCAGTCAAAATTCTTCCAATGGTGCAGTTGTAAAACTTTTTGAGGATTTGAGGGGCCCATGCCAAATCTTTTCAGCCTCCTAATTGACCATATCAAGTTCTATTCACCTGTGTCAGATTTTTTTCTTCATTAGATAATTTTCTATTTCTTACATTTGTAAACAAACTAACAACTGACTCTCAGCACACTTATAGGGAAGGGCACTAAACATGTACGGCACTAACACAAATGACAGATGATTGGCTGAAAGAAATTGATAAGATTGTGGGAGCTTGTTCAGTGCAGCTTTTGACATTTTCGATAAAAGTCTGCTGATGGAAAAAACTTGTGTTATGGCATTACTTCCTATGCCATATTATGGATCAAGAGTTACCTATCGAACAGAACACAGAGGGTGTTCTTTAAAAGAACCCGCTAACGTAAATCACAGAGTTTGGCATACCTAAAAGGTAGCTGCAACTAAATATTAGGAAGTTGTCAGTTACCAGAGCAAGTGAAATTAAGTGTAAACTGACAATCAAAACATATTGATGCAACGGAAGCTAAGATGGGGAGAGGTCTGTCTGTGATAAAGTGCTTCTCTGTTTTCAGATTTCTTAAAACAACACCTTAACGGCACAACGCGGACAGTGAAGAGAAACACGCATTGTAATGCTTTAGTATTATGGTATTGTGTTAGTGGATTTTATTTTGTACATTTATAATAACAGAGTAATAATGTAATAATGTCTTGTATGATGTACTGTTTTATTTATGATGTAGGCTGTTTTGTTTTGATGCAATTGTTTTAATCCTGTTTGTACCCAAGGAAGAGCAGCTGCCTTGGCAGCAGCTAATGCGGATCCTAATAAATACACATGTATGGTGCATGTTGCAATGTGAATCTCTGAGTGCATTCGGAAAGTATTCAGACCCCTTGACTTCTTTCACATTTTGTTACGTTAAAGCCTTTGATTAAATTGTATTTTTTCCTCCTCATCAATCGACACACAATACCACAAAATGACATTTTTAGACATTTTTGCCAATGCATTAAAAATAAAACACTGAGATATCACATGTACATAAGTATTCAGACCTTTTGCTATGAGACTAGAAATTGAACTCCATTATTCCATTGATCATCCTTGAGATGTTTCTACAACTTGGAGTCCATCTGTGGTAAATTCAATTCATTGGACATGATTTGGAAAGGCACACACCTGTCTATACAGACGTGCTAAACATTTGTTGGTACCCTTACAGCCCATTGAAATAATGCTTAATTCCTCCTGAAAAGTGATAAAATTAAAAGCTATTTTATCATGTATACTTGCATGCCTTTGGTATGTCATAGAATAAAGCAACGAAGCTGTGGAAAGAGATGAATTATTGCTTATTCTACAAAGATATTCAAAATTGGCCTGGACACAGTTTTTGGTACCCCTTAGAAAAGATAAGAAATAATTGTATTATAGTGATATTTCAAACAAATTTGTTTCTTTAATTAGTATCACACATCTCCAATCTTGTAATCAGTCATTCAGTCTATTTAAATGGAGAAGAGTAGTCACTGTGCTGTTTGGTATCATTTTGTGCGTCACACTGAACATGGACCAGAGAATGCAAAGGAGAGATTTGTCTGAGGAGATCAGAATAAAGCATGGTAAAGGTAAAGCCTACAAGACCATATCCAAGCAGCTTCATGTTCCTGTGACAGCAGTTGCAAATATCATTAAGAAGTTTAAGGTCCATGGAACTGTAGCCAACTTCCCTCGGAGCGGAAAATTGACCCCAGATTGAACAGAAAGAACCAAGGATAACTGCCAAAGAGATACCTTCACCTTGTAGCTCAGCTTGTATGTCAGTTTCTGATAGGACCATCCGTCACTTTTTGAGTGAAAGCGGGCTCCATGGTAGAAGGCTCAGGAGGACTCCACTTTTGAAAGAAAAACATAAAAAAGCCAGACTGGAATTTGCTAAAATGCATATTGACAAGCCACAATCCTTCTGGCAGAATGCCTTTTGGACAGATGAGTCAAAACTGGAGCTTTTTGGCAAGTCACATCAGCTCGATGTTCACAGACGAAGAAATTAAGCTGTCAAAGAAAATAACACCATACCTACAGTGAAACATGGAGGAGGCTCAGTTATGTTTTGGGGCTGCTTTGCTGCGCCTGGCACAGGGTGCCTTGAATCTGTGCAGGGCACAATGAAAATCTCAAGACTATCAAGGCATTCTGGAGCGAAACGTACTGCCCAGTGTCAGAAAGCTCTGTCTCAGTCGCAGGTCATGTGTTCTCCAACAGGATAATGACCCAAAACACACAGCTAAAAGCACCCAAGAATGGATAAGAACAAAACATTGGACTATACTGAAGTGGCCTTCTATGAGTCCTGATCTGAATCCTATCAAACATCTATGGAAAGAGCGGAAACTTGCAGTCTGGAGAAGTAACCCATCAATCAGGAAGAGTGGGCCAAACTACCTGTTACCTCTTTGGTATAGGGGGAAGCATTTTCACTTTTGCGTGCCCAATTTCAACTTCCTGCTACTCATGCCAAGAATATAATATATGCATATTATTAGTAGATTTGGATGGAAAACACTCTGAAGTTTCTAAAACTGTTTGAATCATGTCTGTGAGTATAACAGAACTTATGTAGCAGGCAAAACCCCGAGGACTAACCATTCAGAATTATTTATTTTTGAGGTCACTGTCTGTTCATTGGATTCTCATGGGGAAACGATATTTCTTAGGCACTTGTTTGCAGTTCCTACCGCTTCCACTGGATGTCACCAGTCTTTGGAATTTGGTTGAGGTTATTCCTTTGTGCAATGAAGAGGTACGGCCATCTTGGAAAAGGGTAACACTGTTGAGAGTTGGCCAAGATTTGAAGAAATAGCGTAAGTTTCCTGTCGTCCTCTATTGAACAGATAGACCAGTCTTCAATTTGATCGATTATTAACGTTTAAAAATACCTAAAGTTTCATACAAAAGTATTTTGAAATGTTTTGGCAAAGTTTACAGGTAACTTTTGAGATATTTTGTATTGACTTTGCACAAATTGGAAGCTGTTTTTTTCTGGATCAAACGCGCCAACTAAATGGATATTTTGGATATATATGGACGGAATTAATCGAACAAAAGGACCATTTGTGATGTTTATGGGACATATTGGAGTGCCAACAAAAGAAGCTCGTCAAAGGTAAGGCATGATTGATATTTTATTTCTGCATTTTGTGTAGCGCCTGCAGGGTTGAAATATGCTACTCTCTTTGTTTACTGTTGTGCTATCATCAGATAGTAGCATCTTATGCTTTCGCCGAAAAGCCTTTTTAAAATCTGACATGTTGGCTGGATTCACAACGAGTGTAGCTTTAATTTAGTATCTTACATGTGTGATTTAATGAAAGTTAGATTTTTATATCAATTTATTTGAATTTGCCGCTGGCATTTTCCCTGGCTTTTGGCCAAGTGAGACGCGACTGTCCCCCTATCCTAGAGAGGTTAACAGATGCTGAAGTCTCAGTGAAAGAGCTACAGAAAACATAGGATTGTAGTGATTGCCTCTAAAAGGTTGTGTAACAAATTATTAGGTTAAGGGTCCCATCATTTTTGTCCATGCCATTTTCTAGTTTTATTATTTACAATATTATGTTGAATAAAAAAGCAAAAGCAGTCTGATATCTATTAAATATGGAATAAACAATGGTGGATGCCAATTACTTTTGTCCGTTTGAAGTTATTTCAGAGAAAATTGTGCATTCTTCATTTTTTTGTGGAGGGGTAACCAACAAATTTGAGCACGTCAGAGCAAAAACCAAGCCATAAGGTCGAAGGAATTGTCCATAGCGCCCTGAGACAGGATTGTGTCGAGGAACAGGTCCAGGGAAGGGTACCAAAACATTTCTGCAGCATTGAAAGTCCCCAGGGACACAGTGGCTTCCATCATTGTTAAATGGAAGAAATGTGGGGATTTGGGATATTTATGAGAACTGTATTAGTAAAAAAAAAAAAAAGCCTGGTTAAAGGTTTGTGTATGTACTGTGCGTGACAGTGACTGTGGCATAACACCGGTGGCTGGAGAGCCTGCCAGCAGTCCTGGCATCAGTCAACACAGCAAGCACCTGGATTTCTCTGTTTACAGAAATCCAATAAAGTGCAGACCATATCATGTTCTTGCGAAAAGCCCATCTGTCACGGCCATCTCGATATTTCCTCCTTTCTCCTTCGCGAACAGAGACCGGAGCTTCTTATTAATGGCTCTATTTTCTCTCTGAACAGCGTGTAAAGACTATCCTAGACAGTGATACCGCTCAGACGAGAACAGTACTCCATCATGATTTATACGAGGACCTGACAGCAGCACTGTCTGCTGTAACCCAAAGGTAAACAAGACTCCGTATGAATCAGAGAGTTGCCAACTGAAACGTTTCAAACTCTTCGGTCCTGAAATTGAAGTGTCGCTCGAGAAACGTAGGATCTCATGCACTTTTATCTGACCTAGGCTGGTTTCATTACTCACAGAATCGAGCTTTGGGTTTTCTTCCCAGTGGTTGGTAGTTCAGTTCCTGGCTGAAGTGAGGTATAAATCTATACAAGGCAATACTGACAGTTCAGTTGGTCTGAAAAAATATATATACTTATTAACAGTGATATTACTCAGATGGCTAGGTTTCTAGTAAGCACAAATCTAGGGAGAACACAAACCTCTTTATAATTAAGACATATTTTGGTATCTCATTCTTATATTTCAAAGGATGTCAGGTAACGCATTTTAAACAAATCCTATTGAGTCTCACTGAACCTGATACCAAATAACAATTGATATACAACCTCGCAATTACTTAAACTTAAAGGGCACAAAAAAGTAATACAAAACTAAAAGCAGCATCAACATTAATTTGAACTGGTAGGCAATCAGGCTAATACAATAGATGTAGTCGAGCAATAAACCCTGAAAGGTAAATCATACTGTCACAACATTATAGGATATCAATGCATTAGAATCAGCTTTCCTTGTCCCTGTCTGGTTTCAACTGCATATCCACAACACACAATTGTGGAGTAGAGAAGACAAGAGACCGAGAGACAGAGAGAAGAAAGAAATATATAGAGAGAAAGAGAGATCGAAAACAAAGTTGGAGGAGGTGTTAAATGGGAACCATTGACCTATTGCCGTTGCCAGGGATGCTTTGAACCCTTTCTCCAAATCCAGCAATTGAGTCAGGATGCACTTTCAATTTGCTGGGAGGGGGGAGTGGGTGTCGAGAGTGCTGACACGCCCAAAACAAAAAACTTTTCAGGGAGGGTTCCCATGGTTATGTTGCAACACCTAACCCCTCACTACAGGTAATTAGTTCCACTTTTCATTGGATGATTTCCAATCTTTCTAAATGTTGCGCAAACTGTTCTCACTGCCCATTGGGCACTGTGTGAGTTTCAAACACTAATCTGAACCCAGACAGTACATTGATGATTTGATGGATGGTAATGGAGTCAACCATATTGGATCAAAACTACATAAATCATGAGCTTTCAACATTATTCGTGGCACTTTCCCTGGAATACAGTCCTAGGTTAATTTAACTATATAGAGTGTGTTGTGCCAAGCTACGGATATTTCAATTGATGTTTATTAGAATATGATTTGGGGCTGTCGCCGACAAAAGAAAATATTGATCGACCAAGAGTCGTCCGTTCTTTGATCATAGAATTTTTTTAAACTTGTATTTATCCATATATAGACACCCTATAGATTCTTTTCAATTTGGAGTGCCAATTTATTTTACCATTTCTACCAATCTGCGTGACAGTTATGATTTCAAAACGCACATTTTCGTGGAAGAGTAATTTATTATATATTAAAATCTTCATATCTCAATCTCAGCCCTACCGTATCTCAGCCCTACCGTGATTAACCATGTCAGCCAAATGTTCTTAAATAATGTAACGTCATAGAATAATCTCGGTTTTAGCAGTTTAGTCACACATAGACTTAATATTGTGAACATTTGCTCATTTACAGCAGGTAGCTTGTCTGCCACTCCAACTCAATCACAGATACAGCCAAAGCATTAGGGGTTTCCAAGCAAGTAGTCTAAAAGTTTTGAAACATGCCTGAATATCTGCTTGCCGGCAATCTCTCTCATTTAAATCTGCCGGCCTCTCTTGACTGCCAGACGTATACAGTAATTCAGCAGTGATTCTTAGTACCCTTCTGCAGCTCAAAGGAGCAGGAATCTAACACTTGGCATTTGATATGTTTCCCCACTAGCTTACCTTTGTCACTCCTCCAGATCTCCAGAATTCTTAGGGATATCATGCTTCCATTTAAGCTATTTATAGATTCTTACCCTCCAAGAAAGCACTGCTGAGGGGCTACTGTTGGTGGCGTTGTCCGAGGTCATCTACTTTATAAATGTTTTCATTGTAGGGGCCAGACCCGGTAGTGTGCCTCCGCATCGCAGGTAAAACATTTTATGCAGTTAAGGCCTCCTTTGCAAAAGGCTAATGTCGTCACAGCCTACTCACCGTGCCTTTCACAATCGTTCTGAGGGGGAGAGTTTTCTATAAGTCATTTTAGGCCTTTGAACCAGGTAAAGGACTTTGTCAGAAACTATTGTACATTTAACAAAAATGGTAAAATCAATTTGTGATAACTTGTGACAGGCCTGTAGTGTTTATTAAGAGGGCCATTATGTGACCGTGCCAAAGAGGATTGAGGACAAAACCCCTAAATTATTCCCATATTTTTATTCGAAATCAAAAAGCTATAGAAGTTCAGAAAATACTTTCAATGTGACCCAGAAGGACGTACTGTCAAAAGCCATTGAACATTAAAGGATAAATGATTTGATTTCAGTATTATCAACATCGACTGGTTCAGTGTGGAAACCTGTGTGAGGTGAACACAACGGTATCACTGATGGCAAGGTGTTCCACCAGTGAACCGCCATCCCACGGCCCCGGTGCACTTGTTTACGTTTAATTCAAAGTGGCTGTTCACATCGCTGTCAAAACAGTCCGAACCTGTAAGATGTCCACTCCCATTTCCACTCCCTCAAACGCTAATGAATTCTGAAAGGCCGACTACTCCACCTTAGAAGTGCCACGCTACAGACTTTCTTTGTTATGTGGCAGATTTTCTCTCCTAGAGAAACATTTGCAAAACAATGCAATCAAAGTCAAAGTAGCAGGGAAAGAACGGGGGAAAAACAACCTAGAATCAACAAGCAGCAAGGGACTTTGCTGTGCTCTTTAAAGAGAGTGTTTCTGGGAGGAATGAATACAAGGGGCGTTCATTCTATATTCTACCATCACACGTTTATGGGAGCTGCACTAGTAATTCCATCTTCTCAAAGACACACGCATGCAGATATGTCCACAAATGCACCGGCAGACATCAATGCTAAAACACAAACACACATTGTATGTGTAGTGCATTAAATCAGGAAAAGACAGTGAAGTTAGTGTTTAAAACTTCGATGTTTAGTTAAACTGCACCTCTTTGCAGCAGAGAAGATTAGGTAATTATGTTCTTCATGTTCTGTGCTAAAGCTACTCTGTGGAAAGCCTTGAGTTTGTTAGCAGCAGTGATGCTACAGAAGGTGAGTCAGAGGTCTGGGTCATGAGCAGCGCACCTAGCTACAAATGAGTGCTGCAGTACAAACTGATCAGTAGATATGAAGTTCACACCTAAAATAAGTCATTAATTGCTGCCAATCAAACAAAATGCGCCTGCAAGATCCAATTAAGTCTATGGAGGAGTCCGGAGCACGACCACAAATGGCCACTTGCAACATCCTTAACCAGTTTACCCTTTCCGTTTGGTTAGAAAATAATGGCATCTATGGCTGAATAATTTATATTCTTTGCTTTTCACATAGTTTAAATTGTGGAAATAAACATAAAAACGGGCCCATATGAATCAGTATCACTTGGAAACATTAATATTTCATACTTCGCCACAGTGCATTACCATGAAGCTGGATAGGAAACGGCAGAGACAACGTGAGACAAACAAACAACGGTGTTCTCTCCAGAGTACAAGGTCTGTGGGATGATGGTCATAAAGGACATGGTGCATCACTTAATTAAAAGAGACCGTAGAAATGGAAACTGTAAAGAAAGAAATGAAAATCAACGGAAGAGTAATGGTTTCATTTTGGCAAGGACCAATGGCTTGAAAAGAAAGCACAATGCTTTTGGTCATTTTAACTGTTGCGGGGAAAATTATATTGATGGGGCAGAGCATTGCAGGCATTCGGGTTAAAGTCGACGATGAGCAGTGATGGAAAAAGTACTCAATTGTCATACTTGAGTAAAAGTAAAGATACATTAATAAAAAAAAGACTTAAGTGAAAGTCGCCTTGTAAAATACTACTTGAGTAAAAGTCTAAATGTATTTGGTTTTAAATATACTTAAGTATGAAAAGTAAATGAAATAGCTCAAATGTACTGAAGTATCAAAAGTAAAAGTATAAACCATTGCAGATTCCTTATATTAAGCAAACCAGACAGCACAATTCTATTTTTTTTAATTTATTGCCGGATATCCAGGGGCACACTCCAACAGTCAGACATAATTTACAAACGAAGCATGTGTGTTTAGTGAGTTCGCCAGATCAGAGGCAGTAGGGATGACCAGGGATGTTCTCTTGATAAGTGTGTGAAATGGACCATTTTCCTGTCTAAACGTAATGAGTTCTTTTGGGTGTCAGTAAAAAATGTATGGAGTAAAAAGTACATTATTTTCTTTGTAGTGAATGTAGTGAAGTAAAAGTAAACGTTGGCAAAAATATAAATATTAAAGTACAGATACCACAAAAAAATTACGTATTTTTACTTAAGTACTTTACACCACTGGCGTTGAGTAATTGAAATAACACTTACTATTAGATTTAAGATTTGGGCTGTTAAATTCCTATTAAAGAATTACAATTGTTGCTCCTTTTTGTCTGTAAAACATAGCAGCAATATATACCACTGCACAGTGTTAACCACACTGGCAACAAAGAATAGAAGAGTTTCGAATCTGAATTTCCAGTGTTGAGTGGTAAATCCAAGGGTACGTTTAGAGAGCAATTCTGAAGTGAATGATTTGACAAATCAAGAAAAGCACTAGTCATGGTGACGAAGATACATAAAGTGAAAGTTACTTAGCAATAATCCCGGTATCTGATCTTATTAGCCCATATGAAACATGCTTTCAAGGAGCGCTTTGAAAAATAAATGTCTTTTGAAAGGTCTTTTGAATATCGGTTGCTTTTGAAGATCCCTCCTCCCTATTGGATAAGTCTCATGCAGAATAAAATAAAATTGACTCTGGGATGAGAGGCAAGAAGGCGCCTAAGAAGCACACGGGGTGGAGTGGTGCGCTCATCATGAGAGGATTTTCGGGGAGTGAGCGCTCTTGCTAGGCCATTTGATTCATTGCAGGGGATTTGGGAAGAGGGAAAAATGGAGGACTGAGAGAAGATGACAATGAATGGAGAGCACTACAGGCCTCTCCGTACCCAATCCTCAGACCACAACATTTTAATCTAGTTTAGGAATCTACCTAACAGTAACCCAAGAAATCTAACCTAAAAACATGCACATTACTCAGTAATCACTTCTAGTTCTCTTCATATGTCCAAATAATCATGTGGTTTTATAGGACCTTATAGGGCCTCACGGAACTGTAGCAATGAAAGGCATCGTTACTTCTTATGGCTGCAGGGGCAGTATTGAGTAGCTTGGATGAAAGGTGCCCAGAGTAAACAGCCTGCTCCTCAGTCCCAGTTGCTAATATATACATATTATTATTAGTATTGGATAGAAAACACTGAAGTTTCTAAAACTGTTTGAATGATGTCTGTGAGCATAACAGAACTCATATGGCAGGCAAAAACCTGAGAAAAAATCCAAACAGGAAGTGGGAAATCTGAGTTTGTTGCACTTTCTAAGGCTTCCATTAGATGTCAACTGTCTTTAGAAACTTGAATGAGACTTCTACTGTGATGTGGAGCCGGGTGGGAGCTGTTTGAGTCAGTGGTCTCCAGGTCCTGGTCATGCGCATTTCACATGATAGCGACCTGCGTTCCATGGCTTTTCTACAGACAATGGAATTCTCCGGTTGGAACGTTATTGAATATTTCTGATAACAACATCCTAAAGATTGATTCTATACTTAGTTTGACAAGTTTCTTCGACCTGTAATATAACCTTTTGAAGTTTTCATCCGACGTTCGGCTGGACCTGCATGAGCGTTTGGATTTGTGTACTAAACGCGCTAACATTAGTAGCTACTTGGACATAAATAATGGACATTATCAAACAAATCAAACATTTATTATGGAACTAGGATTCATGGGAGTGCATTCTGATGAAGATAATCAAAGGTAAGGGAATATTTATAATGTTATTTCTGATTTCTGTTGACTCCAACATGGCGGATAAAAAAAAATAATAATCTGAGCACCGTCTCAGATTATTGCATGGTTTGCTTTTTCTGTAAAGTTTTTTTTAAATCTGACACAGTGGTTGCATTAAGGACAGGTATATATTTCCATGTCTAACAATTGTATTTATCGACATTTATAATGAGTATTTCTGTAAAATGATGTGGCTCTCTGCAATATCACTGGATGTTTTTGGAACTAGTGATGTATACTGAGATTCCTTTGATATAAATATTAACTTTCTCAAACAAAACATACATGTATTGTGTAACATGAAGTCCTATGAGTGTCATCTGATGAAGATCATCAAAAGTTAGTGATTCATTTTATCTCTATTTGTGCTTTTTGTGACTCCTCTCTTTGGCTGGAAAAATGCCTGAATTTTTCATAATCGTTTGTGGTGTTTTCGCTGTAAAGCCTATTTGAAATTGGACACTGTGGTGGGATTAACACCAAGATTACCTTTAAAACAGTATAAGATACATGTATGTTTGAGGAATTTTAATTATGAGATTTCTGTTGTTTTGAATTTGGCGCCCTGCACTTTCACTGGCTGAAGTCATATCGATCCAGTTAACGGGATTGCAGCCCTAAGAAATTTTAAAGGCCTAAATCAAAATGTGTCGGATGTTTTCATATCTCAAATTGATCTACATGGATTTAGATGTCTGCTGTGTATATTGCGCTATATTGAAAACCGTTTCAATAAAGATGGAATTAGAGGTTGGCAATCTATGTCATTAATAAAGGATTAAGAGCCAGACATCTCATAAAGCATACAGCAGGATCGACAACATATGGCATGGAATATGGATGCAGCTTGACTTTTGAACTACATCTAAGGTATGAACACATCTAGCTACTCCTTTAACATACTATATTAAAATGTAGATAGAATAGGCCATTTAACACAGAAGGACCATAAAAACTAAGCAGCCACTATCAATGATTGAGAAAGCAAAAGTGGATGACAGGTATAGCTAATATGATACTTAACATAGATGCTGAAATCCACTCCCCATGATCCTGTCAATGCAGACACTAATGTTTATCAGAGGAAAATTGGATTGGAACTGTTGCTATAAAAGCACAAGCTTGGACCAAATCCAAACATCCTTATTATAACCAACTGTAAAGTGGACCGGCAAATTATCTAGTCTAGAGATCCAACAAAATTGCTAGATAATCCAATCAAAGTTCAACCTCTAACCTTTGCCTTTCTCATGGCGATTCATACTTTTTAGCCAGTCATGTCCAATCCATTTATACTTCCCCAATTTGGGTAAAAACAAAAAAAAAGGTGTTGTTTAATGCCGCAACCTTAAAATTTCAATCTATGACCATTTCACACCCGTTAAGGATTCAAATGTGGTTTTTACGGTGAGGGGTCCCGTTGCTCCCGTTGCTAACTGTGAAAGAAGCCTCCCGCCATCGCCTCAGTTCTCCACGATTCCATTTAAGTTGGAAGGGGAGCAGACAAAAGGCATCGACTCAGCGCTGATGGAGGTCCTCTGTTCTTCTATGTGAACCCTTGGTCTTCGGCGTAGAATATGGTGGAGATTTACAGAGGAAAACCCAAGCAGGATGTTTATTTTAGCTTGCCTCGACGCCAAGGCGATCATCTGCCAGCAGGCTTAGAGGACTTCCAAAAAGCCATGGAAGAGCACTCGCGTCCCGCAATCCGTCTGATCCGCTCCCATTGGATGCCGTTGCGGTTAATTAAAAAGGGAAAAGGGATATTGCCACCCTAAGTCCTGAGTAATTGCTCCTAAAGAGAAATGGCAGTGCAAATCATTGTGAAGAAACTAAGTCCCGCAGGTCAGAAAACAGGGTTAGTAAAAGGAGATAATCACATTAAATTTGGAGATAAAAGGTTTTCCTTACTAAATGTCATCTGGTCAAGTAGCTAGGGCTATGTTCTTCTCGTCGCCTTCTCTACTATATGATTAGGCCTCTAACCAACAGTTTCCTGAAGATTACTTAAACAAAAACGTAATTGGACTCTTTCGCACTAACATAAAAAACATGAAACATAACTTCTCTCGTTATCTTTCTCCATTTCCTCTGTCTGCAGTTATTAAAGCAGCATTAATTGCGCTAAAGTAGACATCTTCAGATTCTCAAACCGTCTGCCTAGCAAGAGACTCCAAGTCATTAGCACATCAAAGACATCTCCGTGCCATAGCCGTGCAATCCACTTTCAAGCGGGAAACCACAGTCAGTCATATTACGTCTGAATTGGCTTGAGAAAATGAGCCTGGTCACTGCCTTGTATAGTCTTAACAACATTTTCATAATTACAAGAGATAATATGAAGATTGGCCAATGTAAGAGAGATAAATGGATGTCACAGATATACCTACAGGGGTGCAAATTCATTTAGAAGCTATTAATATCAAGATCAGGTTGGTCCGTGAAGACGAAGGAGCTGAGGGCAGGTTTTGATTTCTGTCCCAGTACAGGGAACACTAGGGCTAAGGTGCAGAGCAGAGCAGCTACATCTACCAATCTGTGAAATTACTTTTGGGGCTTTCTGCTCACATCTGCACATTTGGGCCCAGGCCCTGTTGCGGGAGCTTAATCTTATGATTTAGACTCTATTTTTATCCCCCTCCCTTCCCCTGAATCCCAACTTGAGGCAGTAGCAGTTCCAGGGAGCCGTGTCAGACAAGGAGGAGACACAGAGCTGCTACATTTTTCAGGGGTGTCAAGATCAGATGTCAAACATCAGTGTGTCGCTTCACAACAGAGGGCATATGAAACTGTCAAGTATCAACATGGTGCTCCTTTGAGGCAGGCTGACTCCTAAGGTGGGGTCAAACTGATCACTGGTACATGACACATGAGACTAAATGTCACAACCAAGTGAGAATGTTCATAGAGAAGTTTTACCAATGACTAACTGAAACCTTCAACGTAAACACGCTCCATTTTGAATTTGTTTCTGCAAAGCTACCAGGCACCTAAGGGAGAATCTCATCTGCCATGTTTGAAGATCAGACCATTTACCCCTAATTCCCATTGGCCCTGAGAGCCTGAAAACAAGCAATTTGTAAAATGCACATAAGCCCGCAGTAAGCTCCAAATGTTATGGCTGCTGTAACCTTGACGTTTTGGTTTGAGGGAGTATTCTCTTACTGCATTCAAGTATTATACAATATTATGGATGTGTTTTTTAATCGAATTGTAAGAAAGCACAACAGCTCCTTTATTAGATGGTTTGAACAAGCCCAACATATGCTGTAGAAGCTAGTTATGTACACAAAACACATGCCGGCAAAGGCCTTGAACCAGATGGTATATTTTGAGATAGTGTTAAAAATAAAGTATCAGCCTAATGTGTCTATACATTCAACTACTTTAGATTCTTTCCTGTTAAAAGGAGATGGACTATAATCCTCAGGCCCATTGGCAAGAAAATGATGAATCAACATGGAACACTAGCTAAATGACTTAACACTAGTTTGAAAGCATTTGACTTCCATTACAAAATAATTAAATTTTCATCATTACTACCAGAGCAATATACCAAGAATAAGATGCTCAACCACCTTGGACTCCACAAAACAAGTTTACCTGCTAAAACAATTTAAGTCAAGGCATGCTGTGCTAAGATCAAATTCTGACATGGCAACAATAACGCTTAAAACATAAATTCACCAGTTGGCACACCAATGTGTCTTTTACATAACAAATGGCTGGCTATCTTAATTTCAACCTTAGCCTATTGCCCATATCCTGCCCAAGGCTACCAACAGTTCAAAAGGCTCATTTGTTTTCACTTATCAATCGAGTCCCTACCATGACGATGCAATTTGGCTCCAAGGCCAATTTCGTGTTGAAAACCACATTGTTGGTGTTTCTTAAATGATGTTCAACCTTGTGTCATTTGAAAATGTCATGTCTTCCAAACAAAACATAAATGACTCACCTATTCAGTTGGCATAGCAGTGACAACAAAGGAAGGTCATGTAAAAGAAAGGAGAGAGAGAAAAAAAGCATTGTTGACAAGAGGTTGAACAATTTATATAATTTTAAGTACAAGCGGCAAGCAAACAACCACTATAGCCTAATCATCTCACTCCCATATTTCTGAATGTCTCATCAGTCACTGTTTAGCTGAAAACAAAACATAATATATGCATTTGTTTGCTTAATGTTGCAGTATATTTGTCAAAATTGGTCTGACCTTAAACAAAGAATCGCTAACAACAGCTTTTGTGTGTTTGTAAGACTTTTAGAGCAGAAACACATTCATCTTAAAACCCTTTAAACCCAATAGTGGCTGTCGACAGACTTTCTGTGAATTACTATAGCGGCCGCGAACAGACGTGTTTTTCTAACATGAATTAACCTGCTAACAACCTGTTGTGATATTTGCATGGCTGTTGTCAACCAGAAACAGGGAATGATGTCATTTGACTTTTCAAAGTTTTTGCAACTTTATTACTCAAAATGAAGGCTGCGAAGCAGACAACTTTTCACTGTGAAAGAGGCTCTATCTATGTTGGATGGTGATACGGATTCGCACACGTCCTTGCACAAAGCGATGTTGTCGAGGTGAGTGAAATTAGTAAAACAGCAGATATATGTTTGGTGTTGTTAATGCTGGATGCTGTGAAACTTGGGGAATAGCTCACAGATTAGCTGGTCATGTCATGATAACTTGATTGATTACAGGCGAGCACATCAGCGGCGGAGAGCGAATGATTGCCCTGTCTCATGGAAATAGGATTTTGCCGTGCTTCCAGAAGTTCCATGACATGTTATAGGCTAAATGCAAACACTAAAGTGACAGTGTGAAAAAATGAATTTGTCCTACAAATCTATTCTCTTTACAGTTGCATTTTGTATCTTCTCTCTTAATCTGTCTCTAACACTTGTTGCATTCACTGAATTGTTGTCAAAGTAGGATACTATTTCTATTTTGTGTCAGGCCTAGTCTGCACTAAATCTTATTGAGAGAGGTTACCTACATTTTCATTTAGTCTCTGAATAGTTGTTTGCTTTTTTACATTGTAAGAATCGTTGTCAATCAAATAGCCTACTTTGTGTGGGTTTTGAAATACTCTGAATATTGTCCTCTGGTCACATTTAAGATAAAAATATTATTTACATATAAATAAAGAACATTAAGTATAATATATTAAACTTAGTATATTCTGAGTCAGTTATTTCATCAAATGTACTTTTTTACTTTTTGTGGTAGCTGTACACACTTCGTCAGTCTCGCATTTACAATTTGACAAGCACTTGATAACGCCTCGAATTTCCCGGCGGCATCCCCTTTGTGTAGCCGTAATGCCCCCTAAAATAATCCATGCCTTTGGTGGCCAGTGGCCGTTGTGCCCTTGGGCTGAACATAATAATTTTCATTCCCTTCTCCCTGCATGCTGCGTCATCTGAAGCACCTCTCACAAGTGATCAGGTCTTTCTCACAGGCTACAAGTGAAGACCCATCTGGGACGCAACTTCCCATGTCCTTTTCCAATTCCAAGGTGCTTATTGAAGATATTGGAACTGTGCACATTTACTTTTCATCAGTCAACAAGATGAGAAGGCCTAACAAACAGCAAAAACACTAGCCTATGTCAATCTGCTGTCCCCCATAGTACAAAAGTTTACCTATTCTGTGCGATAAATAGTCTGGGACATTTGTGGGATGCGATAGATCCCCAAATCAATACAACCACTAGCATCAGAAAACAATTTTTTAGCAAAGATGCTGACGCAACAGATCAGAACGTTTAGCTTAAAATGTTGGTAAACTATTAGAGTATTTCTTCACATTATAAGCGCAGCAATGCGCACACGGCAGTAGACTATAAGTGTGAATGTTCAATGCTTTTATTATAAAGGTGCATTTTTATGGTGAAAATTTGCTTCCCCAAAATTGAAACTCTACACCCATTGTAAAGCGGATTAATGTGCTCAATTTTAAGCCATTATTCGGCCACATTAGTTGTGATACAAATCTTATCAAAACAAATAGGCCTATGAGCTAGGCTACATGAGGTGTGGGACTATGATTTGAAAAAGTTTGGGGAATAAAAAGTATGCATTATTTCTTGCCTTACGCTGGGCATCATTCACAAGTGATATGCTAATATTGTCACCCATCAGACTATACTTGATTTAATCTCGTCTTTACATACAGTTGAAGTCGGAAGTTTACATACACTTAGGTTTGAGTCATGAAAACACAATTTTGTTAACAAACTATAGTTTTGGCAAGTCGGTTAGGTTTGTGCAAGTCGGTTTGTGCATGACAAGTAATTTTTCCAACAATTGTTTACCAACAGATTATTTCACTTATAATTCACTTATAATTCACTGTATCACAATTCCAGTAGGTCAGAAGTTCACATACACTAAGTTGACTGTGCCTTTTAAAGAGCTTGGAAAATTCCAGAAAATTATGTCATGACTTTACTCAGTGCCTCTTTGCTTGACATCATGAGAAAATCAAAATAAATTACTTCAGATTTGTTTTCTTTTTAAATAATCTATGGTTTTTTGTTGTGTTGAGTATAGTGGGTCTTTACACAATGGAAGACAAAATCAGTGTTCTTCCTATTGACATGCATGTGGTGTCATTAAAGACGAGGTTGCACTCTTTAAAACTAAGTTAACTTGTAATTGGCATTTGTTTTTGAGCTACGTCTGTTTGAAATCTGTGAGAAAATGAGCTTCATCTTAAATTCTCAGAAGCATTCTATAATTCTATTGGGGTCTAAAGAGTTAAATTAATTAATATATTTGCATTAAAATGATCACCATGTCAACCAAAATTCCAAATGTTTACTGCGTTATTAAGCATTACAGATAACAGAGTCTGTATTCTCATCATTGTCATTGCGGGACATTACAACTTATAGGATATGAGCTCGTCAGACCTCAGTAAATCTGGCGATAAACCATACACTTTGGCATATGATGAAGATAAATGTAGAGAGTCTACTTTACTAATCAAGTGGGCAGGCTAAATTGGTAGACAAAGGGTGTCACACACCCCTTGCCATAAAATATCTCCATTTATATCTGTACAGCAAATTATCATTAAAAGGTCAACAGCTAGCAGAGGAAATGGCAGCCTCTCCACGGTGTTGGAGTGGGCCAGTACAAAGTTCAGCAACACCTGGTGTGGGAATCGCTACGCCCCTTATCGGGAAAGGTCAAGGTAACCAACGATCAGTGAAAAAGGTCATACCTGCCCGACAAACAAACGTGCCAGCTCATTTACATAGCCTGCCGTGTGCATTACAAATCGCTTATAAAAAGAGGAGCCATCAATCAGGAAATTGAAATACATCTACAGTCCACTATAACAAGCTAATGTATACAATCAAAGAATTGACAGCATTTGTACTAAGGCTACAACCTAAATAGATCAATTGTGTTTAGGAAAACAGAAGAAATAACTTCTACACCCTTAGTTTTAACATGTTTTGGGGGCTTATTTTATATTAAAGTGTTTGCCTACAGTTTACAGTTTGCCTACTTTAAAAATGAAAAGGGATGTACTCTAGGTGAATCTCTGAAATCAGACTCTGCATCAGGGAGGTGGCCATGGGGGATAGGAAGGGGGAAAAGAATGGGGAGGATTTGGAACATACAGCGATGACATCAGCCGCCGCCTGGCATCACACCCCCCTCTGGAGAGAGTGGAAGGGGCTTAAGTGGTAGGACTGTGCCAGGTTTTTAACATTCAGGACATGAACGTGTGGCCCTGCTAAACGGCACAAGCACATTGGCCGGGGCATTGATCAATCAGAGGCTAAGAGAAAGGAAAATATACTCCCCGGGTAACCATTTAATGTTCCAGCACTTTGTCTTTGGATAATGTCCAAATATGGCCATCTATAGTGCTTAGGTGGAAATTTTCATTTACAGAACGCTCTCGGAAGGAATTTTTCATGCCAAACATGATATGCAATGACAAATGTTATGTGGCAGGAGAGGAGCTGCATAATAATAGTGATGCTTCTTTCGGTAAAGAATATCATTGTATGTGCCCATATCTCACCTTTTGACTTGGCCACATTGCGAGTTGCAAAAACATGGCTAATGTATTGAGGAATATGTTGTGTGGTTCATAATCCACATAGTGCATTTAGCAAGGACCTTTAAGACAATGTATCATTGACAGGTCAGAGTTTTATCGACAAACCTATGCCTTATATTGCCCAAATACATACAGCAACCGTATCCAGTTAACAAACATATCGAAGACTATCGTTATCATTTCAAATATAGCTATGTAAAATAACCTGGGGAAAACAAGTCGTTAAGATGCGACAGTCATTCCATCATGACACAGAATGGCAGAGAGACAACACTTCAAAGGCGATGACTATTACTGGAGAGAGCCAGCCGAAAAAAATGCCATCACCAAGACAAAGTAAAATGTGTTGCCTTGTCTGAAGAGGGCAATCACTCAATTTAAGTGGTGTTTGTCTTTTAGCGGAGTGCACAAAGGGATACAATCAAAGTAAATGACCATGTTGGCTGCCTGTTAAGGAGGTAGGGAAAGTAAGGGGAGGCGAGGGGTGGGTGGTTAGACTGAATTTATAGGGTGTCTGTGACTATGGCCTAAGGGCAAAATCTCTGCAAAGCCGATCCAACCCCTTAATTACCGGCACTGTGGACGCCAATCAGCTTGGCATCGCCGATGCAATGGGCTCTGGGAAACACAAAAAAAACCTGCAGAGCAGCCTACACAGCCCAGCTTTGGGACACTGGAGGTGCTAGTTAAAGTAGAACCACTTTTTAATGAGGAGGCAGAAAATGGACTGAGTTCATCTATTTTCATGGGCCCATAGGGCTCTGGTCAAAAGTAGGGCACTATATAGGGAATAGAGTGCCATTTGGGACAGAAGCCCATGTGTCTGTGGAGTCTGCTAAACTCTGGATGACTAACAAGGGCTTTCTGGAATCACCCCCACCCACAGGAAAGCCCAAAAAATCATGAAGGACATCAAAACCACCCGTCCCACCGTCTGCTCACCCCGCTATCATCCAGAAGGCGAGGTCAGTACAGGTTAGAGGTTGACCGATTAATCAGAATGGCCGATTAATTAGGGCTGATTTCAAGTTGTCATAACAATTGGTAATTGGCATTTTTGGACACCGATCATGGCTGATTTCATTGCACTCCACGAGGAGACTGCGTGGCAGGCTGACTACCTGTTATGCGCGTGCAGCAAGGAGCCAAGGTAAGGTGCTAGCTAGCATTAAACATATCTTATAAAAAACAATAAATCTTAACAATCACGAGTTAACTACACATGGTTGATGATATTACTTGTTTATCTAGCTTGTCCTGCGTTGCATATAATCAATGCGGTGCTTGTTAATTTATCATTGAATCATAGCCTATTTCACCAAACGGGCAATTTTTCAAGCACATTTGCGAAAAAAGCACTGTCGTTGCACCAATGTTTATCTAACCATAAACATCAATGCCTTTCTCAAAATCAATACACAAGTATATCTTTTTAAATCTGCATATTTAGTTAATATTGCTTGCTAACATGAATTTATTTTAACAAGGGAAATTGTGTCACTTCTCTTGCGTTCTGTGCAACAGAGTCAGGGTATATGCAGCAGTTTGGGCCGCCTGGCTCGTTGAACTAATTTGCCAGAATTTTACGTAATTATGACATAATATTGAAGGTTGTGCAATGTAACAGGAATATTTAGACTTATGGATGCAACCAGTTAGATGAAATAAGGAACGGTTCCGTATTTCACTGAAATAATAAACATTTTGTTTTCGAAATGATAGTTTCCGGATTTGACCATATTAATGACCTAAGGCTCGTATTTCTGTGTGTTATGTTATAATTAAGTATATGATTTTATATTTGATAGAGCAGTCTGACTGAGCGGTGGTGGGCAGCAGCAGGCTCGTAAGCATTCATTCAAACAGCACTTTTGTGCGTTTGCCAGCAGCTCTTCGCTGTGCTTCAAGCATTGAGCTGTTCATGATTTACATTTATGATTTCAAGCCTATAAACTCCCGAGTTAGTTAGCGGGGTGCGCGTTAATAGCGTTTCAATTAGTGACGTCACTCGCTCTGAGACCTTGAAGTAGTTGTTCCCCTTGCTCTGCAAGGGCCGCGGCTTTTGTGGAGCGATGGGTAATGATGCTTCGAGGGTAGCTGTTGTCGATGTGTTCCTGGTTCGAGCCAAGGAGGGGCGAGGAGAGGGATGGAAGCTATACTGTTACACTGGCAATACTAAAGTGCCTATAAGAAGATCCAATAGTCAAAGGTATATGAAATACAAATGGTATAAAGAGAAATAGTCCTATAATTCCTATAATAACTACAACCTAAAACTTCTTACCTGGGAATATTGAAGACTCATGTTAAAAGGAACCACCAGCTTTCATATGTTCTCATGTTCCGAGCAAGGAACTTAAACGTTAGCTTTTTAACATGGCACATATTGCATTTTTACTTTCTTCTCCAACACATTATTTAAACCAAATTGAACATGTTTGATTATTTATTTGAGGTGACAATTGATTGTATTGATGTATTAAGTTAAACTAAAAGTGATCATTCAGTATTGTTGTAATAGTCATTATTACAAATACATAAATAAAAATTGGCCGATTAATCAGTGTCGGCTTTTTTTGGTCCTCCAATAAATCAAATCAAATTTTATTTGTCACATACACATGGTTAGCAGATGTTAGTGCGAGTGTAGCGAAATGCTTGTGCTTCTAGTTCCGACAATGCAGTAATAACCAACAAGTAATCTAGCTAACAATTCCAAAACTACTACCTTATAGACACAAGTGTAAGGGGATAAAGAATATGTACATAAAGATATATGAATGAGTGATGGTACAGAGCGGCATAGGCAAGATACAGTAGATGGTATTGAGTGCAGAATATACATATGAGATGAGTATGTAAACAAAGTGGCAAAGTTAAAGTGGCTAGTGATACATGTATTACATAAGGATGCAGTAGATGATATAGAGTACAGTATATACGTATACATATGAGATGAATAATGTAGGGTATGTAAACATTATATTAGGTAGCATTGTTAAAGTGGCTAGTGATATATTTTACATCATTTCCCATCAATTCCCATTATTAAAGTGGCTGGAGTTGAGTCAGTGTGTTGGCAGTAGCCACTCAATGTTAGTGGTGGCTGTTTAACAGTCTGATGGCCTTGAGATAGAAGCTGTTTTTCAGTCTCTCGGTCCCAGCTTTGATGCACCTGTACTGACCTCGCCTTCTGGATGATAGCGGGGTGAACAGGCAGTGGCTCGGGTGGTTGCTGTCCTTGATGATCTTTATGGCCTTCCTGTGACATCGGGTGGTGTAGGTGTCCTGGAGGGCAGGTAAGTTTGCCCTCTGGAGAGCCTTACGGTTGTGGGCGGAGCAGTTGCCGTACCAGGCGGTGATACAGCCCGACAGGATGCTCTCGATTGTGCATCTGTAGAAGTTTGTGAGTTTCTTCAGCCTCCTGAGGTTGAAGAGGCGATGCTGTCTGTGTGGGTGGACCAATTCAGTTTGTCTGTGATGTGTACGCCGAGGAACTTAAAACTTACTACCCTCTCCACTACTGTTCCATCGATGTGGATAGGGTGGTGTTCCCTCTGCTGTTTCCTGAAGTCCACAATCATCTCCTTAGTTTTGTTGACGTTGAGTGTGAGGTTATTTTCCTGACACCACACTCCGAGGGCCCTCACCTCCTCCCTGTAGGCCGTCTCGTCGTTGTTGGTAATCAAGCCTACCACTGTTGTGTCGTCCGCAAACTTGATGATTGAGTTGGAGGCATGCGTGGCCACGCAGTCGTGGGTGAACAGGGAGTACAGGAGAGGGCTCAAAACGCACCCTTGTGGGGCCCCAGTGTTGAGGATCAGCGGGGTGGAGATGTTGTTGCATACCCTCACCACCTGGGGGCGGCCCGTCAGGAAGTCCAGTACCCAGTTGCACAGGGCGGGGTCGAGTTGCACAGGGCGGGGTCGAGACCCAGGGTCTTGACCTTGATGACGAGCTTGGAGGGCACTATGTTGTTAAATGCCGGTATCGGCATTGAAAAACCATAATCGGTCAACCTCTAGTACAGGTGCATCAAAAATAGCAATCAGTAGCCGGTTACCACCAGGTCACTCAATCAACCCTGCACCTTAGAGGCTGCTGCCCTATGTACATAGAAAAGGAATCACTGTTCACTTTAACCTTTTTGGGTTAGGGGGCAGCATTTTTCACTTTTGGATGAATAGCGTGCCCAGAGTGAACTGCCTCCTACTCTGTCCCAGATGCTAATTTATGCATATTATTATTATTATTAGTAGTAGTATTGGATGGGAAACACTCTGAAGTTTCTAAAACAGTTTGAATGATGTCTGAGTATAACAGAACTCATATGGCAGGCAGAAACCTGAGAAAAATCCAACCAGGAAGTGGGACATCTGAGGTTTGTAGTTTTTCAAAGCTTGGCCTACCGAGTACACATTAAGTTAAGAACAAATTCTTATTTTCAATGACAGCCTATGACAGTGGGTTAACTGCCTGTTCAGGGGCAGAACGACAGATTTGTACCTTGTCAGCTCGGGGATTTGAACTTGCAACCTTCCGGTTACTAGTCCAACGCTCTAACCACTAGGCTACCCTGCCACCCCTATGGATGAGGTTGCACTTCCTAGGGCAACTGCCTTTTGAAACTTGAATGAGGATTCTCCTATAAAGGAGGGGCTCACGAGACCTCTGAGTCAGTGGTCTGGCAGAGAGCCTTGGTCTCATGACGTGCGCTCCCGACAGAGTTACCTCGCATTCCAGTGCTTTTTCTGAAGACAAAGAAATTCTCCGGTTGGAAAATGATTGATGTTTTATGTTAAAAACATCCTAACAATTGATTTCATACATCGTTTCACATGTTTCTAAAGGACTGTAACAGAACTTTTCAAGGTTTTTGTCTGGATGAAATGCTCCCGCCTCATGAAGATGGATTACTGGGCTGAACACGCTAACAACAAGTGGCTATTTGGACATAAATGATGGAACATTATGGAACAAATCAGTCATTTATTGTCGAACTGGGATTCCTGGGAGTGCCTTCTGATGAAGATCATCAAAGGTAAGTTAATATTTATGGTGTTGTTTATAACTTTGTTGATTCCAAAATGGTGGCTATTCCTCTGGCTGTTTTGGGTTCTGAGCACCTTTCTCAGATGATGCTTGGATATAAATATGCACATTATCAAACAAAACATACATTTATTGTGTAACATGATGTCCTCTGAGTGTCATCTGATGAAGATCATCAAAGGTTAGTGATTAATACTATCTATATTTATGATTTTTGTGACTCCTATCATTGGCTGGAAAAATGGCTGTGTTTTTTCGACTTGGGCGGTACTCTAACATAATCATATGTTGTGCTCTAGCTGAAAAGCATTTTTGAAATCGGACACGATGGGTAGATTAACAAGAAGTTTCTCTTTCATTTGATGTATTGGATTTGTTCATTTGTGAAAGTTGCTGCCTTTTCAGCGGAATGTTGTCGAGGTGTTCCGCTAGCGGAAACCCTGCACTAGAAAGGTTAATAATATTTACATACTGCATTCCTCATTTCATATGTATATACTGTATTCTATTCCACTGTAATTTAGTCAATGCCATTCTGACATTGCTCCTACTAATATTTATATATTTCTTAATTCCATTCTTTTACTTTTAGATTTGTGTGTTGTGAATTGTTAGATACTACTGCACTGTTGGAGCTGGGAACACAAGCATTTCACAATAACATCAACTAAATATGTGTATGTGACTAATAACATTTTAATTGATTTGATTGCATTGGCTAAAAGTAAACACTGGTATACTGTATTGTGGCTATGGCAAGGACACCGACTCTTACCAGGGGATAATGTAAGCCCCCATGCTTATCAGGTTGACTTAAAACCCATTGAAATAAGAAAATTAAATAAGCTAGCAATACATTTACAGACCAAACGCACCAGGAGCCGGGCCTTTATCATAGCCATCAGCAGCGAGATCAATTCTCTGTTGAGAGAAATTACAAAAAATCAAGGTCTATGAACCCTGACCTTTTCAGCAGACGCCGATACAGATTGCAAGGCAGACTAAAGAGATCAGTGATATGGTCTATGTCCCAAATGGTACCTTATTCCCTATATAGTGCACTACTTTTGACCATAGCCTTATGGTTCCTGGTCAAAAGTAGTACACTATATAATGAATAGGGACACTACCATGGTTAGTGGAAAAAGGAAAAGTCCACTATGTGGCTGCCAATACACCTTACACTGTGATTAACATTCCCCCAATGCGCTTAAGGAATTAAACATAGATGGGGATCACAGGTGGGGATCAGATAAGACTGAGGCACGTGCTTTACAGAAACTTGCATCACCTTAGTCATAGCTCGCTGTTTAGTATATCAGCACTAGCCAGTGTGAGCCACACACACCCCCACTTACACAACAACTCACCCTCTTCACACAGGCTTTGTGCATGTGTATGATCACAAAAGCACATGCACATGTGGGGACACAGACAAAAACCACAGAAAATTAGAAAGAGGTGCTAGCAGGGAATGGAGGGAAGAGGAGGGTGAGAGAGCTAGAGGGAGGGGCTGTCTGGTCCCATCCGTTATCTGGTATTGATGTCGTATTCTCTCCGATCAAATAGATTGATCAGGGCTTGAGCTTCAAGGTTCCACTAGTGAGCGCTGATGAAAAAGAGAGGCCAAGCACTACCAGATTCTCGAGACGAGACAAACAAAATAGGCACCAAACTGACAGTAGACAGAGGCCTTAAACTTAGCACCCTTGTGTCCAGTTTACATCAGATATTGGTGTCAGAACTTTGGAAGCCGTGAGAGATTTTGCACATAAGATTTGTTGGCCTCGCATCTTTATTTGGTAGCACAAAGCAATTGACAGGAACTGGTTAGAGTTTTATGATCTATTGGATAGAGCCCGACCGATTCACCAATATTATCAGACAATATTGTGTTTTTACCGATATATCGTATAGTACGATTTTTCCACAGATAACAGATTTTGTGAAGTGCACCAGTCCATCCTGCAGCAAAGCACCCCCACAACATGATGCTGCCACCCCCGTGCTTCACGGTTGAGATGGTGTTATTTGGCTTGCAAGCCTCCCGCTTTTCCTCCAAAACATAACAATGGTCATTATGGCCAAACAGTTCTATTTTTTTTATCAGACCAGAGGACATGCCTCCAAAAAGTACAATCTGTACTGCGCAGTTGCAAACTGTAGTCTGGCATTTTTATGGTGGTTTGGGGGCAGTGGCTTCTTCCTTGCTGATAGGCCTTTCAGGTTATGTCAATATTGGACTTGTTTTACTGTGGCTACAGATACTTTTGTACCTGTTTCCTCCGGCATCTTCACAAAGACTTTTGCTGTTGTTCTGGGAATGTTTGGCATTTTCGCACCAAAGTACGTTCATCTCAAGGAGACAGAAAGCGCCTCCTTCCTGAGCGGTATGACGGCTGCGTGGTCCCATGATGTTTATACTAGCGTACTATTGTTTGTACAGATGAACGTGGTACCTTCAGGAGTTTGGAAATTGCTCTCAAGGATGATCCAGACTGGTGGAGGTCTCCAATTTATTTTCTGGGGTCTTGGCTGATTTCTTTTGATTTTCCCATGATGTCAAGCAAAGAGGCACTGAGTTTGAAGGTAGGCCTTGAAATACATCCACAGTTACACCTCCAATTGACTCAAATTATGTCAATTACCCTATCAGAAGCTTCTAGAGCCATGACATCATTTTCTGGAATTTTACAAGCTGTTAACAGGCACAGTCAACTTAGTGTACGTAAACTTCTGACCCACTGGAATTGTGATACAGTGAAAATCTGTCTGTAAACAATTATTGGAACAATTACTTGTGTCATGCACAAAGTAGATGTCCTAACCGACTTGCCAAAACTATAGTTTGTTAACAAGAAATTTGTGGTGTGGTTGAAAAACAAGTTAATGACTCCAACCTAAGTGTGTGTAAACTTCCGACTTCAACTGAAACAAAAATAGAACTGTTTGGCCATAATGGCCATCGTTATGCTTGGAGGAAAAATGGGGAGGCTTGCAAGCCAAAGAACACCATCCCAACCATGAAGCACGGGGGTGGCAGGATCATGTTGTGGGGATGATTTGCTGCAGGAGGGACTGGTGCACTTCACAAAATAGATGGAATCATGAGGTTGGAAAATTATGTGGATATATTGAAGCAACATCTCAAGACATCAGTCAGGAAGTTAAAGCTTGGTCGCAGATGGGTCTCCCAAATGGACAATGGACCCCAAGCCTATTTCCAAAAGTATGGCAAAATCAAATCAAATCTTATTTCTCACATACACATGGTTAGCAGATGTTAATGCGAGTGTAGCGAAATGCTTGTGCTTCTAGTTCCGACAATGCAGTAATAACCAAAGAGTAATCTAACCTAACAATTCCACAACTACTACCTTATACACATAAGTGTAAAGGGATAAAGAACATGTAAATGAAGATATATGAATGAGTGATGGTACAGAACGGCATAGGCAAGATGCAGTAGATGTGGTATCCAGTACAGTATATACATATGAGATGAGTAATGTAGGGTATGTAAACAAAGTGGCAGTTTAAAGTGGCTAGTCATACATGTATTACATAAAGATGCAGTAGATGATATAGAGTACAGTATAGATATATACATATGAGATGAGTAATGTAGGGTATGTAAACATTATATTAAGTGGCATTGTTTAAAGTGGCTAGTGATACATTTTTTACATCAATTTCCATTATTAAAGTGGCTGGAGTTGAGCCAGTATGTTGGCAGCAGCCACTCAATGTTAGTGGTGGCTGTTTAACAGTCTGATGGCTTAAGGACAACAAGGTCAAGATATTGGAGTGGCCACAAAGCCCTGACCACAAAGCCCTGACCTCAATCCTATAGAATATTTGTGGGAATATTTGTGGGCAGAACTGTAAAAAGCGTGTGCGAGCAAACCTGACTCAGTTACACCAGCTCTGTCAGGAGGAATGGGCCAAAATTCACCCAACTTATTGTGGGAAGCTTGTGGAAGGCTACCCGAAACATTTGACCCAAGTTAAACAATGTAAAGGCAATGCTAACAAATAATAATTGAGTGTATGTAAACTTCTGACCCACTGGGAATGTGATGAATATATATATTTTTTAATAAATACTATTATTCTGACATTTCACATTGTTAAAACAAAGTGGTGATCCTAACTGACCTAAAACAGGGAATTTTAACTTGGATTAAATGTCAGGAATTGTGAAATATTTAGAGTAAACGTATTTGGCTAAGGTGTATGTAAAATACTGAATGAAACTGTACGTAAAGAAATTAAATGAACTTGTGCTCATCTAAGGACTACTCATCTAGATAATGCATCATAGGTGACTAACACTATTGAAAAAATGATTGCAGTTTTTACAGAAACTTAAAGTGTTACAGTAATGAGGATGTCCACAGACACTGTTTTATGTAATAACTATTATAGTTTAATGTAAACTTCAACTAGCATACCATTTGTATGATCTATGGACATCCTACAGCTACATATTTTGTTTTATTCAAATAAGTTTTTCTAAAGGTTTTTTAAAGCAAAATGTTATAAAATGACCTGAGAATTTAAAATCAGGATGCATTTCAGTAATGAGAACTTTGGATGAAAATAAATGTAAAATAACATACTGTGCCATAAGCAAGGCATCCTAGTCTTCAGAATGATAGCTGATTTTTGCAGATGCATCATGGTTTTCTAATTCAATTTGCTACTGCCATGGTTAAAACTGGTTTCATGAGAATCACCCAGAAAGCAAATACCATTTGAACCCAGGTTTGCCATTGAGACAGCAGGCAAGTTGTTAAACACACTGGAAATGTGGCCAAACAATGAAATGGACAGCATTTTTTTAAGGTTATGATTCATTCAAAACAACCATATGCATATTACCGCTTATGCATAGGCCTATATGAGCCCAAGCTCCACCAAAAAAACAATTAAAATAATCATTGTCATTATACAATACCCTGCCTAATAGCCTACCGCATATTATGCATGGCAGAAAAACAATGAAAAAAAACTGATTTAAGATGTCTTTGGTGGATATCATATACTCTGAAATTAAACAGTGTGGACTGTATTATTATGCACACTGGATGGTCTGGTTACATTATGCTACACTCCAAACTTTCTATCCATGAGTCTGGGGGAGAACATGGCGCATTCGGAAAGTAATCAGACCCCTTCGCTTTTTCCACATTTTGTTAGGTAACAGCCTTAATCTAAAATGGATTAAATTGTTTTTTTTCCCCTCAAATCTACACACTATACCCCATAATGACAAAGCAAAAACTATTTTCACAAATGTTTGCAAATGTATTAAACTTTTCACGTGAGTTCCAAATATCTCTAACAGTCGCGCCAGCGTGAGTTTATGCACGTGATGTCAGAATGTGCTCACTGTTCCAAAATGTGATCGTTATGCAACAGGACAGTTCATCCACACTGCCCACAAACTAAGGCACACTGCCTGCTTTTATTTATTAGGCTGTTTGAATTGGTCCATTTCAAATGATTTAACAAGTTTTATTTTCTACAGTTTGAATTGAGGTGTATTCCACCTCATTAATTCGCATAAAAGTAGGCCATTTCACTTGTGCAGACATTTTCAAGGCATAACTGTTCCGGACTTCCCCATTGTTTCCGCAGAGCAAGTATATAGACATTTGCGCATCTCCAGTCAGAACAGGAGCAGCAGAAACTCACATTTTCCTGCTGGTGCCCGCTTCGCCTTCATTGTTGTTTTTCATTACTATATGATAACTTTGGACATGTGTGCCTTCTTACGTTATAACAGTTACTGTATGTTGTGTTGTCATTTCTACTGTAGCTCACTATGTATGGAACATAGTATATTTGTGTGTATTCCTTATAACCGTGGCCATGCGAGCTAACGTTACTCATTTCATAACCTTTATGGTGCTTATGTACCTAGCTACATTCTATTATCTCTGTAAAACAATGCTAATTGTGTCAGAGAAGTATTAGCTTGTGTTGTATTTTGAAGCTACATTGAAGCCTTTTATGACCATGGTTTGTTTTCCTTTGGCCTGTTTAGCATAGCTCTGTTCTGCCCTGCCACCTTGTAGAGCTCAACAGTTCCTTTTTCTTACTGTTAAATAACTCATTTGTGATTGTCAACGCAATTCATTATTTTTATATCAGTGTTACTTTTTAATATTGTTTTGTTATATCCAGATATTGCATTCTCATAACTAATAATTCATCTTTAACCTGTACTTTCAGAAACCACACACAAACAATATTGAACATCATAACTGGAACGGGGCATCTTTCGAGCTGAAGATTGAGGCCAGCTTTTGTATGCTTGCGTACATTCTTTAGCAGTTTTACTGGATGAAAACACAGCAAGAAAATACAGATGACAAATTACATATAGGCCTATTTTATTGATGTATTGGTGGAGGTTGAACAACAACAAAAGCTTGTTTTATTAGAGGAAAACTTGAATATGCATAATGTGCATAACCCATATTTCATGCAGACTGAACTACTGCATTTCCACCCCCCACCTCCAAAGGCATAGTATCATGGCAGATCACCTCTAGATGTGCTCAATAGTGCTTAAGCATATGATACTCTCCAAAGCATGGTGAAGCAGAGGTGTCACAAGCTAAAAACATGTGCTCTGCCAACCTCTCCTTCCTTCTCCTGGTGCCAGACAGGCAGACTTTGCAGTGCCTCCATGTGCGACTACCTTGAGCAGTACTTTGAGGGACTTCGCAGGGAGGCGTACAGGATTGTCTGCAGCAGGACGGCCCCCAGCGCCAAAGGGTGTGGTGCTCCCCCAGCAGCTCTCATTAGGTTCTCTGTACTTTTGGTAGGTAGTTACTTTACCTATGGGGGAGAGCGAATGGGGAGGTTGAGGGAAGGGAGAGGGTGACGCAGTGGGTAAGTGGGTGAGAGAGTCACTATAATTGCATAATGGAACTATACTTCCAATTACAAAAAATTCCTTGTTCAGTAATAATCTCACCTGGTAGTTGGCAGTGAAATGTGTGTCCATTGAGGGCAGCAGTGTCGAGCAGATGGAAAAATATATAATGACACTTGGTAGTTTTCTGAGCGCATTCCCACAAAGCTGTTTATCCTGTCCTTATCCACTGCCCCCATTTTGACACTAAAGTCAAGCACAAAGTCTGGTTTGATCTTTCTCTCTCCAGTCAGGTGGTCCACCTTCCCTGTGGCCAACATGGTTGCTGTATGGATTGTGGAGAGGACATGGACGTCTCGTTTGTCATGCCACTTTACTGCCAGCTGTTGACCATTCTCCTTGAACTCCACCTCCACCCTCTGCATCTGAATGACGGAATCCCCTTCCTGTTCGAGCAAGCTGTGCCACAGGCCCCTGTGCTGTTGGAGAACAGACGCTGGAAGAGCGTCCCTTGCTGAGATGAGGAGCCAGCATCGTCATCACCGTGAACCCGGACACCCCGAGCCCCTCAATGTTGGATGTCAGTGGTGGACCCTGTGTAGACTATAATGCCCTGGACAAGTCCTGTCTTCATGTCACACACAAAGGAACTTGACCCCAAACCTGTGCCTTTTAGAGGGAATATATTGATGGAACACCAGCCTAGCCTTCCATAACATCAGGGTCTCAATGCCTCGGTCCTTGTGTGGCACAAAGACCCGACCAAATGCCGATGTCAGACTTAGGAACATTCATATTTAGGTTGGCAGTAACATTGTTGATGAAATGCAGGCATCGCAGCAGAACTAGAAAGTGGTCTTGGGAAAAGAGGGTGTCAAAGAAGAGAGTTGCAAACATAGGATCTGTGCTCCAGTATTTTCTTAGGTAGTTATTCTTTACTATTCCCATGAGAAGGACTGTCACCAGGAAGGAATACATTTCACAAGATTCCCCCACACTCCTGGCCCGCTCTTCTCCTATAGCGCCAAGACATAGCGATTGTTCTCCAGTACCATGTCTCCCACTAGCTCCTCTGTCAAAAACACCTTAAAGCGCTCTGCCTCAGAGCGAAAAGACAAGGGGCTTTGCATTCCAGACTGGGACGCATCAAAGCAAACAGCAGGGCCAGGAGGGGTGAAATGGCTGGCAGCCTACCAGCTACCACAGACCTCCTGTCAGTCACTCTTCCACAAAGGCACCTGCAAGTTCCCAGACATATCTGGGGGGGGGAATGGCCCTAGCCATCCAACAGGTCCCAGACGTGCGCGTCACTGGCCATGGCAGAACACTGACACTCCGGTCTTGCAGGACGAGCAGTATGGCTGGTGGCATTGTCGTGCTGGAGGGTCATGTCAGGATGAGCAGCACGTGAGGGAGGATGTCTTCCCTGTAACGCACAGCATTGACATTGCCTGCAATGACAACAAGCTCATTCCGATGATGCTGTGACACCACCCCAGACCATGACGGACCCTCCACCTCCAAATCGATCCTGCTCCGGAGTACAGGCCTCGGTGTAAAGCTCATTTCTTCGACGGTGAGCATGAATCCGACCATCACCCCTGGTGAGCCAAAACCGCGACTCGTCAGCGAAGAGCACTTTTTGCCAGTCCTGTCTGGTCCAGCGACGATGGGTTTGTGACCATAGGCGACATTGTTGCCGGTGATGTCTGGTGAGGACCTGCCTTAAAAAACAGGCCTACAAGCTCTCTGTCCAGCCTTCTCAGCCTATTGCAGACAGTCTAAGCACTGATGGAGGGATTGTGCGCTCCTGGTGTAACTCGGGCAGTTGTTGCCATCCTGTATCTGTCCCGCAGATGTGATGTACCGATCCTGTGCAGGTGTTGTTACACGTGGTCTGCCACTGCGAGGATGATCAGCTGTCCGTTCTGTCTCCCTGTAGTGCCGTCTTAGGCGTCTCACAGTACAGACATTGCAATTTATTGCCCTGGCCACATTTGCAGCATGCCTAAGGCACGTTCACGCAGATGAGCAAGGACCCTGGGCATATTTCTTTTGGTGTGAGTCAGTAGTTTTCATAACTGTGACCTTAATTGCCTACCATCTGTACGCTGTTAGTGTCTTAATGAGTTCCACAGGTGCATGTTCATTAATTGTTCATTGAACAAGCATGGGAAACAGTGATTAAACCCTTTACAATGAAGATCTGTGAAGTTATTTGGATTTTTACTAATTATCTTTGAAAGACAGGGTCCTGAAAAGGGGACACTTATTTTGTTATATTATATGAGTTTATATTATATGTGTCTGTTTATTTACCACCACAGAACAAAGCTGGCACAAAGACCGCTCTTAACCAACTATAAGGCCATAAGCAAAGAAGAAAATGCTCACCCAGAAGCAG
This sequence comes from Oncorhynchus nerka, assembly GCF_034236695.1. Taxonomy (NCBI): domain Eukaryota; kingdom Metazoa; phylum Chordata; class Actinopteri; order Salmoniformes; family Salmonidae; genus Oncorhynchus; species Oncorhynchus nerka. Next base: position 51,650,684 of record NC_088417.1, on the reverse strand, counting down.
TGCTCCTAGTGGCCGGGGACTTTAATGCAGGCAAACGTATATCTGTTTTACCAAATTCTTACCAGCATGTCACATGTGCAACCAGAGAAGAATAAATCATAGACCACCTTTACTCCAGATATGAATACAAAGCTCTCGCCCACCCTCCATTTGGCAAATCTGACCATAATTCTAATAATCCCAGTAACTCATTCAATAAAGAAGTGGTCAGATTACACAGATGCTACACTACAGAACTGTTTTGTTAGCACAGACTGGAATATGTTCCGGGATTCATCCAATGGCATTGAGGAGTATACCACCTCAGTCATCAGCTTCATAAATAAGTGCATCGATGCCATCATCCCCACAGTGACTATACATACATATTGCAACCAAAAGTCATGGATTACAGGAAACATCCGCCTTGTGCTCGATGCTTTCAAGGAGCGGGAGATTAATCCGGATGCTTATAAGAAATCACGCTATGCCCTCAGACGAACCATCAAACAAGCAAAGCGTCAATACAAGATTAAGATTGAATCCTACTACCCCAGCTCTGACACTCGTCGGATGTTATTACAGATTACAAAGGGAAACCCAGGCGTGAGCTTCCCAGTGACGCGAGCCTACCATACGAGCTAAATCCCTTTTATGCGTGCTTCGAGTTAAGCAACACTGAAGCATGCACGAGAGCACCAGCTGTTCTGGATGACTGTGATAACACTCTCAGTAGCTGATGTGAACAAAACCTATACACAGGTCAACATTCACAAAGCCGCTGGGCCAGACGGATTACCAAGACGTGTACTCAAAGCATGAGCGGACCAACTCAAGTTTCTTCACTGACATTTTCACCATATTGCCCACGGAACGCATCACTAAGCTAAGGCCTCCAGGACTGAACACCTCCCTCTGCAACTGGATCCTGGACTTCCTGACGGGCCGCCCCTAAGTGGTAAGAGTAGGCAACACGTCTGCCACACTGATCTTCAACACTGGGGCCCTTCAGGTGTGTGTACTTAGTCCCCTCCTGTATTCCCCCACGACTGCTTGGCCAAACACCATCATTAAGTTTGCTGACGACACAACAGTGGTAAGCCTGATCACCGACAAGACAGCCTATAGGGAGGAGGTCAGAGAACTGGCAGTGTGGTGCCAGGACAACAACCTCTCTCTCAATGTGAGAAATACAAAGATGCTGATTGTGGACTAAAGGAAAACATCGAAAGGGCTGTAGTGGAGCGGGTCGAGAATTTCAAGTTCCTTGGTGTCCACATCACTAATGAACTATCATGGTCCGAACAAGACAGTCGTGAAGAGGGCACAATAAAACCTTTTCCACCTCAGGAGACTGAAAAGATTTGACATGGGTCCCCAGATCCTCAAAAAGTTCTACAGCTGCACCATCGAGAGCATCCTGACCGATTGCATCACCGCCTGGTATGGCAACTGCTCGGCATCTGACCGTAAGGCGCTACAGAGGGTAGTGTGAACGGCCCAGTACATCACTGGGGCCAAGCTTCCTGCCATCCAGGACCTAAATACAATAGGCAGTTGTCAGAGGAAAGACCATAAAATTGTCAGCGACTCCAGTCACACAAGTTATAGACTGTTTTCTCTGCTACCGCACGGCAAGCTGTACTAGAGCACCAAGTCTAGGACCAAACGTCTCCTCAACAGCTTCTACCCCCAAGCCGTAAGACTGCTGAACAATTAATAAAATCACCACCGGCCATTTTACATTGACCACCCCTCCCTTTTGTACACTGCTGCCACTCACTGTTAATTATCTATGCATAGTCCCTTCACCCCCACCTACATGTACAAATGACCTCTAACCTGTATCCCCGCACACTGACTTGGTACCTCCTGTAAATATCCTCGTTATTGTTATTGTGTTACTTTTTATTTTTGTCTACTTCGTAAATAGTTTTCGGAACTTCTTCAACTGCGCTGTTGGGTTAAGGGCTTGTAAGTAAGCATTTCAATGTAAAGTCTACACTTGTTGTATTCGGCGCATGTGACAAATAAAGTTTGATTTAGCTAATTCATGTTATAATTTGTCAGCTGAGTGTAATCGAAATATGACTGCTTGCGTAACATCAATCTTTCCTCAGTTAGCTCTAGGACAAATGTAGCCTACATTTCCCGGTTTGGATGATTGTGTTATGCTATAGCTACTTCTGTGAATGTCTGAACATTGCATCCAAAAATAAACTGGTCACATTCAGGACGTAACTTTGTAAGGACTGTTTGTGCAAAAAGTTTGGGGGTAAAAAAAAGAGTGTGGCCATCTCAAATGCTGACTGATCAAGCAATCAAACTGAACGTTCTAAATTAGCATTCTAATCACACCGGTTTGAGCGTATGCTGCAGGGACCATGTAGAATGATCACACCCATTTGTTGGTATGTGTATAAAAAAATATAAATACATTTTTTTTAAATCACATTTGCCTGATATCCTCAACCCTGTGTAAGAGCACACGGGCGCATTAATACATACAACACACGCGCACATAATCTAAACGAATAACAAAGGCAGCAGTAACGACTATCAGATATGGAGAGAACAGGCTTTCGGGTATAAACATACAGTAACTTAACACTGAGTCATTAAACACTATGGATGCGTCCCAAATGATACCCATGGGCCCTCGTCAAAAGTAGTGCACTATGTAGAGATTAGGATGCCATTTGGGATGCACACTGAAGACAGACTGCCCAATCAACAGAGCATCTGTTCAGGGTGCTTACCCTTGTGCAGAGAGAAGAACCAAGCTCTTCACACCAACTGGGTACGACAGCCTGAAGAGCATGATTGAAGAGAAGCCTGTCTACGGACCCAAAGTCGGGACCACCTTGACAGAGAAGGTAGACTAGCTTTGCACAGCTGAAATTCAGCTCTTGCTCGCTAGGGTTTGGTTGGTTTGCTCGACGCATTCTCTATTTTGTTGGTGTATTGAGACAAATTCATTTTAGAAATTCCTGGACACAGAGGGTCCAATGGAACCGAAAGCAGTAATCATATAAAAAGAGCATTCCTCTCAACAATGAAAGAGTGCATGTTTTAGTTTATGTGGTTGGGTTTCTTGTTATGTCACACTGTAAACATTGTTTTTGTGAGTAGAATATGTACCCTTGCCACAAATGAAGAATTGTGGTTTAGATGTCTCCCAGAAACACAGTGACTGAGTTCCATTGTGTGTGGGTGTGAGAGAGTGAGCGAGAGGCCTTTGAGAGTTAACATAATATCTGCCTGAGTAATGCCTTCTTACTGAGAAGACAGAAAAACATAAACTCACCTGCCAGATTTGCAAGTATGAAACGTAATTTCCTAACAATATAGAGCTCCGGTTGAAATATTTACACAAAAGAGCTGAGAAGTGATAGCCTTGCTACCTTGCAAAGTCCACCACCAGATATGTTCCAAGGGGGAAAGCAACACAGGGCTTTAAAGCCAAACATTGCAACGATCAATTCTGTGGGCAGCATGTAACTTAGCTGGGTTCCTTTGCAGGCTTCGGAGGAGACGCAGAGGCAAAGAGAGCAGGTTTCAGAGGTGCCGGGACACACTTGAAGAGAATGGACAGTAATTCAAGTCTTGGGATGGGGCAAGAGACTTGACAGATGAGACGTATGCAAGGGTGCATGCGCACGAGTACACACACACTAAAGATAAAGCTTCACAGAATAGTACACACACAAAACCAAAATTAATACTGAACATCAATGGTCACCGACCGGTCAAAAAAAAAAATGTTTTCACTCTGTTTGGCAGTAGGTGCACTTGATTCAGCAGCCCTAGCGTCAGGAAGGCAGTGTGTTGTAATTTTTAACCATTTCATGTGTCTAAAGATAGAAATCCGCCTACTCGGCCGGCCCAGGGAGCAAGTCAAGTGCACCTATAGGCCTTCTGCTGGCCAATCAGATAGTTCAGATCACTGTGTCTGCACAGTTTCCTCGAACCATAGACTGTATAGAGAAGCCTTGAACGCAAAGCAAAGTTAGTGGGAGATGTAAAAACTTGAAACCATGACTCTACGAATATAGCAAATAGCTGCTGTTTTTGAGTAAGTTCATGTTTAAATTGTTATTCAGCACTATCAAAACTTCATTCCTACTTCCACTCACGCTACAACCAGCACTGCAACTGCAATGAATGAGTATAGCAAAGTGTTTTAATAACCTTGCATAATTAATTGTTGCTTGTCATAGGAGTAACATGAATTAGTGCATGAGGCAGAAATAATACAGTGCGACTAAAGTTTCGCCATCAGAAGGAAGACTGTCCCGTTTACTCAGCGAAGGGAAGGAGAGAGGGACGGTGAGTCGGGTGAGAGGCAGCCTCACCACTGCTCCGTCCCCTCAGACTGACCATCAGATGCAGACCATCCCTCCAGTAATAACAAAAAGCTAATTATTATGATCACTCAGCTGTGCCTTTCAAGTAATACAACAAATGATCTATTACCAGTGTGATTATTTTGAAATTATATTTCAACATTAGTCTGAGAAGAACAACACAGCAGGGCAATTCAAGCGTAGCCAATATGCAGTGATAATGTATTGGGCCTATAGCATACTGCACAAACCTCATTGCTAGAGAACTGAGCGATAGATCTCGGCTTGCATTTTGACTCAGAAAGTCATCTTGACCCAGAAAAGGTTGGTGACCACTGCTGTACCCAACTCACAAAACTTCAGAGGAGCACAATCAAGATCACACACACATTCACATGCATGAACAAAGCACTCACACAGAAGATAAGGGAAAACAATATGACCTCTAAGGAAAGGGAGTAATGCAATTGCAATTGGCATGCTAACTGCAGCAATGTCCACCAGAGCTGTTGCCAAAGAATTGAGAGATTTTGTCCACCAGAGCTGTGCCCGGGGTGTAAAGTACTTACATAAAAATACTTGAAAGTACTACTAAAGTTTTTTTTTTTTTTTTTGGGGGGGGGGGGATCTGTACTTTACTATTTATAATTTAACAATTTACTCTTACTCCACTACATTCCTTAAGGAAATAATGTACTTGCTACTCCATATATTTCCCCTGACTCGCAAAAGTACTACATTTTGAACGCTTAGCAGGACAGGAAAATTGTCTAATTTAGGCACTTAAATAGAATTCCTGGTCATCTCTACTGCTTCTGAACTGGAGGACTAACTAAATACAGATGCTTTGTTTGTAAATTATGTTGGAGTGTGCCCCTGGCTAGCCGTACATTTAAAAAAAACAAGATTGTGCTGTCCGGTTTGCTTAATAAGAAATTTGAAATTATTTATACTTTTGATACTTAAGTATATTTTAAACCAAATCCTTTGCTTTTACTCAAGCAGTATTTTACTGGGGGAATTTTACTTGAGTAAAAGTAAGGATACCTTAATAGGAAATGACTCAAGTATGACAATTGGGTACTTTTTCCAACACGGGCTATTGCCAATATTTTTGAGAATTTGGCAGTTTGTCAAAACAGCCTCACAACCGCACCTGTAACCATGCCAGCCTAAGACCTCCACATCCGGCTTTGTCTACGACCAGTCAACCGGACAGCTGATGAAACGGAGGCATATTTGTTTGTAATTTAGCTATTTGTGGGGGGGAAACTCTTGTGATCGGCTGGGCCTGGCTCCTAAGTGGGTGGGCCTATGCCCAGTCATGTGAAATCTATATATTAGGGACTAATTCATTTATTTCAATTGACTGATTTCCTTATATGAACTGCAACTCATTAAAAATGTTGTGTTTATATTTTTGTTCAGTATATCATCTAAGCCAAATGTAATTGAACAGGGCAAATGTTCCGACTCTATAATGTATCGGAACTTCCTCTATTGTAGAAATATATGCCTATAGCAAACTAGGTCTGACCAACTTCTAGTTGCAACTGCTAATTGTCGAGATGACCACGTGTATTTTTGGCTCTGAAACACAACATTTTTAATGAGTTGCAGTTCATATAAGGAAATCAGTAGCAGAGTAGCAAGTACATTATTTCCTTAAGGAATGTAGTGGAGTAAGAGTAAATTGTTAAATTATAAATAGTAAAGTACAGACCCCCCCAAAAAAAACGACTTTAGTAGTACTTTCAAGTATTTTTATGTAAGTACTTTACACCCCGGGCACAGCTCTGGTGGACAAAATCTCTAAATTCTTTGGCAACAGCTCTGGTGGACATTGCTGCAGTTAGCATGCCAATTGCAATTGCATTACTCCCTTTCCTTAGAGGTCATATTGTTTTCCCTTATCTTCTGTGTGAGTGCTTTGTTCATGCATGTGAATGTGTGTGTGATCTTGATTGTGCTCCTCTGAAGTTTTGTGAGTTGGGTAAATGTACAGCAGTGGTCACCAAACTTTTCTGGGTCAAGATGACTTTCTGAGTCAAAATGCAAGCCGAGATCTATCGCTCAGTTCTCTAGCAATGAGGTTTGTGCAGTATGCTATAGGCCCAATACATTATCACTGCATATTGGCTACGCTTGAATTGCCCTGCCGTGTTGTTCTTCTCAGACTAGTGTTGAAATATAATTTCAAAATGATCACACTGGTAATAGATCATTTGTTGTATTACTTGAAAGGCACAGCTGAGTGATCATAATAATTAGCTTTTTGTTATTACTGGAGGGATGGTCTGCATCTGATGGTCAGTCTGAGGGGACGGAGCAGTGGTGAGGCTGCCTCTCACCCGACTCACCGTCCCTCTCTCCTTCCCTTCGCTGAGTAAACGGGACAGTCTTCCTTCTGATGGCGAAACTTTAGTTGCACTGTATTATTTCTGCCTCATGCACTAATTCATGTTACTCCTATGACAAGCAACAATTAATTATGCAAGGTTATTAAAACACTTTGCTATACTCATTCATTGCAGTTGCAGTGCTGGTTGTAGCGTGAGTGGAAGTAGGGATGAAGTTTTGATAGTGCTGAATAACAATTTAAACATGAACTTACTCAAAAACAGCAGCTATTTGCTATATTCGTAGAGTCATGGTTTTACATCTCCCACTAACTTTGCTTTGCGTTCGAGGCTTCTCTATACAGTCTATGGTCTCCAAATCATTGGTTAACTTCTCTAGAGTAGGGGGCAGCAAAGTTTCCAAAAACTTTTAAAATAGTGTCCGAGTATAACAGAACTGATTTGGCAGGCGAAAACCTGAGAAAAATCCATTCAGGAAGTAGGATTTTTCTTTTTTTGTAGTTTTCTATTCAACGCCATTACAGTATCCATTGACGGCAGCGTAGCCTAGTGGTTAGAGTGTTGGACTAGTAACCGGAAGGTTACGAGTTCAAACCCTCGAGCTGACAAGGTACAAATCTGTCGTTCTGCCCCTGAACAGGCAGTTAACCCACTGTTCCCAGGCCGTCATTGAAAATAAGAATGTGTTCTTAACTGACTTGCCTGGTTAAAAAAGAAAAAAAAAGACGCACATTGCAGTTCCTATGCCTTCCACTAGATGTCAACAGTCTTTAGAAATTGTTGCAGTCTTGTATTCTGAAAAATGAGGGAGTAAGAGCAGTCTGAATGAGTGGACCCTGACGTGTCACAGAGCTTTTTCATGCGCGAGACCGAGAGAGTGCCTTTCTTGTTTACCTTTTATATTGACAACGTTATTGTCCGGTTGAAATATTATATATTTCGGCTAAAAACAACCTGAGGATATAATAGAAACATCGTTTGACATGTTTCTATGAACTTTATGGATACAATTTGGATTTTTTGTGTGCCTGTTGTGACTGCGTTTGAGCATGTGGATTACTGAAGAAAATGCGAACAAAAGAGGTTTTGGAATATAAAGAGAGACTATCGAACAAAAGGAACATTTATTGAATAAATGAATGTCTTCTGAATGCAACCATATGAAGATCAAAGGTAAGTGATTCATTTTCTCTATTTCTGACTTGTCTAACTCTTCTACTTGGCTGGTTATTGTTTGTAATGATTTGACTGCTGGGCATACCTTAATTGTAAGGTATGCTTTCGCCGTAAAGCATTTTTGAAATCTGACACCGTGGTTGGATTCACAAGAAGTTCATCTTTAAAACTATGGAAAATAGTTGTATTTTTTCTGAATTTTTATAATGAGTATTTCTGTATTTGAATTTGGCTCTCTGCAATCTGACTGGATGTTGGCCAGGTGGCGGCCTGGCCTTTGCCCAAATAGCAAGGATCTTGGCTCTGGTCAAAAGTAGTGTACTATGTAAGGAATAGGGTACCATTTGGGACACACTCTAGACCTTCAATGAACACGGGAAAAGCGAGCCCTCTGGATTCACAGTTCGCTCCACTTGTTCTCTACAGACGAGAGAAATTTAAAGACAAATCTAACTCAAAAGGGTTGTATAAAAATGACACAAAAACTACCAACAATGTCCTCTTGACAATACATTATGTGAAGTAGGGAAAGGGGAGGGGGGGTTACAGAGAAAAGTAATAGGGTAGGGTAGTCCTTTCTAATCTTGGGCTTGCTGAGAAAAAGGCATTGAATGAAAAGGCTTTTACTGAAGCCTGGGGAACCTCGGAATAAAAGGTTTTATGTTGAGTGATGCCAAAAAACTATTGACATCAGATTTGTTTTCTTTTAGTGCACTTAGGAGGCACGCAGTTAGCCCAGATCTACTCCTCTCCAGTGTAGTTTAGCATCTCTGATTTCAGAGCTTTTGGAGATGGACATATTAAGAGGGTCCCAAGCCCTCAGGCAGAAGGGAGGATGGGTTGTTATCTTCGGCTGGGTTGTTTGGTCTTTTACAAGACTAGTTTGTCCTCTTTCAGAATAGCTAGATACACAATGCCTTCAGAAAGTATTCCCACCTCTACATTTGTTCCAAATTTTGTTGTTACAGCTTGAATATAAAATTGATTAAATTGAGTCACTGGCCTACACACACACATAATATCGCATAATGTCAAAGTGGAATTATGTTTTTGAAAATCTGAAATATCTTGAGTCAATAAGTATTCAACCCCTGTTATGGCAAGCCTAAATCAATTCAGGAGTAAAAATTTGCTTAACAAGTCACAATTGCATGGACTTTAACATGGTTTTTGAATGACTACCTCATCACTGTACCCCACACATACACTGTGGATTAGTTAGTTGTGACTTAAATCAGCTTGGAAAATCTATGGCAAGACTTGAAAATGGCAATGGTCAACAACCAACTTCAACGAGCTTGAAGAATTATTTTAAGAATGTGCAAGTATTGTACAATCCAGTTGTGCAAAGCTCTTAGGAACTTACCCAGTAAGACCCACAGCTGTAATCACTGCCAAAAGGTGCTTCTAACGTGTGTTGACTGAATAGTTATGTAAATGAAATATTTCTGCATTTCATTTTTCTATCAATTTGCAAACATGTCTAAAAAACATTTAGTTCACTTTGTCATTAGGGGTACAAAATGTGGAATCGGTCAAGGGGTATGAATACTTAAGGTACTGTACCATGTTAAAATGTACTACTCAAAAGGATGATGAACTACAGAGAAGGAACATTAAAATCCTAGTTGGGTGCAATGCATGCCAATGTATCATGTAACATGCCAAGTTTACTGTCAGTACAGGTTGGAACCAGAACAAATATGTGGACTGTATGCAGTTTCCAACAGAAACAGAATTTGAAGAGGAAGAGAAATTGTGACATGGTTGGGACTGCTTTCCATGTTTTTATACATTTTAGCTCTAATTAAGGTCACTCGCTTTAATCTTACCGACAGAATAGAAACGATTGGCAAACACTTACAGTTAAGCACTTAACATTACATCTAGCTAACGTCTGTGGGCGTGAAAGGTGGGGTACATTTTTGTGTGTGTGTGCGTGTGTGCGTGTGTGCGTGTTTGTGTGTGTGTGAAGCATAAGAGGCAAAAAAAGCACAATGTATCGAGTACTGAGGCCCATATGAAATGGTGTCATGATTTCATTTTCTTCTCTTGACAACCTCGGAATCGTTTCAAAATGGCCAGGACCCACAGCACTCACATGATGAAAATGGTGTGTGCGACACTCCAGGAAGTAAACAGGGGGCAGGGACCTGCACTTTCACTGTGTAATTAAAATAATGAAAATAAAATGAAGTGTTCATTGTGTGCGCCACCAAGTGTGGCGGTTTGCCACTTATCCAGTCACCACTGCACCTTGGAACAGCACTCCTGGCTATGTCCAATGAGAGGAAATGTCCAGTCCAATAAACACTGAGCGTCGCTGATTGGGGGTTGGACAAAAAGTGTCCAGTGAGTAATCAGATAAGAGGAAGTGATCATTTAAATTGATAAATGGAAATACTAGTTGCAAATAGGAGACCTTACTGAGTGAAATTGTGTTGCTTAGTAAGGGGCACCAAACCATCTCTACTGCTGTATGCAGTCATTTTCACTGCGTAGTTCACTGTAAAACCAAACACCAGATTTGTAATTCTCATGTTCTGTGGTTTACAGTGGCACATTTAACAATTTCAGTGGTCTAAACACATATAACATCCTATTAATCATATCTATGTACGTAAATACTCCCTTTTCCAGAGATATATAATGTATAGCCTAATTCAATGGCTATATAGAATATGTTGAATTACCTGGAAATTGGAGTCAGGTATGGCCCTGGTTTTCACAAAAAAGAAACAGCCATCACGTAGCCTACAACTGGTGCCATTGGAGAAAGGTGTCCTTGAAAGTCAATATAGCCAGAAGGAGGGAGATGCTGTATACCCATAGCGCTCTGGTCAACAGTAATGCACTTGTAGGTTATTGGGTGCCATTTGGGACATAGCCCTGACAGTGTCTTGATCCACTTAGGTCCTCTGCTCATGAAAATAAAAAAATGCTGACAAACATTGCTCTGTTCCATGCTATTTTCAAACTCAAATTCTTTCAGTAAGTCTCAATAATAGTAACGTTCTTGGCTGGGGGTCCATAGCAGTGGCATGTACAGAATTTAAAGGTTATGCAATCTTGCTCTACAACCCTGCTGGCACATCAAACAGCAACTGACCCCAAAGTCTCCCCACTGATGTGTTGCATGACCAAAGCCAGCTTAGAGGGACACACCGACATTCGGCGGCCACGGAGCCGCCTCCCCCCACACACACACAAAGAGCCCAGGGGGGACACAGAGGGCTGTGTGGTAGAGAGAGTGGGCCAGGGCTGCTGAGCTAGCTCTTAATTATAAACCCAGCATCAGCATGTCAAGCCCAGAGGGCTAAACACAGCCAGCTCTCCTTCCCTCTTATCAGGAACCCTTATCACCACAACACAAATCAAATCAAATCCATTTGTCACATACACATGGTTAGCAGATGTTAATGAGTGTAGCGAAATGCTTGTGCTTCTAGTTCTGACAATGCAGTAATAACCAACGAGTAATCTAACCTAACAATTCCACAACTACTACCTTATACATACAAGTGTAAAGGGAAAAAAATATGTACATAAAGATATATGAATGAGTGATGGTACAGAACGGCATAGGCAAGATGCAGTAGATGATATCGAATACAGTATATACATATGAGATGAGTAATGTAGGGAATGTAAACATTATATTAAGTAGCATTGTTTAAAGTGGCTAGTGATATATTTGACATCAATTCCCATTATTAAAGAGGCTGGAGTTGAGTCAGTGTGTTGGCAGCAGCCACTCAATGTTAGTGGTGGCTGTTTAACAGTCTGATGGCCTTGAGATAGAAGCTGTTTTTCAGTCTCTCGGTCCCTGCTTTGATGCACACCTGTACTGACCTCGCCTTCTGGATGATAGCGGGGTGAACAGGCAGTGGTTCGGGTGGTTGTTGTCCTTGATGATCTTTATGGCCTTCCTGTGACATCGGGTGGTGTAGTTGTCCTGGAGGTTGGGAAGTTTGCCCCGGTGATGCGTTGTGCAGACCTCACTACCCTCTGGAGAGCCTTACGGTTGTGGGCGGAGCAGTTGCCGTACCAGGTGGTGATACAGCCCGACAGGATGCTCTCGATTGTGCATCTCTAGAAGTTTGTGAGTGCTTTTGGTGACAAGGCGAATTTCTTCAGCCTCCTGAGGTTGAAGAGGCGCTGCTGTGCCTTCTTCACGATGCTGTCTGTGTGGGTGGACCAATTCAGTTTGTCTGTGATGTGTACGCCGAGGAACTTAAAACTTACTACCCTCTCCACTACTGTCCCATCGATGTGGATAGGGGGTGCTCCCTCTGCTGTTTCCTGAAGTCCACAATCATCTCCTTAGTTTTGTTGACGCTGAGTGTGAGGTTATTTTCCTGACACCACACTCCGAGGGCCCTCACCTCTTCTCTGTAGGCCGTCTCGTCGTTGTTGGTAATCAAGCCTACCACTGTAGTGTCCTCCGCAAACTTGATGATTGAGTTGGAGGCATGCATGGCCACGCAGTCGTGGGTGAACAGGGAGTACAGGAGAGGGCTCAGAACGCACCCTTGTGGGGCCCCAGTGTTGAGGATCAGCGGGTGGAGATGTTGTTACCTACCCTCACCACCTGGGGGCGGCCCGTCAGGAAGTCCAGTACCCAGTTGCACAGGGCGGGGTCGAGACCCAGGGTCGAGCTCGATGACGAGTTTGGAGGGTACTATGGTGTTAAATGCTGAGCTGTAGTCGATGAACAGCATTCTCACATAGGTATTCCTCTTGTCCAGATGGGTTAGGGCAGTGTGCAGTGTGCAGTGTGGTTGAGATTGCATCGTCTGTGGACCTATTTGGGCGGTAAGCAAATTGGAGTGGGTCTAGGGTGTCAGGTATGGTGGAGGTGATATGGTCCTTGACTAGTCTCTCAAAGCACTTCATGATGACGGAAGTGAGTGCTACAGTCGTTTAGCTCAGTTACCTTAGCTTTCTTGGGAACAGGAACAATGGTGGCCCTCTTGAAGCATGTGGGAACAGCAGACTGGGATAAGGATTGATTGAATATGTCCGTAAACACACCAGCCAGCTGGTCTGCGCATGCTCTGAGGATGCGGCTGGGGATGCCGTTTGGGCCTGCAGCCCTGCGAGGGTTAACACGTTTAAATGTTCTACTCACGTCGGCTGCAGTGAAGGAGAGTCCACATGTTTTGGTTGCGGGCCGTGTCAGTGGCACTGTATTGTCCTCAAAGTGGGCAAAAAAGTTATTTAGTCTGCCTGGGAGCAAGACATCCTGGTCCGTGACGGGGCTAGTTTTCTTTTTGTAATCCGTGATTGACTGTAGACCCTGCCACATACCTCGTGTCTGAGCCGTTGAATTGTGACTCTACTTTGTCTCTTTACTGACGCTTAGCTTCTTTGATTGCCTTGTGGAGGGAATAGCTACACTGTTTGTATTCGGTCATGTTTCCGGTCACCTTGCCCTGGTTAAAAGCAGTGGTTCGCGCATTCAGTTTCACGCGAATGCTGCCATCAATCCACGGTTTCTGGTTTGGGAATGTTTTAATCGTTGCTATGGGAACGACATCTTCAATGTACTTTCTAATGAACTCGCTCACCGAATCAGCGTATTCGTCAATGTTGTTGTTGGACGCAGTGTGGAACATATCCCAGTCCACGTGATGGAAGCAGTCTTGGAGCGTGGAATCAGATTGGTCGGACCAGCGTTGAACAGACCTGAGCGCGGGAGCTTCTTGTTTTAGCTTCTGTTTGTAGGCAGGGAGCAACAAAATGGAGTCGTGGTCAGCTTTTCCGAACGGAGGGCGTGGGAGGGCCTTATATGAGTCGCGGAAGTTAGAATAGCAATGATCCAGGGTTTTACCAGCCCTGGTAGCGCAATCGATATGCTGATACAATTTAGGGAGTCTTGTTTTCAGATTAGCCTTGTTAAAATCCCCAGCTACAGTGAATGCAGCCTCAGGATATATGGTTTCCAGTTTACATAGATTCAAATAAAGTTTGTTCAGAGCCATCAATGTGTCTGCTTGGGGGGGGAATATATACGGCTGTGATTATAATCGAAGAGAATTCCCTTGGTAGATAATGCAGTCGACATTTGATTGTGAGGAATTCTAAATCAGGTGAACAGAAGGACTTGAGTTCCTGTATGTTGTTGTGACCACACCACATCTCGTTAACCATAAGGCATACGCCCCCGCCCCTCTTCTTACCAGAAAGATGTTTGTTTCTGTCGGCGCGATGCGTGAAGAAACCAGCTGGCTGCACCGATTCCGTTAGCGTCTCTCGAGTGAACCATGTTTCTGTGAAGCAAAGAACTTTACAGTCTCTGATGTCCCACTGGAATGCTACCCTTGCTCGGATTTCATCAACCTTGTTGTCAAGAGACTGGACATTGGCGAGAAGTATGCTAGGGAGTGGTGCGCGATGTGCCCGTCTCCGGAGCCTGACCAGAAGACCGCTTCGTTTCCCTCTTTTACGATGTCTTTGTTTTGGATCGCAGGCTGGGATCTATTCCGTTGTCCTGGGTGAAAGGCAGAACACAGGATCCGCATCGGGAAAGTCATATTCCTAGTCGTACTGACGGTGAGTTGACGTTGCTCTTATATTCAGTAGTTCTTCCCGACTGTATGTAATGAAACCTAAGATTACCTGGGGTACCAATGTAAGAAATAACACGTAAAAAAACTAAAAACTGCATAGTTTCCTAGGAACGCGAAGCGAGGCGGCCATCTCTGTCGGTGCCGGAAGTAGGTCGGTGTATACCTTCGTCCCAAATAGCACCCTATTCCCTATATAGTGCATTACTTTTGAACAGAGCCGATAGCGCCCTGGTCAAAAGTAGTGCACTACCTGTGACCAACTGGCTCGATTCAGTCTTGTAAAAAAAAACAATTTCCAATTTTGCTACATTGGATAAAAGTAGACTCCGAGCTAGAAAATGGTAAATCACACACTACTGTTGAGGAACAAGGGGAAAGTCATTCTGCTTTAAAAGTTGATAAACTTGTAACCTCACTTTTGAGATAATAGCCCTTGAGAATGTTTTGGTACACCAACTGGAGGGCTCTTCTTTGTCTACACCCATTCAGCATCATTCACACGCTCTTAAAGAGCTGGGTAGGGCTAAAGCTTAAGGATTCACAGGTGAGGCTATGTACTAAACAACCAAAGATTAAGACTAAAGGCTGGTTTATGCTACGGGTGTGTTCATAAAGTACTAGAAAATGGTGCCAATAGATAGAGCAGCCGTGCTTCTAGCTCCTCGGCAACTTTGCAGTATTTAGTTTGTTTAATTTCTTACATTATCAGCCCAGATTTGTTTTGTGTTATTACATATAGCCGGGAATGACTTTTGGATATCAGAGCGGCAGCAACTCCCCAGCATTACGACCAGGAATACGACTTTCCCGAATTGGTTCCTTTGTTCGTACCCCACAGGGCACATTAACTAATTCCTGATCCAAAACACCACCAGCGGAGAAGAGGGATTTTAGACCGATTCATGAGGCGCGCACACCACCCACTACTTCCAAGTATATTACTCACTAATGTTCACACTCTGGATAATAAAGTTGATGTGCTCAGGGCAAGGATCTCCTTCCAGAGAGACATCAGGGATTGTAACATACTCTGTAAAACAGAAACATGGCTCTCTCAGGATATACTGTATTTGTCCATACAGCCAGCTGGGTTCTCAGTATATCACACATACAGGAAGAAAGAACTCTCCAGGAAGAAGGCAGGGGGGATATGTTTTGTGATTAACTATTCATGGTGTGATTGAGATAACATACAGATACTCAAGTCCTTTTGTTCACCCGACCAAGAATACCTCACAATCAAATGCCGTCCGTATTACCGCCCAAGAGAATTCTCTTCGGGCTAGTCACAGCCGTGTATATTCCCCCTCAGGGGGATACCACCACGGCTTTCAAGGAACTTCACTGGACTTTACACAAACTACATATCCTGAGGCTGCATTTATTGTAGCTGGGGATTTTAAAGCAAATTTGAGGAAAACGCTACCAAGATTCTATCAACACATTCACTGTAGTACTCGAGCTGATAAAAACTTTGTAGACATTGTTAATTTTGTAAATTACTATTGTTGCTGGAAACGGCAGATTTCTCACAAAATATCTAAATAGGAGTACAGAGGTGCATTATCAACAACCATCACTCCTGTGTTCCAACAGCACATTGTGTTAGCTAATCCAAGTTTATAATTTTAAAAGGCTAATTGATTATTTAGAAAACCCTTTTGCAATTACGTTAGCACAGCTGAAAACTATGGTTCTGATTGAAGGAATAAAACTGGCCTTCTTTAGACTAGTTGAGTATCTGGAGCATCTGCATTTCTGGGTTCGATTACAGGCTCAAAATGGTCAGAAACAAAGACCTTTGTGAGAAATTGCCAGAAACTGAAGATCTCATACAATGCTGTGTACTACTCCCTTCACAGAACAGTGCAAACTGGCACTAACCAGAATAGAAAGAGTGGGAGTTCCAGGTGCACAACTGAGCAAGAGGACAAGTACATTAGAGTGTCTAGTTTGAAAAACAAACACAAATCTCAAATGGCAGCTTCATTAAATACTACCCGCAAAACACCAGTCTCAACGTCAACAGTGAAGAGGTAACTACGGGCTGCTGCCCTTGATAAACTTGGATTAGCTAACACAACGTGGCATTAGAACACAGGAGTGATGGTTGCTGATAAATTGGTTAATGTAGATTTTCCATTTAATAAAAAAGCTGAAACAGCTGCTCTTGGAAAGCTGCTGGCTAATAATGCTAATCAAAGAACTGCATGACTGTAAAATAATGTGGAAGCATAGCCTACTTTTTTGTCTCTACCCCGTGTGTCAATATCTTCTCAGATTTTGACACCATTACGATGATATAACCCAGAGACAGTCTCTTTCTTGGTCCTTGTGTTGTAGACTGATTGGTGGAAGTCACCTCTAGTTTCTCCAAAGTGGTTCTAGATCTGGTGCTGCTAGTCTGTGGTAGATTGTGCTTAAACCAATGATATGAGCCCCCACGAGAGAGCCTAACATGGGTGTGTGCCTCGCGTTGGTGGGATGAGGTGGTGGCGGCACACATGGAACACCTGCCGTTTGATGGGCTACTGGGAAACGAAGGAGGCTTTTCATCCGAGCGGAGCTCACGCCAACCCTGGACATCAATCGACACTAATGAACAGCTTTCCAATAAAGGAGGAGAAAACAACGATGTCATGAGCCAATGGATATCTGTTTTTATATCAGCCATGCTTAGTGGAGGGAAAAGCAGATACATTTCTTTAAAAAAATAATTAAAGGCCTTATGCCGGAACAATGACAAGGCTATCAGGCACCATCCTGGTTTAATCATTACTGGTGCAAGTTACATCTGCCAAGAGCTTAAACCGTTATATTTTTCAGCTCAGGTACAGAGTTCCAAAGCAAGTCTACCACATTCCCCCATAGACTGCTGTTAGATGTGTTTAATTTGAAAGCCTGTGCACTTTAGTGCTCAAGGACAAATTGAGAAACTGGCACTTTGCAAAGCCCATTGACATAGTTTTGAATGTCAATATTTATAATGACAAATGCCCTGACTTGCTCTAGGCCTACATTGTTCAATAAGTCACTAAGGGTTTGAAAACAATCGTTTTTGGAGGCAGAAACACAACTGTCAATGCCTAATACCCCAAAGCATGCCAATGCTCTAATTTGTCAAGGCACTGTTCATGCTTGTAAAACTTGACTAACATGAGAAGTGGGAATATGAAACAGAGTACACTCATAAATATGCAATGGCCCTTCTCAGCATCTATCTATTGCCTGAATATTCCCAAACACATAGGCCATTGCATATGGTGCAGTCTCCAAGTTACCATAACGCAAAGGCGAAATTTAGCATGACGCTAATGACAGCTTTGAAATCAGTCTGCAACACGCATAAAATACACCGTTCCGCAATGGAAAGTCAACGCACTTCGAATGTCGTTTATCAATTAATCAAACAAAAAAATTAGGTGAGGTGAATTTGCTTGATGAAAAAAAGTACAGAAAAATAAACACTGAAATAGAGTTGTCAAAGGCTTTCATGGAACTGTCTTCTACAGTAGAAACGACAAAACAATTTACAGAAAGGCACTTACTTTGATAGGAATGTCCAAAGTTTGTAAGGAAAACAAAAATGCAAAAATGTGAGAGGCAGAAAATATGCCAGTTTGTGAAAGACTGTGCAAATGTCTGCATTGTTGATGTGCGGAAATAAATGGGGAAGGGCTCTCCGGGAAGAGGGAAGTTTGTCCGGCTCAATAAAGCCTAAAATAAGTTCTCCGCAACACTGAAATGGGCTAGGTATGCGAAGTAATGAGGCACACACCTCAATTCAAACTGTTAGAAAATCATTTTCAATTTTTAAATTGACAAGTTGAAACATAGGCTATAGATAATTAGCAGGCTAACTGTCCTATTGCATAAGAAATCACATTTTGGAACAGTGCATTCTGACATCACGTGCATAAAACAACTCACGCTGGGGCGACCGTTAGAGATATTTGGAACTCACATGTGAAAAAGGTTCAATTGGGGTTTGTTCTCGCAATTGTTGTTAGCCAAAAAACAATAGGTTATTCTGGCTGGAATTGTTACTCTCCTGCCATGTACAAATGACTGACAATGCAGATTCGGATGATACTAAAATTACAGCTGTGCACAACACATAATTACATTATCCGACCACCCCCAGTAAAACAAATCCCATCTGAATATGGCTTAAGGAAAAGGCTCTTTCCTCGTCACTACTGCCTCCACCATATTGTTCTCAATCCCAATATTGCTGGATAATTTTTCTATTATGCACATAGCAACATAGGGATAGGCACCAATCCTTTCTGATTCAGAAGGGTTGGATTAAATGCGGAAGACATTTTAGTTGTACAACTGACTAGGTATCCCACTTTCCCAATTCTACTACGCACTGAAGATTGTTTCAGAAACGCGGACAGCGACCATATCCAACAAGGGAGAAAGCAAATGTTATAAAATATTTGATTTAATAGTGTTACACCATTATTTTTACATAATTTAAATATATACAATTTCAGTATTACATCTTAGAGTGATGGACTGTGCCATCCCCGTAGCCTCCACAATGGATTAGTCCACTAAGACAGGCACGAATCAGACAGGTGTCTTGTGCACTGCTCGACTAAAGAAATCTTGGTCAACCAACAGTCTATCAACTAAACAATTGTCAAAACTGTAACTAGGCCACCCAGGAACATTCAATGTTGTTCAGCAACTCCAGTGTATATTTGGCTTTGTGTTTAAGTTTATTGAATGTGTCTCCCAGTGTCTGTTGGAAAACGGACTTGTACCCTGATGAAGACAGCTTGCCTGTCGAAACATTGGTTATTAAATTATTGCATCTGAGCTCCTAGAGCGTGCGGCTCTCCTTTTTCTTCAAGTGTTCTACTCCGCTAGCCAACCCCTCAACTAAACAGGCGTGCATTTAATTTGCCTCCAAGAAAGCAGAGTAAACCACTTTCTCCACTAGAATTTTGCCTGTGCTGAGCTCGATTCCATTTCTTTTGATCCTAAAAAACTCCGTAGTCATTACCGATGACAAGCATATCCATAACATGATGCAGCCGCCACCATGCTTGGAAATATGAAGATTGGTACTTCGTAATGTGTGGTATTGGATTTGCCTCAAACATAAATCCCTGAGAAACAAAGATCAAGACTGCACTATGAAACAAAGATAAAATGACAAAGAATGATAGTAAAAAGCTTTGGAGCATCTTAAATGAAATTGTGGGCAAAAAAGGCGAAATCCGCTCCATCATTCATTGAAGCAGATGGGCTCATTCATCACAAAACCCACTAATATTGCAAACTACTTAATGATTTTTCATTGGCAAGATTAGCAAACTTAAAACCTCTTATGGATCATGCGAATTTTCGCAGCTATGTATGTGTGTATAGAAAACACTCTGAAGTCTCTAAAACTGGTTGAATCGTGTCTGTGGCTATAACACAACGTGTTTAGGAGTAAAAATCCCTCGAAAAACTGTTCTCCAAAAACATAAAAAATATATTAATCCGCCAGTCAATGTATTGTTTAAGGCGACTGCAAATACATGAAGATGTTCTGTAAACGCCTACAGCTTCCACACGATGTCGCCAGTGCTGGCATTTCTAGCAGACTTAATCCTTGGTTGTATGACGTTTTTCCCTTTCCTGTTTTAGTCTCTCAACAGGATGTTATTAAAATGGAAAAGATGGCCGCTGATTTCAAGACTAGCTGCTATTGAATACAGATCGCCCCGTGATGAATTGTATAGATTATTAAACGTTTATTAATACCTAAAGTTGGTTTAGAAAAGTATTTTGAAGTGTTTTGTAAAAGTTTATAGGCAACTTTTGGGAATATTCCTGGATCAGACCGGTCTTCAGAAAATGACATTTTGGCTATACAATCACGGATTTAATCGGGAAAAGACCCAATTGTGATGTTTATGGGATATATAGGAGTGCCAAGAAAGAAGCTCGTCAAAGGTAATGAATGTTTTATATTTTATTTCTGCGTTTTGGGTAGCGCCGGCTACCGCAAAATCTGTCGTTTTAGATGACGTTCCAGTACTTTGGGGGTGCATGCTATCAGATAATAGCTTCTCATGCTTTCGCCGAAAAGCATTTTACAAATCTGACTCGGTGGCTAGATTCACAACGAGTGTAGCTTTAATTCAGTACCTTGTATGTGTGTTTTAATGAAAGTTAGATTTTTATCAAAAACTATACGTGGCGCTCTTGAAATTTCCGCTGATTTGATCCCCACCGAGGGAGCTAATCCCTAACAAGTTTGTAAGCATGACGTGCCAGCAACACACGCTGACACAACACATCCAAGTATATCTGCTCAAATTATTAAAAGACCAGCATTGTTAGGTCGAATTCCGTAAAGTGAGTGTGACAAAAGTAAGTAAGTAACACGCCACCGGGGTCTGACAACTTGGATGGAAAATTACTGAGGATAATAGCAGACGATATTGCCACTCCCATTTGATATTTCTTCAGCTTAAGCCTACAAAAAAAAGTGTGCGCCTTCCAACATGGAGGGAAGCAAAAGTAATTCCGCTACCTAAGAATAGTAAAGCCCCCTTTACTGGCTCAAACAGCCAACCAAATCTCCCTGTTAGCAACCCTTAATAAACATTTGGAAAAAATGGCGGTTTCCAGATTCAATACTATTTTACAGTAAATAAATTGACAGACTTTCAGCACGCTTATAGGGAAGGTCATTCAACAAGCACAGCATTTACACAAATTATTGATAATTAAGAAATTGATGAAAAGATTATGGAGGCTCTTTTGTTTGACTTCAGTGTGGCTCTTGACTTTATTGATAATAGTCTGTTGCTGGAAGAACTTGTGTTATTGTTTTACACCCCCTGCTAGATTATTACCTGTCTAACAGAAGACAGAGGGTTTTCTTCAATGGAAGCCTCTCCAACACGAATCAGGAATTCCCCAGGGCAACTGTAATGGCCCCATACTTTTTTCAATATTTACTAATGAAACGCCACTGGCTTTGAGTAAATGACTCAACACTATACATGTAAGCTACTACAGCGACTGAAATGTCTGCAACACTTAAGAGTTGCAGTTAGTTTCAGAGTGGGTAGCAAGGAATCAATTACTCCTAAATAAGGAAAAACCTAAAAGCTTTTATTTGGGATAAATCATTAACTAAACCATAAACCTCAACTAATCTTGTAATAAATAATGTGGGAAATAAGCAAGTTGAGGAATTTTTAACTGTCACGGTCAAAACATGTTGATACAACTGTAGCTAAGATGGGGAGAAGTAGGTCCATAATAAAGCACTACTCTGCCTTCTTAACAGCACTACCAACAAGGCAGGTCCTACAGGCCCTAGTTTTTGTCACACCTGGACTACCGTTCAGTCGTGTGGTCAGGTGCCAAAAAGAGGGATAGGAAAAATTGCAATTGGCTCAGAAAAGGGAAGCACAGCTGGCCCTTGGATGTACACAGAGAGCCAACAATAATATGCATGTCAAACTCTCCTGGCTCAAAATGGAGGAGAGATTAACTTCATCACTACTTGTATTTGTGAGAGGTATTGACATTGTTCTGTACAAAGTATTATATTGTCATCTAGTGGCGAATTTGGGAATTATAGCTTTTAATTTGCTAACTCTCGGTGCAGAGCTATTTCCTGTCAGGACAATCCGAGGAACAGACAAACAAGCTGTACTTTTCCATCTTACTAGGCCTTGGTTAAAGATAAGTCGAAGTACTTTTGAGTTATCCGGAAATGCTTTTGCTAATTCAAATGCAGTTCCTTATTTGTATTAATTTGTGTGAATGTATATTGATTTTTCTAATACATTTTCTCCTTTCTGTATCAGTTTTATAGGCAAAATATCTTCTACTAAAGATTCTTAAAATGGTACCAGTGCCTCCCTGATTCTTTATCGGAAGAACGTAAACTGTCTGGCAAGCTTTGTAGCTTACACTTTGTGAGGGAAGAACAGACATGTTGAATGTGCCGAGCTGTGTGTTTGAACTACTGGCATACAGCGCAGACATCCACGCAAGACATGCCACCAGAGGTCTCTTCACAGTCCAAGTCCAGAACAGACTATGGGAGGCACACAGTACTACATAGAGCCATGGAACTCTATTCCACATCAAGTAACTCATCAAGCAGTCAAATTAGATTTAATAAACAGATAAAAATACACCTTATGGAACAGACTGTGACGCAACAAACATACATACAAAACACACAATAACATATGCACTATACACACACGTAAACATGGATTTTGTGTTGTAGGTTTGTGGTAGTAGAATAGGGGCCTGAGAGCACACAATGTGTTGTGGATGTATTGTAATATTAATTTTAAAAAACAACATTATAACAGCCTTAATTTTGCTGGACCCCAGGAAGAGTAGCTGATGCCTTGGCAGCAGATAATGGGGATCCATAATAAATACAAATACACACTTTGTATTGAGCACATTAAGTTCATTTCTTTGCAGTTTTACTTTAGTCCCTTAATGCACACAGGATGCATGTTGTAAAAAAATTATTCTGTACAAGCTTCCCTTTCACTCTGTCATTTAGGTTAGTATTGTGGAGTAACTACAATGTCGTTGCATGGTGAAATCCCTGAGCAGTTCCCGTCCTCTCTGACAACCAAATTAGGAAGGACACCTGCATCTTTGTAGTGACTGGGTGTATTGATACACCATCCAAAGTGTAATTAATAACTTCAGCATGCTATTCAATGTCTGCTTTTTCCATGTTTACCCATCTACAAATAGGTGCCCTTTTTTGCAAGGCATTGAAAAACCTCCCTGGTCTGTGGTTGAAATTCATTGCTCAACTGAGGGACCTTACAGATAATTGTGTGTGCTGGGGTAAAGACCAGGTAGTCATAAAAAAATGTTAAACACTATTATTGCACACGGAATACATGCAACTTGTGACTTAAGCACATTTTTACTACTAAACTTGTTTATTTAGGCTTTTCATAACAAAGGTGATGAATACTTACTCAACATTTCAGCTTTTCACTTAGAATTAAAATTTGTCAAAATGTGAAACGTAATTCCTCTTTGACATCGAGGTATTGTGTGTAGGCCAGTGATACAAAATCTACATTGAATCCATTTCAAATGCAGGTTGTAAAAAAAAAAAGTGGAAAAAGTCTAGGTGTGAATAGATTCTGTAGGCACCAGAAATACAAATACCCCTGGATTTATTCCGCATTTTTTTTGTGTTACAGCCAGATTTCAAAATGGATAAAATAAAATAAAATGTATATCACTCATCTACAAACAATACTCCACAATGACAGTTAAATTATGTATAAAAATCTTAGCAAATGTATTGAAAATGAAATACATATCTCTTTTAGATAAGTATACAAACCCTGAGTCAATACTTTGTAGAAACAACTTTGGCAGTGATTACAGTTTAGAGTCATCTTGGGTATGTCTGAATCAGCTTTGCACATCTGGATTTTCTCCCATTCACCTATTTTCTTAAGCTCTATGAAGTTCAATAGAGGTGAACAGCAATCTTTGAGTCTTTCCAAAGACTTACAATGGGATTCAAGTCTTGGCTTTGGCTGGGTCACTCAAGGAAGCCATTCCAGCACTACTTTGGCTGTATACTTGGGGTCTTTGTCCTGTTGGAACGTAAATCTTCAAGCCAGTCTTAGGTTGTTTGCAGGTTCAAGGTTATCCCTGTATTTGGCTTCATTCATTGCTCCCTCTACCTGTCTTCCAGTCCCTGCCGCTGAAAAATATTCACATAGCATGCTGCCACCACAATGCTTCACGGTTGGGATGGTGATCAACAGGTGATTAGCTGTGCCTGGTTCTCTCCAGACAGAACTTTGCATTCAGGCCAAAGAGCACAATTTGAGACTCATCAGACCACAATCTTTGACCTTTCTTCAAACCCCAGGTGTGCGGTCAAGTGCCATTTTCCTCAGGAGTGGTTTCCATCTGTCCGCTCTCCCTTAGAGCCCAGATTTGTGAAGTGCTATAGAGACCATTGTCCTTCAGACAGGTTTTCCCATCTCAGCCAAGGAATTTTTCCATCTTTGAGAAATGGAAAAAACTAAAATATGGAACTATCCAGACTCTACCTTGACTTGACCATCCGACCAAACTGAGCAACTGGGCAAGAAGGGACCTTGGTCAGGGAGGTGACCAGGAACACAATGACTGGATATTCTGTCAGATTCGTGCCCAGTTGCTCAGTTTGGTCAGATGGTCAAGTCAAGGTAGAGTCTGGATAGTTCCATATTTTTTTCTCCATTTCCCAAAGACGGAAAAATGTTAAACTAGAAATGTTTTATACCTTGCCCCAGATATATGATTCATCACAAGTCTCAGAGCTAAAGACCGTTCCTTTAGCTTCATGATATAGGTTCTGCTCTGACATGCACTTTTAAACTGTGGGACCTTATATAGACAGATGTTTTTCTTTCTAGACCATGTCAAAACAATTGAATTGGCAACCAGGACTCCATTAGAAATTGTGACATCAAGGATGATGAAAGGAAATTTGATGCACCGGAGTTGAATTTGGAGCGTCAAAGAGGTGTGAATACATACGTTAACCTCTTCAGTCGACCCTCTACTTTTTTGAACATTCTGTTAAAAATCGCGCAACATTTCAGCGCCCTGCTACTCATGCCAGGAATATAGTATATGCATTTGCTTAGTCTGTGTGGATAGAAAACACTCAGACGTTTAAAAAACTGGTTAAATCACTGCTGTGGCTTTACCAGAACGGCATTTACATCGAAAAGCACAGGAAAAACTGATCACTGAAAATGGGGAAAATATATCCATGCGCTACTTGAACCCATTGATAAACGTGAACCACAATTAATTGACTGAGGTTGCAGTACCTACAGCTTCCACAGGGTGTCTAGAGTCTTGTCATTTCCCTTCGAGTTTTTTCTTGGTCAAACACATACAGGACACCGTATCTAATCCGGTCTAGGACCGGATATTTTCGTTGAGTTTCTAGCCGGACATTTTTCCAGACGGACAGCTAATGATCTTTACATCGCCTCCTGATGAATTTTATCGCTTATTAACGTTTACTAATACCTAAAGTTGCATTACAAACGTATTTCGAAGTGTTTTGTGAAAGTTTATCGTCGACTTTTTGAATTAAAAAAAATGACGTTACGTTTTAAAACGATGTTTTTTTCGTTTATCACACAGTCTACATATAACGATATCTAGGCTTTATATGGACCGATTTAATCGAAATAAAGACCCAAATAGTGTTTATGGGACATCTAGGAGTGCCAACAAAGAAGATGGTGAAAGGTAATGAATGTTTTCTATTTTATTGTGCGGTTTGTGTAACGCCGAAATGCTAATTATTTTGTTTACGTCCCCTGTGGGTCTTTTGGGGTGTTGCATGCTATCAGATAATAGCTTCTCATGCTTTCGCCGAAAAGCATTTTAAAAATCTGACTTGTTGCCTGGATTCACAACGAGTGTAGCTTTAATTCGATACCCTGCATGTGTATTTTAATGAACTTTTGAGTTTTAACTAATACTATTAGCATTTAGCGTAGCGCATTTGCATTTCCAGAGCTCTAGTTGGGACGCAAGCGTCCCGAGTAGAAGCAACAGGTTAATTAGATATTTTGCAAGTGTCTACATTTTTTTCACTTTTCATAATGGGGAATTGTGTGTAGATGGTGTACTCCCTGTTCACCCACGACTGCGTGGCCATGCACGCCTCCAACTCAATCATCAAGTTTGCAGACGACACTACAGTGGTAGGCTTGATTACCAACAACGAGAGCATCCTGTCGGGCTGCATCACCGCCTGGTATGGCAACTGCTCCACCCACAACCGTAAGGCTCTCCAGAGGGTAGTGAGGTCTGCACAACGCATCACCGGGGGAAGTTAAGACGTTTTAGGTTAAAGTTATTATGGGAATTATGACCAGTCGACTATTTCACTCTATACCATTTGTATTTCATATACCCTTGACTATTGGATGTTCTTATATGCACTTTAGTATTGCCAGGCTAATCTCAGGAGTTGATAGGCTTGAAGTCTTAAACAGCACTGTGAGCAAGCATTGCTAAGAGCTGCTGGAAAACGCAGTAAAATTTGAATGAATGCTTATGAACCTGCTACTGCCTACCACCGCTCAGTCAGACTGATCTATCAAATCGTAGACTTAATTATAATAAACACAGAAATTTGAGCCATTAATATGGTTAAATCCAGAAACTATCATTTCAAAAACTTTTATTTTTCAGTGAAATACGGAACAATTCTCTACTTTATCAAATGGGCGGCAACCCTAAGTCTAAATATTACATTGCAAAACCTTCAATGGTATGTCATAATTATGTCAAATTAGTTCACAATGAGCCAGGCAGCCCAAAATGTTGCATATACCCTGACTCTGCGTGCAATGAACGCAAGAGAAGTGACCATTTCCATAGTTAATACTGCATGCTAACATGAATTTCTTTTAACTAAATATGCAGGTTTTAATTTTTAAAAACACTTGTGTATTGATTTTAAGAAAGGCATTGATGTTAATGGTTAGGTACATTCTTGCAATGATTGTGCTCTTTTCACGAATGCGCTTTTGTTAAATCATCCCCCGTTTGGCAAAACAGGCAGTGATTCGATTTTAAAAAATTCACAGGAACCGCATTGATTATATGCAACGCAGGACAAGCTAGTTAACCTAGTAATATCATCAACAATGTATAGTTAACTAGTAATTGTGTGAAGATTTCTTATAAAAAAATAAAATCAGTTTAAATGCTAGCTAGCAACTTACGTTGGCTCCTTGCTGCACTCGCGTAACAGGTGGTCAAGCCTGTCACGCAGTTTCCTCGTGGAATGCAATGTAATCTGCCATAATCGGCATCCAAAAATACAGATTACCGATTGTTATGAAAACTTGAAAATCGGCACTAATTAAATCAGCCATGCCAATTAATCGGTTGACCTCTACACTCAATTATTATTTGGTAGCATTGCTTTTAAAATTGTTCAACTTGGTGCAAACGTTTCAGGTAGCCTTCCACAAGCTTCCCACAATAAATTGGGTGAAATTTGGCAAATTTCTCCTGACAGAGCTGGTGTAACAGAGTCAGGTTGGTAGGCCTCTTTGCTCGCACAGACCTTCAGTTCTGCCTACAAATCCTCTATACGATTGAGGTCAGGACTTTGTGATGGCCCTTCAATACCTTGACTTCGTGTGCCTTAAGCCATTTTGCCACAACTTTGGAAGTATGCTTGGGGTCATTGTCCATTTGGAAGAGCCATTTGCGACCAAGCTTTAACTGATTTCTTGAGATGTTGCTTCAATATATCCACATAATTTTCCATCCATTTTCCATTTTTTATTGCCGGTTTTGGAGCAGTGGATTCTTCCTTGCTGAGCGGCCGTTCAGGTTATGTCGACATAGGAATCGTTTTACTGTGGATACTTTTGTACCTGTCTCCTCCAGCATCTCCACAAGGTAACTTTGCTGTTTTTCTGGGACTGAGTTGCACTTTTCGCACCAAAGTACATTAATCTCTAGGAGACAGAACACGTCTCCTTCCTGATCGGTATGACAGCTGCGTGGTCCCATGGTGTTTATACTTGCGTACCATTGTTTGTGTAGATGGACATGGTACCTTCAAGCATTTGGAAATTGCTCCCAAGGATGAACCAGACTTGTAGAGGTCTACAATTGTTTTTCTGCAGTCTTGGCTGATTTCTTTTGATTTTCCCATGATGTCAAGCAAAGAGGCACTGAGTTTGAAGGTAGGCATTGAAATACATCCATATGTACACCACCAATTGACTCAAATGATGTCAATTAGCCTATCAGAAGCTTTATCTGGAATTGTCCAAGTTGTTTAAAGGCACAGTCACCTTAGAGCATGTAAACTTCTGACCCACTGGAATTGTGATAGTGAATTATAAGTTAAATAATCTGTCTGTAAACAATCGTTGGAAAAACTACTTGTGTCATGCACAAAGTAGATGTCCTAACCGACTTACCAAAACTATAGTTTGATAACAAGAAATTTGTGGAGTGGTTGAAAAACGAGTTTATGACTCCAACCTAAGTGTACAGTGAGGCAAAAGAGTATTTAGTCAGCCCCCAATTGTGCAAGTTCTCCCACTTAAAAATATGAGAGAGGCCTGTAATTTTCATCATAGGTAAATTTTAACTATGACAGACAAAGTGAGAGAAAAAAAAATTATGAAAATCACATTGTAGGATTTTTAATGAATTGATTTGCAAATTATGGTGGAAAATAAGTATTTGGTCACCTACAAACAAGCAAGATTTCTGGCTCTCACAGACCTGTAACAACTTCTTTAAGAGGCTCCTCTGTCCTCCACTCATTACCTGTATTAATGGCACCTGTTTGAACTTGTTATCAGTATAAAAGACACCTGTCCACAACCTCAAACAGTCACACTCCACTATGGCCAAGACCAAAGAGCTGTCGAAGGACACCAGAAACAAAATTGTAGACCTGCACCAGGCTGGGAAGACTGAATCTGCAATAGGTAAGCAGCTTGGTTTGAATAAATCAACTGTGGGAGAAATGATTAGGAAATGGAAGAATACAAGACCACTGATAATCTCCCTCCATCTAGGGCTCCACGCAAGATCTCACCCCGTGGGGTCAAAAAGATCACAAGAACGGTGAGCAAAAATCCCAGAACCACACGGGGGGACCTAGTGAATGACCTGCAGAGAGCTGGGACCAAAGTAACAAAGCCTATCATCAGTAACACACTATGCCGCCAGGGACTCTAATCCTGCAGTGCCAGACGTGTCCCCCTGCTTAAGCCAGTACATGTCCAGGCCCGTCTGAAGTTTGCTAGAGAGCATTTGGATGATCCAGAAGAAGATTGGGAGAATGTCATATGGTCAGATGAAACCAAAATATAACTGTTTGGTAAGAACTCAACTTTTCCACATTGTAAAATAACAGTGAAGATATGAAAACTATGCAAAAACACATATGGAATCATTTCGTAACCAAAAATAATAATATTTGAGATTCTTGAAAGTAGCCACCCTTTGCCTTGATGACAGCTTTGCACACTCTTGGCATTCTCTCAAAGAGCTTCACCTGGAATGCTTTTCCAACAGTCTTGAAGTAGTTCCCACATATGCTGAGCACTTGTTGGCTGCTTGTCCAACTCATCCCAAACTATCTCAATTGGGTTAAGGTCGGGTGATTGTGTAGCCCAGGTCATCTGATGAAGCACTCCATCACTCTCCTTCTTGGT
The DNA here is from genome assembly GCF_034236695.1 of Oncorhynchus nerka. Lineage (NCBI taxonomy): Eukaryota > Metazoa > Chordata > Actinopteri > Salmoniformes > Salmonidae > Oncorhynchus > Oncorhynchus nerka. Next base: position 51,621,003 of record NC_088417.1, on the reverse strand, counting down.
CAAATAGCCCTAACACAGCCTGATGGTGTGTTGGGTCATTGTCTTGTTGGGAAAACAAATAAGCGCAAACCAGATGGGATGGCGTATCGCTGCAGAATGCTGTGGAAGCAATGCTGGTTAAGTGTTATTTAGTTGATTTATTTAGATTTCAATCACTGACCAAAAAGGACAGACTTCCACCAGTTAATGTCCATTGCTCGTATTTCTTGGCCCAATCAAGTCTATTATTCTTATTGGTGTCCTTTGGTAGTGGTTTCTTTGCAACAATTCAACCATGAAGGCCGGATTCACGCAGTCTCCTCTGAACAGTTAATGTTAAGATGTGTCTGTTTCTTGAGCTCTGAAGCATTCATTTGGGCTGCAATTTCTGAGGCTGGCTACCCTAATGAACATATCCTCTACAGCAGAGGTACACTACTAAAGTTTGAGGGGGTCACTTAGAAATGTCCTTGTTTTTGAAAGAAAAGCCAATTTTTTGTCCATTAAAATATCAAATTGATCAGAAAGTGTAAACATTGTTAATGTTGTAAATGACAATTGTAGCTGGAAACAGCAGATTTACATTAACCCATTATCAGCAACCATCACTCATGTGTTCCAATGGCACGTTGCGTTAGCTAATCCAAGTTTATCATTTTAAAAAGGCTAATTGATCATTAGAAAACCCTTTTGAAAATATATTAGCACAGCTGAAAACTGTTGTCCTGATAAAATCATCTTTAGACTAGTTGAGCATCTGGAGCATCAGCATTTGTGGGTTCGATTACAGGCTCAAAATGGCCAGAAACAGACCTTTAATCTGAAATTCCTCAGTCTATTCTTGTTCTGAGAAACGAAGGCCATTCTATGTGAGAAATTGCCAAGAAACTGAAGATCTCGTACAACACTGTGTACTACTCCCTACACAGAACTGGCCCCTACCAGAATATAAAGAGTGGGAACTGGTGTACAATTGAGCAGGAGGATAAGCACATTTGAGTGTCTAGTTTGAGAAACACACAAGTCCTTAAATGTCAGCTTCGTTAAATAGTACCTGCAAAACACCATTCTCAACGTCAACAGTGAAGAAGCGACTCTGGGCTGCTGGCCTTCTAGGCAGAGTTGCAAAGAAAAAGCCATATCTCAGACTGGCCAATAAAAAGAAAAGAATAAGTTGGGCAAAAGAACACAGACACTGGACAGAGGAGAGGAACTCTGCCTAGAAGGCCAGCATCCCAGAGTCGCCTCTTTACTGTTGAGACTAGTGTTTTGCGGGTAACTGTGTTGACAAAACTGCACATTTTTTTGAGTGCCCTTTTGTCCCAAGCAGGTGTACCTGTGTAATGATCATGCTGTTTAATCAGCTATTTGATATGCCATACCTGTCATGTGGATGGATTGTCTTGGCAAAGGTGAAATTTGTGCACCAAATTTGAGAGAAAAACTTGTGTATGGAACATTTCTGGGATCTTTTGTTTCAGCTCAGGAAACATGGGACCAACACCTCTTTCAACCACCAGAAGAATGATTAATCTCTCCTCGTTCATCCAAGAAAAATAACTAGGTTTCCACTTTTATCCGTGGATTAATTGTTAGAGTACAGAACATACGATTTTCTATGATTCAAAATGAGTCAAAATTCTAAAGATCCAGCAAGAAAAAAAAAATACCATATGCATTTCAGGTAAAACAACCCACTTTCTCCCTGACAAATTATCTAGCAACAGCAAGCTAGCTAAATGTCCATGAATGTTGTGACCTGTCCCCAAAATAATATAGTTGGTTTTGGTATTTTAACCTGCATGTCAACATGCCATGATGGCGGATGCATGTGGAGCCGGTTTGGTCAAGGTGTTTTCCTCGGACTGAAACGGAGGTTTTGTAGATTTACGTCGCCTACATCATTTCGGTATGACAGTAGACAAAAAGCATAAATTAGCTACCAACTTGTGATTACTCCTTGACATGAGGACTAATGAAAATATCTGGACATATTTTGAAAACACTGCAACATTTTAAAAAGTGGCTCCTCCTGCCTTGGCTTCCTCTTGACCAAGGATTCGTTATGAATTCACAAACACTTAATTTTTACATGGCCATGTCCAACAGAACCTTGTGTCGATGGAGTCCAATCTAACCCAGTTGAAAAAGCATCACACTTGCATCAGTGATGGCGCTTGGCAGTGGTGTGAGAGCAAAGCCCCACATGCAAGCAGCAAACCCATCCTCTGCGGTTGACAAAGCCACACATCAAATGAAAGTTGGAACAGCCACCTTGACAATGGGAAGGCCTCGAGATAGCCAGCAGATCCGACCCGCTTGCTTACAGCTGCACTAGGGTCGAACAACATTCCTGTGTATATTAAGACACTGCGAGACATGGCTTGGAAAAAGTACCTCAAATTCAGGGGTGAAAAATGTGTTGTACTCTGAATTGTCCCCTGATCCCAAATGTAACAACTAGCAGTCGTTGAATCTTCTTGGTAAGTAGCAGTCATTTAATCTTCTCGGTGTAACGAGACAACTGAGTACACTGCATCCCTCATCCCTGGATTGAAGTGCGTTTACCAAGCCATACCACACCGAGCTCCGCAGTGTCTTAATCTACACATGAATGATGTCTGACCCTAGTGCAGATGTAAGCAAGTGGGTTGGATCTGCTGGTTAGCATTGCGCCTCCTAACTTCCCAAACATACTCTCCAGATTGGCAGGTAGCAGATGGTTTGGATTCCTTCTCCAGACTGAGTTGACATTGTCTGGATATCGAGAAATAACCAGCAAGGTTTGAGTTGAGTTGATCCAGTTGAGTGTATTGGCGGAAACCACTCTAGATAAATCTAGTTACTGAAGGGCCTTTCCCAATTCATTGGAAAGGTCTATATTAAAATGTGACCTACACATTCCTGGAGCTCAATGGATCTCGTCAATGGACGAAGGGTATAATATCAGAAAAAAACGATTGAATAGCCTTTTAAGCAGGTTGCGTTGTTGTACACAAGTGAGATCAACTTCAGTTTGCGGCTCTGAACAGGGTAGGTGAGCCAAAGTCTTTAGAAATGTTCATGAATATATAAAACAAAAAAGGTCAGGGCACATAGGAAGACAATCGCTCTCCCGTGCTGAGCAAGATGTGATTACGCCGATTCAATGCTATTGCACCTTGGCCCATGCATATATTAAAAGTGAATTAACTGAGGTTGCCAGATTGGTTCAATAACTTCAGAGAAAGTCAGATGCATTTCTGCACATCAACATATATTAGGATTCTAAGGACTTGGAGCTTAGGCTAGTTAATGCCGAGATCGCATGTGCTGTCCCAAGAAAAAGGTCAGATCATGCACAAATGAGCAGAATATTTGGCTTGATGTTTCACCATCTGATTTCCTCTAGCAAATGACAAATGGAAGAAAACAAGTCAATGCACATTTGTTGCATGAAACAGCATTTGAACATTGCTGTCCAGTCTTATCTAAAATCCACTAATTACCAAATTAAAAAGCACAACTACATGCCCTCAGGCTAAGAAGGAAATGGCAACTGTAGAACCAAAAGCATCTTGGCTTTGTTTTAATACTCTTTCATGGCTGTGATAACAGTAGATTGTGGGACGAAAAATGGACTCCACTAGCACTACACAGCTGATTCAAATAATCAAAGCTTGACGAGTTGATTATTTGAATCAGCTATGTAGAGCTACGACAAAAACCAAAAGTGCACCCCTTGGGGACCTGATGCCTGAGTTTGGGAAGCGCTGACCTAGTGTGTGTTTATGCATGCGTAGGCATGTGTGTGTGCACACGTGCATGCACGAGAGGAAGGGGTTCATGAAAAATGTGTCCTTCCAGGGTATGGGATGTGTGGTCTACTGTAATTTGGAGTCAGATGCATGTTGCCCTCCTAGTTGCCTCAGAGATTGATTTCCCAGGGGTGAAAGTGCTTATTTCAGGGATGGAGTGCTCATCTTTCGTTTGGAAACACGCTTTTCTCGGGTTAATTTGTTTCTACCGGAGGAGTGTCAGAATCTCAACACTGCCAAATCTCCACTCAACTATAGAAATGGCTCATAATGTGGCATGTCCTTCCCAGAAATCAATTTTTCAGTCAGGTAGTCCTATCTTGCTCCCAGCTGGCCAGGGAACTGCAGGCTATAGCAGTACAAGTCAGTCATTCTCTCTGCAGACATCATCAACAACTCCCAAAGCACACGTGAGAGGGGGGTAAGATATACATTAGGAGTTTGGATGTTTGTTCTTATGTTGTATTGTGGATTTGGAGTCTTTGAGACTGTAATCAGCACATGGTCAAAATGCAGTTATTTTGGTACAGGGAACAAGTTGCCTTCTGACAGAAGTCCACACATCACAGACAGACACTTGCCAGGCTCCCCCTGCAGTTTTTCTTTGGAGCATGTTGTGGAGCAGAAGGCAGACTGACACCTCAACATTAAATAAACAAACATCAACAAGCTCAGAGGGAGATGCGTCTTTAATATGGGACACCTGGTGTGTATTCATTGAGAACACAATCTTTGTCGATTAAAGACATCCAAACCAGAAGGAATTTTCGGAACGCCACCCACCACTTTTGCAGCAACCCCACATTTCAAGCTGAACACATGCTTCCTAGGGAGAGGACGATTAAATTGCATCTCTAAAATAAGGGAAGTTAGTTCCCTAGACACCCATGCCAGATCTGACTGCTTTTTCAAGTGCCATCAATATGGTACACTGAGAAAGATGTTAGACATACTCCAGCGATTTTTTTAAAACTGTTGAAAAGCGATATCAAGTATGTACAGTACAATAAAGGCAAACATTTTTTTAAACATTTTGACAAACTCCAAACTTCAAGGAGTAGGGCATTCAATAAGAAGTTGGTCTGATGGGAATCTGTGATGTCAACAGCCTCACTCCTTGCTTGAGGAACAATAGAGAACAAGAGGCAAGATGGAAAACCTTCGTAAGTCTGACTATAGGCCTATATAGAGCAATGTGGGAAAATAATCTCTACAAAATCAACTCTTAAGACAACTGTGGGGTTGGGGATAAAAGGTAGCTTTAACATTTAAGAGAAATCTTTAGAAAGATTGCATGAAATTAAGGAGAATGCCAGTCCGGTGGGGTGGGGATATTAATTTATGAACAAATTAAGCTTCCTGTTTCCAAGAAGAGCATCTCTTGCTCACGCTACCATGCAGCTACTTAAATTTACAGTGCCACAAGCGTCTACCAGGTACTGGAGTTGAGGAATTGAATTGCTATCAACCAAATTAAAAACAATTTGAAGACAGGCACAAAAAAACACTTAAACTTTATTATTGGCAGTCCTCAGCCAACCTGCCATATTTGCATCCACGTTCGCACACAGATGGTCAGATACAAAGAAAGCAGAAACTAATTTGATTATTTGCTTTGAAGTGTCATTTTTATTGCTGTGGACTGAACACATGCTAAGACAGGACGTTCGAAGGACCCAAACTCAGGGTCTCAAATGTTTCTTCTGATCTATACTGTTCAGTCTACAACCATTATCCCCATTTCTGGCAGATTAACTTCTCAGAAAGGCACAGAAAACATTATGCAAATGTGCAAGCCATAAAGACACCTACCAATGAAACTCATTGAAAGAGGTTTCACTGATTTCAAGACTTCAACACTAGCGCAAAGCTAAACACAATGCATGTATTGTTATGATTCAGATTAGTGAGAACTATGTCACCCAGCTTTACCTAAGGGACAGTATCCCATGTAATCAGTGCTTTGCTTTGACAACACATGCACATTTGTGCTGTTTGAATATGCACATATAAACTACTTCAAACAAAAGTAGACCCAGCCGCACACCCACTAAGAAAGTGTCTATAACCTTTGGGAAAGTAAAAAAGGCAGTAACTGCTACTTTTCAGAGTGTGAACTTGAACCACAGTAGATTTATATCAAGAATCTATAAATCTTTCTTATGGCTGGGGGCAGTATTGAGTACCTTAGATGAATAAGGTGCCCAGAGTAAACTATCTGCTACTCAGGCCCAGTTGCTACTATATGCATATTATTAGTATATCTGGATAGAAAACACTCTGACGTTTCTAAAACTGTTTGAATGATGTCTGAGTATAACAGAACTCATATGGCAGGCAAAAACCTGAGAAAAATACAACAACCAGGAAGTGGGAAATCTGAGGTTTGTACTTTTTCAACTCATTCCCTAACAAATGCAGTGTCTATGGGGTCAAATTGCACTTCCTAAGGCTTCCACTAAATGTCAGCAGTTGTTAGAACCTTGTTTGATGCTTATACTGTGAAGTGGGGGCGAATGAGAGGGGAATGAGTCAGAAGTCTGCCAGAGAGCCACGACCTGGCCACGAGCTGGCCACGCGCGTTCACGTGAGAGTTACCTTGAGTTCCATTGCATTTCTACAAACTAATAAACTCTCCGGTTGCAACACTGAAGATTTATGTTAAAAACATCCTAAATATTGATTCTATACATCGTTTGACATGTTTCTACAGACTAACTGAACTTTTACTTTTTGTCTGCACCTAGTAATCGCGCCTCGAATTACTGGGCCAAACGCGCAAACAAAAAGGAGGTATTTGGACATAAATGGACATTATCGAAAGAAAAAAACATTTGTGAAAATGGGATTCCTGGGAGTGCATTCTGATGAAGATCAAAGGTAAGTGAATATTTATAATGCCATTTCTGACTTCTGTTGACTACACAACATGGCAGATATCTGTTTGGGTTGTTTTGGTCTCAGAGCTCTACTCAGATTATAGCATGGTGTGCTTTTTCTGTAAAACTTTTTTGAAATCTGACTTCTTTTATCAATGTTTACTATGAGTATTTCTGTAAATTGATGTGGCTCTCTGCAAAATCACCGGATGTTTTGGAATTACTGAACGTAACGCGCCAATGTATACTGAGATTGATATAAATATGAACTTTATCGAACAAAAAATACATGTATTGTGTAACATGAAGTCCTATGAGTGTCATCTGATGAAGATCAAAGGTTAGTGATTAATTTCTCTCCATTTCTGCTTTTTGTGACTCCTCTCTTTGGCTGGAAAAATGGCTGTGTTTTTCTGTGACTAGGCACTCACCTAACATAATCGTTTGGTTTGCTTTCGTCGTAAAGCCTTTTTGAAATCGGACACTGTGGTGGGATTAACAAGAAGTGTATCTTTAAAATGGTGTAAAATACTTCTATGTTTGAGGAATTTTAATTATGGGATTTCTGTTTTGAATGTGGCGCCCTACACTTTCACTGGCTGTTGTCATATCGATCCCGTTAGTGGTATCTCAGCAGAAAGAGGTTAAATGTAATTTAAAATGCTCACCTCATTAGTTCAGTCTCATAAATTTCACTAAAGGGTTGCGATGTAAGTTTTACATGATTTAAAGCGCTTTGGCAACATTTAAAGTTGATATTCAACTATATGGAAGTGCAGTTCATCTTTCTGGGATAGTCCCCAAAGCATTATGCCTGGGGTGTGACTTACTGTATATGTGATGAGTCCATCATTAGGCAGTACAAGAACTAGGTCTCACATTTAAATAAAAGTTATGCATTTAGTGGTGTCAACCAAGACCCAGTGCAGAGGCTTTCTCAGGCAGCAACACCAGCCTCGGAGTAAGGCTTTTAGGATTGTGAATCATGCTGAGACTACACTGGCGCACTAAGCCCAGGTCGCCGTCACGCTTAGTCATAAAGAGATTAGGAGGATGGTAACCAAGCAGACCACCAAAGAGTGGTCTCATCTACCCAATCTTATTCTGCAGAGCTGGTCCAGCCCAATTCTCATACTGCAAGCCTTTCCAATCTACCATGTTAAATGAGAAGAAGTCTTAGGTTGGTGAACTCTGCACACACCAGCAAGGCCCACTGCAGTGCAGCAGATAAAATATCCCTAGATTGTATGTGGTTTTGTTCTGATGTACTGGGAGAGGGAAGATCCAGTTCCCTACAAGATAAATAGTCAAATGGTGCAGTTTAATGGAAACACTCAACCAATTGCTCCTTTTAAGTCATTGGATAAAAGTCTACACTAAAGGGAGGTTATACAGTTTTCCACATTAATCTGTGTTCCACTCCAGTAGTCTTAATTATTGCCCTTACTGCCATTTCACAGCCTTTCACAAACAGCTATTTCATATTCACTTATCATTTTTCTGCAGCAAAAGCCCAATTATTTATCTTCTTTTCCCCAAAATAAGCATCTCTTGTCAAGATGACAATCCCAATGATCTGAATGTCAGAGTGGTTGAGCTAAACTGGTGCAGTGAATGAAGGTTAGAGTCTTAGAAGTCAGACATCCATTCTTCGACTGTATTCTAACAGAATGTTAATTTCTTGTATTGCCCACAAAATCATCTGCCAGCAGCTCTCATGTCTGTGTAGGACTACTGCTCCATGTTATGCAAATGCTGCATGATACTTGTTTACATCTGCAAATCCTAGAAAGTAGTTACATGATCTTACAGTTAGGCTCATGGCCAAATAGTGAACAGCTCGCTGCAGGTAAAAGCTTAAGAAAGTAGACCATGTTAACTTTGTTTTCTATGACGGTTAAACAGACAGCCAAGACATCTTGCCTGGTGGAGGATAATTTTCCACTGAGTGTAAATAATATTAAAGGACACCTGCTCTTTCCATGACAGACTGACCTGGTGAATTCAGCTGAAAGCTCGGATGCCTTTCTGATGTCACTTAAATCCACTTCAAATCAGTGTAGATGAAGAAAAGGAGACGTGTTAAAGAAGGATTTTTAAGCCTTGAGACATGGATTGTGTGTGTGCGTGCCGTTCAGAAGCTGAATGTGGAAGACAAGATTTAAGTGCCTTTGAATTGGGTATGGTAGTAGGTGACAAGCGCACTTGTGTAAAGAACTGCAACGCTGCTGGGTTTTTCCCTTCACGCTCAACAGTTTACCATGTGTATCAAGAATAGTCCACCACCCAATGGACCTGCTGCCAACTTGACAACTGCGGAATACATTGGAGTCCCTGTGGACTGGGGGGGGGTGCAACTCAACATTTGCACGGTGTTCTTTTGCATTATATAAAAGACGACTTAAAGCAGAAAGACGTTTTCAATATGGAGGAAGTCCCCTGTGGATTGCCATTAAGACCACCTCAGCTGGCATAAAAGAACACGTCAGAAAATGCATTCATTCTTGGGATACTTGTAGATTAAAATGATTGCTAGAGGTCTATCATGCAACGGGTATGTGCAATGCATGTAAACAACGTGTGCTTCTTTCAGAAAAAAAGGCCATTAAGCCCTCAAGTCCATGGTTGGGGGTCCAGTGTCACGCCACATATGAAGGCACCAGTACTCCTGAGAATTCCAATGACTAGCCCCTAATGCTGTCACAATACTACTTAGCAATTTCAAAGTGCTGGCGTGTCAGCGGGTGGCTCGCAACTATCCACCTTAACATGAAAATATCTGTGATGTGCCTTTAACGCATGTCATTGGCAGGCTTTCAAAGGAGGACGTTTTCACAATAAAACCTCAGGTTTAGTGTGCATTTGAGATTTAAGACCATTTCGGATCAAACCGAATTTAAACCCATCTGGAAAAGAGTAATAATGGTGCTGATAAAGTAACAAATCTGACAAAACTAGAAGCGCAGACCGTCACTTTGACATATCAAATTTAGAAAAAGGGGCAAGTTGCGGTATCTGCATTCATTTTTGAACTTTTAATATAATATACACATTGATTCTTAAAGAATACCTCAAGCTTAGTTCAACTGTCATACCCCATTTAATCCAATGTTTGTAAACAAAGTAAATGCAGTACAGCCATCCTTAAAACATAGTTTTAACCATCATTTCAGATGGTCAGTTCTTCCTTCCATAGATTAGTCTATTAGCAAAACAACGCTTTGTTATTGTTTAAACTGCCGATTTCCACTTTAAAAGGCTTAAAATTAGAACTGTGAAATGGTTTCTCCTGTCAGGGAAAGAAACTAAGGTCTAAAATACTGAAAATCTCCCACTGGCAAACAGCAGTGTAAATTATACTGAATAAAAATAAACTCAATAAGCAAATATTTCAAAAGAACTTACTGAGTACAGTTCTGCAGTTAGGCATACTGCCAAATTCTCTAAAATGACATTGGAGGCATCTTATGGTAGAGAAATTAACATGCCAATTGAACGCTCCCTCAAAACATCTGTGGCATTGTGTTGTGACAAAACTGCACATTGAGTGCCAATTTATTGTCCCCGGTACAGGGTGCAAAGCTGTCAAGGCAAAGGGTGGCTACTTTAAATAATCTCAAATATAAAATATATTGATTTGTTTTTTGGTTACTACATGACGCCATGTGTAATTTCATAGATTTTATTTAACTAGTATTCTACAACGTAGAAAATAGTAAAAATAAAGAAAAACTCTTGAATGAGTAGGTGTCAAACTTTTGACTGGTAATGTATACATTTTATTGCACACAAGACACTGAGTCGCACCCATCTAATCCATTGCAGGGGCCACAGGGAGGGCACAGTCCAAGAAGGAGAGTGTGGCTAAGATGCACAATGCACGTCTCTCTCCAATATACACTCTCACGCCAATTTGTGCACATTCATTATTTCATCCAGTCAATGTGTGAAAATTGTTTGCATTTTGATTGTTAGTGTCTATCAGTTCCCCATTACATGCATCACCAGTAGTACATTTACCAATAATTCCTAATCTACAATGTCTGGTTACGTTAATTTCAGTTAAATCATTCAATATATTATTGTTTGTCTCTTACAGTTCTCATTGTCAGAGTGGACACTTTTTTGCAGAGCACACAACCTGTGCTACACTTGTGAGGAACAAGTTTGGGTTTATTTCATTATATTTACAAGTTGTCAGTTTAGTAATTTTTTCTTTGTTTGGAGCGCTCCTGTCAATGTTGAGTAAGGAAGCACACCTGATTACGCATGGAAGTAGGCCTGTAGGCTACCTGGCCTGCGGGCAAATATAATCATATCAATGTGCCCATTTGGGGAGCTGATAGTATTTCTGATTGGCTTAACGCACCACCACCAATAAGCTGTTGAGCTTCTCAAAGTAATGTTTTCACCTCAAAACAGCAAGCAAACAAAGTCTGTTTTTACATCTATTGAGAATGACAGTAGTTCAATGTACTTAATCTTTCCAGCCCTCTTTCGATAACCACTCTGCTTTAAAGGGAAAAACGTGACCGTTTCAGGAAACCATGCGTAAGTCGCGCATCACTACTTCGAGAATAATTCGAATGTACATTTTCTTTTTTTTTAAATCAAAATGTTTTTGGGGGGGCTTCCTGTGAAGCAACTTAGGAAATCGTTTTTCGTACTGCACATCGGTTGGGTATTTTCCCCCCTAAATTCAAGTATTTACTCTGAGCATTATAATAACTTGCGCAAAATGGAAAAGGGGACAGTAGGAAAAGGTTGCGGAGCTACAACAACAGCCCGTAATAATCGTCGATGAACCTGAAATGGCTAATGCTAACGCAAATAAGATAGCAGCAGCAAAAGAACCCTCGTTTCGTGAGGTGATGAAGGAGGAATTGCGCAAGGCGCTCACAGGCTTACGAGAGGAACTTCGAGAAGATGTAAGAAAATACCTAAATGAGTTCAAGAAGGACATTAACCAGAAACTGGAAGAAAACAAATTAGAACTTCACAGCATATCTACAAGAATGGGAGACGCAGAACAGTGCATTGGGGAAACGGATGCATGGATCTCCGCAGTCAAAGAAATACTTGAACAGTCACTGAAAAGCCAACACGCACTACAGACAAAAGTGACAGAACTCGAAGGTTTCTCACGTCGAAACAACATTAGACTTTATAACGTAGTAGAGGACGCAGAAAAAGACTCTATGGCCAACTTCGTGGAGGGTCTATTCAAGGGCATACTTGAAGACGACACTGACCTGGGAATCGAGAGTGCACACCGAGCTCTGGCCTCAAAACCCCCCAGCAGCACCCCACCAAGATCCATAGTAGTACGGTTCCTAAAATTCTCAGTCAAAGAGAAAGTCTCACATGCAACCTGGAAAAAACCTGTTAACGTAGGTATAACTTCACCTGGACCTCTTCATCCATTAAATATCTGGGAGTAAATTTACCAAAAGATATACCCAAACTTCATTGCATGAATTATGATCACATTAACAAGAAAATATATGATGACCTAGACAGGTGGAATTCACTTCCCTTTGATCTTAGTAGTAGAATTGAAACAATCAAAATGAACATCCTGCCAAGGTTACTGTATTTGTTCCAATCACTGCCCATAGAAATCCCACCTAAACAGTTTAGGGAATGGGATAAACAGATATCAAGGTTCATCTGGAACAGTAAGAGACCAAGAACTAGATATACAACATTACACTTATCAAAAAACTGTGGAGGTATGGCCTTACCAAACCTAAAAGATGATTATGTGTCAGCCCAATTGAGACCCCTGGTGTGTTGGTGCAATTCAGAATACGAATCCAAATGGAAAGACATCGAGACTATTCTGACAGAGATACCCATACAGTCAGTACTGGGAAATAAGGAGACGGTAAAATAAATATACAATAGACAAAATCAGTGGATTTCTCTCTGAAGATATGGTTTAGGGTAGTTAAGCAAAATAATTTAGACAGGGAGATCAAACTGCTGAGTTGGCCCGCATACGACCCCAGCTTCATCCCTGCAACTCAGGACAGCAGGTTTAAACAATGGACGCAGAAAAGGCATCACATCATTCAGTACAATTATAAGGAATGGGAACCTAGATAACTTCCAGGACCTAAGTAAAAAACATGGCTTGGGTAAACAAGATTTTTACAGATGCCTACAAGTTCGACACTATTTCTTAAGAAATATAAAAAAGTGACTGACCCCCGAGCACCTCCAAAATTAATCCAAGTATTCACTATAGTTTCCGGATTCGACCATATCAATGACCTAAGGCTCGCATTTCTGTGTGTTATGTTATAATTAGGTCTATGATTTGATAGAGCAGTCTGACTGAGCGATGGTAGGCAACAGCAGGCTCTTAAGCATTCATTCAAACAGCACTTGTGTGCGTTTTGCCAGCAGCTCTGCTGTTTATGACTTCAAGCCTATCAACTCCCGAGATTAGGCTGGTGTAACGATGTGATGTGAAATGGCTAGCTTGTTAGCGGGGTGCGCGCTAATAGCGTTTCAAACGTCACTCGCTCTGAGACTTGGAGGAGTTGTTCCCCTTGCTCTGCATGGGTAAAGCTGCTTCGAGGGTGGCTGTTGTCGTTGTGTTCCTGGTTCGAGAGAGGTACGAAAGCTATACTGTTACACTGGCAATACTAAAGTGCCTATAAGAACATCCAATAGTCAAAGTTATATGAAATACAAATGGTATAGAGAGAAATAGTCATATAATTCCTATAATAACAACTACAACCTAAAACTTCTTACCTGGGAATATTGAAGACTCATGTTAAAAGGAACCACCAGAGTTCATATGTTCTCATGTTCTGAGCAAGGAACTGAAACGTTAGCTTTCTTACATAGCACATATTGCACTTTTACTTTCTTCTCCAACACTTTGTTTTTGCATTATCTAAACCAAATTGAACATATTTCATTATTTATTTGAGGCTAAATTGATTTTATTGATGTATTATATGAAGTTAAAATAAGTGTTCATTCAGTATTGTTGTAACTGCCATTATTACAAATACATAATTTAATATTTTTTTTATGTCCTCCAAAAATCGGTATCGGCGTTGGACAATCATAATCGGTCGACCTCTATCCCTTACTGTGTCTGTCCCGAGCTCACTGGAACAGGAAACTGAGGGCCCAGAATATTTTATACAATGTTGCAAGTTTCAGGCCGTGTGATTTATAAGATATTTAAAAAAAAATGTTTATTTGTTGGCTTAATGTAGACTATTTCTACATAGTTGACAATGGCAAAAGTTACTTTTTAGGTTTGTTGAATTGAGAGAAGTTTGATTAATCACATTACAATGATTGAGATATGATGGTATTATAAATAAAACTGTTCCATGAAAATGTGTATATGAAAACCATAACTGGCACGCAGATCTGTAGACGATTTTGGCATTCCACATGAGAAAGGTTGCCGAATTCTCGTGTAGCCTATTAACGGCAACTTCCAGAGCGTAATGGGAGGATCTGCAAAAGCCAGCAGGAGGGGGGGGGAGGGGTCAGGTCAGGTTCTCTCCCCCTCTGGCTCCCGAGTCATTTGAGTCTTATTTAATCAGAGCATTTAAAACATCAGCGAAGCTGAACGCATATAGTTGATTTTTTTTTGATTTTTTTTTTTATGACAATTGTGTCTATAAATGGAAAAATACGTTTAAAAAAAAAATTCCCAGATGACCAAGATTCGTTTTTTGGTTGGTGTTAACATTTGATCAAGTTCACCATTAATATATTATTTCCTTTAGATGGCCTAATTCCAATACTTCCGAAGTATAAGACCTACAGAAAATAAGGGCGTTATTGTCACCATAGAAATTAGAGGTCGATCGATTATGATTTTAATGCGGATACCGGAGGACCAAAAAAAAGCGGATACAGATTAAATCGGCCGATGTAAAAAAATATATATATATATATAAAAAATAATGACAATAACAACACTTATTTTAACTTAATATAATGCATCAATAAAATCAATTAAATCTAAAATAAACGTTCAATTTGGTTTAAATAATGCAAAAACAAAGTGTTGGAGAAGAAAGTAAAAGTGCAATCAATATGTGCCATGTAAAAAAACTAACGTTTAAGTTTTTGCTCAGAACATATGAAAGCTAGTGGTTCCTTTTAACATGAGTCTTCAATATTCCTGGGTAAGAAGTTTTAGGTTGTAGTTATTATAGGACTATTTCTCTCTATACCATTTGTATTTCATATACCTTTGACTATTGGATGTTCTAATAGGTACTTTAGTATTGCTAGCCTAATCTCGGGAGTTGATAGGCTTGAAGTCATGAACAGCGCAATGCTTGAAGCACAGCGAAGAGCTGCTGGCAAATGCAGGAAAGTGCTGTTTGAATGAATGCTTACGAGCCTGCTGCTGCCTACCACCATTCAGTCAGACTGCTCTATCAAATCATAGACTTAATTACAATAACACAGAAATACGAGCCTTAGGTCATTAATACGGGGAAACTATCATTTCGAAAACAAAATGTTTATTCTTTCAGTGAAATACGGAACTATTCCGTATTTTAATCTAACGGGTATCGTCCATAAGTCTAAATATTGCTGTTACATTGCACAACATTCAATGTTATAATTATGTACAATTCTGGCAAATTAATTACGGTCTTTGTTAGGAAGAAATTATTAGGTACACATTGGTGCAACGAGAGTGTTTTTTTTCACGAATGCGCTTGTTAAATCACCCATTTGGCGAAGTAGCCTGTGATTCCGCCAATTTCTGCCTGAAGACATACCCAAATCTAACTGCCTGTAGCTCAGGCACAGAACCAAGGATATGCATATTCTTGGTACCATTTGAAAGAAAACACTCTGACGTTTGTGTAACTGAATTGAATGTAGGAGAATATAACACAATAGATGTGGTTTAGATAATACAATGAAAAAAAAACACATGTTTTTTATTTTTATTGTTGTATCATCATCTTTAAAATGAACAGGATAAAACAAACATTCAGATAGGATGATTGGGACAATTTAAGTGAAAAACATAAGAGGGCAACAGTACTTTTGCAAAGTTTCAGAATGATAACTTCCAAAATGAGTGTGCTACATGACATTTATCATGAAGTCACCCAGGTGTCCCACACAAGTAGCCCAAATGTACCCAAGTGGCCAAATTGGTAAAGTTATACATTTTGAATGAATAACTATATACAAAGTACCAAAATGGTATTCTAACACCCCCCCCCCCAAAAATGGAGAAAAACATGAAAAAAATATATACAAAATAACACTTTCAGTATTTGGAAGACCCTTAGTCCTCTACACAATATTGTGCTGCTGATGCCATAGCAGTCTCTTTCTGCTGTAAAGCAGAGGGTCACCAAGCATGTGGTGCAAGTGATGGGGGACTTAATTTTTGCAAAGAACACAGCGACGCCTCCATGCTGTGCCCTTTTGGCACTGAGGCACATCCATGCCTGCAGAGATAAATGTGGGCAGATGAACACCACTTGTGGCAGGAGCTGGATGAACCAGCTTCAGTGGGGGATGGACACCTTGGCACTGGGGGCTCCCATTCGGAGTCAGTGTCACTGTGAAAGAAAATTTTCAGTTAGAATAGTTTCACATGAGCCCTGTATCGACAGGTATAATAAACATATATATAAATATATAAGAGCGAGAGAGCGAGAGTACAGTGGACATAAGGTTGAATATATTATTATAGACCTGCTAGATCTACTGTCTCGTTTATATTATGACAGACCAGCTGTATCTACTGTCTCCATTTCACTTTGGCCATTGTTGTGGGCCTGCCCTCCCCTCAACAGCCTCAAATAGGCTATTTAATTTCACAAATATTTTATATTACTAATTTCAAAACAATGGCATTAGCATGAGAAGAACTTACCAGTCCAAACCGATGTCCTCTCCATTCAAAAAATATTCCTCCATTTGGGAATCGCTAAATGAATCGTCCTCGATCAATTTCTTCTACAATTATGTGTACATCTGTATATCTAGACTTAGATTTAGCTTTACCTGACTTATTTGACCTACTGATTGATATATAAACAGCTGAATATGCGCTTCACCAAAACAATGCTGTGCGTAACATGCGTTGCACCTTCCGGTATGATTCGTCAATGGCGAATGAACCTCTTTACGCCGGAGTTTACTACATGGGTTGGTCTTCCAACACAAACATTACATATTGCCGTTTCCCTCAGCTCATTGGTTATCTACCCAGCTAGATTTCAAGACGATCAGTGGTCATTGGGTTAAAATACAGTCAATCAACGAAACAGCGGGCAAATCATTGGTGCACAATGATGTCATTACTTGTCTTCAAAGCGGTTTCTTTCAGTCAATACGTCCCGCGAAATGACCCATCAGGTTTGGTTGCGTTACAAACAAACCAGTTGATTGCAATGAAACCAAACATGACTCGAAAAGTCACGTTTTGTGTGTGTATTTACCTCGAATGTGTCGTCGAATATGGAATGAGACGGAATTCACGACACAAGCAGTTCACAAAATGTTGTGTTAGGCTATAAAAATGGATTTTATCAAACAAAAGACCATTAATTGTGTAACAATGAGAATTGGGATTGCAAACAGAGGAAGATCGTCAAAGGTAAACAATTTATTTTATTGCAGTTTGTGTTTTTTTTTTACGCCTGTGCTGGTTGAAATAGTTTTTTTATGGGGATCTATCCTCAGATAATAGCATCATATTCTTTCACACTAAATCCTTTTTAAAATCTGACAACGCAGTTGGATTAGCAAGACTCTAGGCTTAACCTCTAGCAATCCCGTATCCGGGAGCCATAGCCTCAAGCGCATTACCATAACGCAACTTTTCCTATTCATGAAAATCGCCAATGAAATGAAATAAATATTCAAACACAAGCGTAGCCTTTTGTTAACACTGTCATCTCACATTTTCAAAATATGCGTTACAGCCAACGCTAGACAAGCATTTGTGTAAGTCTATCATGGCATAATGCTATGCTCTGCTGGCAGCAGGCAACATTTTCACGAAAATAAGAAAAGCAACCAAATTAAATAATTTACCTTTGAAGAACTTCAGATGCTTTCACTCAGGAGACTCCCAGTTAGATAGCAAATGTTCCTTTTTTCCAAAAATAATATTTTTGTAGGCGAAAAAGGGAACCTTTGTTCATCAGTTTTGGCTGTGAAATCGACCAAAAAAAATACTTTTTTCAAAATTTGCTCCATAATAGCGACAGAAACACGGCAAACGTTGTTTAGGATCCATCATCAAGGTGTTAACACACACACACACACACACACACAATAATATATCCGTCAAGGCAATTGTTTTCTCATAAGAAGCGATCGGAAAAATGGCTACCTCAGTATTTTACGCAAGATTTTCTCCGGGAGACAGCATGTGACCACTCGCCAAATATGGTCCCTTACAGCCATTCCCCAATGGAAATGCCTAAAAGGACATCACAATGCTGTAGACAGCTTGGGGAATACGTGGAAAACGTAAGCTGATTCGTAGCTCATTCACAGCCATATAAGGAGTCATTGGCATGAGGCGGTTTCAAAAAATGCGGCACTTCCTGATTGGATTTTTATCTGGGTTTCGCCTGTAACATCAGTTCTGTGGCACTCACAGACAATATCTTTGCAGTTTTGGAAACGTCAGAGTGTTTTCTTTCCAAAGCTGTCAATTATATGCATAGTCGAGCATCTTTTCGTGAGAAAATATCTGGTTTAAAACGGGAACGTTTTTCATCCAAAAATTTAAATAGCGCCCCCTATATCAAAGAAGTTAATATGACTATTTATGTAGCGATCACCGTATGTTGTCGAATTTCATCCCGCTAACGGGTTCTGTGCGCAGAGAGGTTAAGATTTGTTTTTTATAAGATACGTTTAATGTTAGCTAGCACCTTACCTTTGCTCCTTGCTGCACTCGCATAACAGGTAGTCAGCCTGCCACGCAGTCTCCTCGTGGAGTGCAATGTAATCGGCCATGATCGATAAAATGAGGCCCCTGGACTGAGACTGCAGTGTAGTAGCTATAGTCCATATCCAGTGTCTGTATGCTCTGTGTAAATGGGCTTGTGGCATGGTATGCCAACCAAACATGACTTTGCTAACACTTCCACCTCAGGCATGTTATGCAGCGCAGAGTGAAAGAGGTCTCAGACAAAATCGATCCACAGGGGAAGGACAACTCAGATACACAACACCAGTAAACATGGTACGTGCTACATATTCATGCCTAACTGATGCTTTTTTTTAAGACATGCTTGACGGCATTCAGAAAACAGTAGAACAGTCAAGCATTAACGACTAGGCCTTACTGTATAATCATATTTCTGTGAAGTGGCAAGCAGATTACTTTGACACATTGGATGTTTCATGTGAATGCATACATTACAGCAAATTATGGAAATGCAGTGTGCAATTTATTTTAATAATGCTACACCAATCAATTGAATAGCAAATAACAATAAGTCATACCTTGTGGCTAAGTAGACAACACCATTGGTTGACTGGATAGGGGTGTTTGTGTGGGAACTATTTAGTAAATGGGGCAGTTAAAACAGTTGAAGATGAGCCAGAAAGTATGGCCAACCTATGGAATGGTGTTAATAGGTTTCAGGACGGCACTATACACTTTAGATTCAGTGTTGACCAAATATCCATTGTCATGATCTTCCAGTTGCTGCCCACCATTATTTTAACAAACTGATGGCAGTGCATGCATGTTCAGTTGACTTCCTTTTAATGTCTCCTAACATTACTTTCAACCACTAACAGATGAGGGCTGTCCTGATGATTTTGAGAGACATAACCTGGCATCTGTCATAACATGGCTTTTATACTGGTGTTCTTTGGATGTGTACTGACATATTTCGGCACAATAAAAAAAAAACTTGCTGTTGGAAAATGCCACACTTCCACCGTCACAATGAATAGTTGTCCGACAAAACAGGTAGTCTGATCCCATCCAAGACAAAATGTGTATTCATAAAATGCAAAGTTGATTAGACTAATCTTAAAAACGTACTATGACAGAGAGAAAAGGGTGACTATCGTTCTTTTGAATCACCCCTACCTAAATAAGCCTGCATTAGAATATCAATATATTGTGATAAATAAAAAACTGACAGACCAATCCAATTGATTTAATACTCATTGCCTGCGTCATAGGTATGTTCTTACACTGAGGTGCAGCATGAAAATAAAGAATAAACTATTTTAAAAACATGCCACATCTATTTTGGGCTTATCTTATACACCACAATATCACATTTTATTTTACTGACAAAGGATTTACTGTAGCAAAATGAAATCCCTCAAATTCCCTGGATTTGTGTACAAGTTGTTTACAAACCACACCAGACAGGGAAACAAAGTGGGTAAATATACTGAACAAAAATAAAAACGCAACATGTAAAACACTCATAAGCTGAAATGTTCATAATGTTCATAAGATGAAATAAAAGATCCCAGAACTGTTCCATACACACAAAAAAAACATATCAAATTTGGTGCACTAATTTGTTTACATCCTGGTTAGTGAGTATTTCTCCATTGCCACGATAATCCATCCACCTGACAGGTGTGGCATATCAAAAAGCATGCCCATTACACAGTTGCACCGTGTGCTGGGGGAAATAAAAGTCAATGCCACAGATGTCTCAAGTTGAGGGAGTGTGCAATTGGTATGCTGGCTGATTGCAGGAATGTCCACCAGAGCTGTTGCCAGATCATTTTATGTTAATTTCCCTAAAATAAGCCACTTCGTTTTAGAGAATTTGGCAGTACGTCCAACCGGTGTAACCACACCAGCCCAGGACCTCCACATCCGGCTTCTTCACCTGCGGTATCGTCTGAGACCAGCCACCCGGACAGCTGATGAAACTTTCCACAGGCCACAATCAACGATATGCAAGGGGATGTGTTGCACTGCATGAGGCAAATTGTGGTCATACTCAGTGGTGACCAGTCATTCAGGGAAAGTGGGTAGGGGGGGGTGCCTGTTTTGCATGTTATTTTGGCATTAATACTTGTCACATCAGTTTCCAAATAATAAAGCCGCATACAACATGGTCTTTGATTTCTTGAGTAAGGCAGCTTCTAATTGCAGGTATTTCTTCCTAGCTCAGGGCTTCAAATCAAATCAGTTTATTTGTCACGTGCGCCGAATACAACAGGTGTAGACCTTACAGTGAAATGCTTACATACAGGCGCTCACCAACAGTGCGGGGAAAAAAGGTGTGTGTGTAGGTAAGTAAAGAAATAAAACAGTAAAAATACATTTGAAAATAAGAGCTTTTTGTTGATGTGGACACAAAGGAACTTGAAGCTATCAACCTGCTTCACTCCAGTCCCGTCGATGAGAATGGGGGCGTGCTCGGTGCTCCTTTTTCTGTAGTCCACAATCATCTCCTTAGTCTTGGTTACGTTGAGGGATAGGTTGTTATTCTGGCACCACCCGGCCAGTTGTCTGGCTTCCTCCCTATAGGCCGTCTCGTCGTTGATCAGGCCTACCACCGTTTCCTGTCGTGGTGGGGCAAGCCAGCAGACAATACAGAGTGTTACGCCATGATTGGCTCAGTGTTCGGTCACTCATGGGGACTTCACCTCACTGACAAGTGTAAGAGGAGACATTGAAAATTCTAGCCCTTCGGCTGCTGCCATAGAAGTGCCCATCCAAGAAGGCTCAAGGTCATTGGCCACAGATAAAATGAAGTCAAATCACATATGTACCGTAGCTTTGATTGGCCTAGTCATGTCAACATCATACTTTCAAAATCTTAGCTAGCAATCATTAATCAAGTTGACAATCTACTGGCTAATCCTTTTTAATCCTTGTTATATGAATAGGGTTGCAAAAGGGTCAAACTTTCCAGGAAAATCTCTTTGGGAAGTTAAGCCTGGGAACTTTGCTTAAATTCATTAAAAACAAAAACAAAATTAAGTTAGCTTATAACAGTGAACCTTTGTGTGATTGACAAGGCAATTCTAGGTCTTCAGGCATATTTTGGTTAAACTATCCCCAATTCAATGGAATTGAAACCCTTGCATGCACAGTGCATTCTTCCATCACATGTGCAGTCCACTCTTCAAATGTACAGCGGATTCTCAAGATCTTGCACACTAATGAGATGCCATTGAGCACTACTACACTGTCTGAGCCAAGGACTACATGCTTTCTGGTAAGTTTTGATTACAATACTGGGTGGGTTGAATAGATTTCATGACATACAATTTTTTTGTTAACTAGTAAACAGTAGGCTACAGCAAAGTGTTTAAATTATTTCAAACTCGTTAATTTCCGCTAGATAGTTTTTGCGACTATGTGGGTTTTAGTTTGCTTGAGCCTACTAACTGAGTGTTAATTCACCTGTTTCCATACATAATTCATTTTAAAACATTTATCTTACAAAGGAAATGTTTAATTAACTTTAGCTGTACATGGAATTGTGTTGTGTTTTTTTACTCACTACAATTTACTTCTAATTCAAGTTGAAAATGATGAATCCGACACCTTATCGATAGCAACAGCTCGTGGTCTTCCTGGAATCAGAAGGTTTTTTGCGTAATGTGTATTGGAAGGGATTTCTGAATGTTCTTTGCCCAGCATACACCCCTCCAACCAGACATGCTTTATCTACTAATTTGCTGGATGCAGAGTTCAACAGAGTTCAAGTGAAAGTCAAGCCAATCATAGAGAAAGCAGACTGTATTGAATCATCTCTGATGGGTGGTCGAATGTTCGTGGGCAATGAATAATTAACTTCATCTCCACCCCTCAACCAGTATTCTACAAAAGCACAGACAAGAGACAGAGACACGGGTCTCTACATTGCAGATGAGCTGAAGGCAGTCATCAATGGACCACAGAAGGTATTTTCACTTGTGACAGACAATGCTGCAAACATGAAGGCTGCTTGGTCTAAAGTGGAGTCCTACCCTCACATCACAACCATTGGCTGTGCTGCTCTTGTATTGAATCTGCTCCACAAGGACATCATAACACTGAAAACAATGGACACACTTCTGCAAGAGAGCCAAGGAAATGGTTAGGTATGTGAAGGGTCATCAAGTTCTAGCAGCAATCTACCTCACCAAGCAAAGTGAGAAGAATAAAAGCACCACATTGAAGCTGCCCAGCATCACCAATTAGGGTGGTGTTGTCAACATGTTTGACAGTTTCCTGGAGGGAAACGAGTCTCTCCAAGAAATGGCCATATCTCAGTCTGCCGACATGGACAGCCCCATCAAGAGGATACTCCTGGATTATGTATTTGGGGAGAGAGAGGTAAAGCAGCCTAAAACGTATAACAATAGCAATTGCACAGATCGAGGGAGACAATGCCATCCTGTCTGATGTTCAGAATGCTTGCAGATGTAAGAGAAAACTGTACTTCCCTGCCCACATCACTGTTGCACCAGAGGAAACTGCAGTTTTGAAATAGATCAAAAAGCATGAAGACTTCTGCCTGAAGCCCATACACGCCGCAGCGCACATGTTGGACCCATAGTATGCTGCCAAGAGCATCCTATCAGGTGCAAAGATCAAGAAGGCATATGGTGTCATCACTATCGTGTCTCGACACCTTGGCCTGGATGAGGGCATGGTTCTTGGCAGTCTGGCAAAGTACACTTCCAATCAAGCGGCTTTGGATGGAGATACAATAAGGCAGTCGTGCCAACATACAGTGGGGCAAAAAAGTATTTAGTCAGCCACCAATTGTGCAAGTTCTCCCATTTAAAAAGATGAGGTCTGTAATTGCATCATAGGTACACTTCAACTATGACAGACAAAATGAGAAAAAAAATCCAGAAAATCACATTGTAGGATTTTAATGAATTTATTTGCAAATTATGGTGGAAAATAAGTATTTGGTCACCTACAAACAAGCAAGATTTCTGGCTCTCACAGACCTGAAACTTCTTTAAGAGGCTCCTCTGTCCTCCACTCGTTACCTGTTAATGGCACTTGTCTGAACCTGTTATCAGTATAAAAGACACCTGTCCACAACCTCAAACAGTCACACTCCAAACTTCACTATGGCCAAGACCAAAGAGCTGTCAAAGGACACCAGAAACAAAATTGTAGACCTGCACCAGGCTGGGAAGACTGAATCTGCAATAGGTAAGCAGCTTGGTTTGAAGAAATCAACTGTGGGAGCAATTATTAGGAAATGGAAGACATACAAGACCACTGATAATCTCCCTCGATCTGGGGCTCCACGCAAGATCTCACCGCGTGGGGTCAAAATGACCACAAGAACGGTGAGCAAAAATTCCAGAACCACACGGGCGGACCTAGTGAATGACCTGCAGAGAGCTGGGACCAAAGTAACAAAGCCTACTATCAGTAACACTACGCCGCCAGGGACTCAAATCCTGCAGTGCCAGACGTGTCCCCCTGCTTAAGCCAGTACATGTCCAGGCCCGTCTGAAGTTTGCTAGAGAGCATTTGGATGATCCAGAAGAATATTGGGAGAATGTCATATGGTCAGATGAAACCAAGATATAACTTTTTGGTAAAAACTCAACTCGTCGTGTTCGGAGGACAAAGAATGCTGAGTTGCATCCAAAGAACACCATACCTACTGTGATGCATGGGGGTGGAAACATCATGCTTTGGGGCTGTTTTTCTGCAAAGGGACCAGGACGACTAATCCGTGTAAAGGAAAGAATGAATGGGGCCATGTATTGTGAGATTTTGAGTGAAAATCTCCTTCCATCAGCAAAGGCATTGAAGATGAAACGTGGCTGGGTCTTTCAACATGACAATGATCCCAAACTCACTGCTCGGGCAACGAAGGAGTGGCTTCGTAAGAAGCATTTCAAGGTCCTGGAGTGGCCTAGCCAGTATCCAGATCTCAACCCCATAGAAAATCTTTGGAGGGAGTTGAAAGTCTGTGTTGCCCAGCAACAGCCCCAAAACATCACTGCTCTAGAGGAGATCTGCATGGAGGAATGGGCCAAAATACCAGCAACAGTGTGTGAAAACCTTGAAGACATTTGACCTCTGTCATTGCCAACAAAGGGTATGTAACAAAGTATTGAGATAAACTTGTTATTGACCAAATACTTATTTTCCACCATAATTTGCAAATAAATTCATTAAAAATCCTACAATGTGATTTTCTGGATTTTTCTTTTTAAGTGAGAGAACTTGCACAATTGGTGGCTGACTAAATACTTTTTTGCCCCACTGCATCTCATCAGCCACCCGGTGGAAGGGACTTTGTGGATCGGAGGCTCTTTCCCATTGCCTCCATCATCCTCCAAATCCCACCAACATCAGCCTCCTCAGACCGCAACTGGTCCTTGTTTGTGAACACTGTTCAGAGCCAGGTATCAAATGGGGGAGGGTGTCCGTATGGGGATTACATGATAACCAACTTGGGACAGTTCTGGGATTGGATAAGAGGGTATCCTTATAGCATAGGGGATCCCACAAAGGTGGATAGGTTTTCCATGATATGGGGGAAACCTGGGAGCACTGTTGAACTCTGCAAAGGCAATGAAATCCTACTAACCATCAAAACTATTAATCTCTCTGATGCAGGCACTTACACCCTCGGACTACAAAGGAACAGGACAGACACGATGGGTGTGTTTTCTATTAAGGTGCTGCCAAAACCACAGAGGTCCCAGACGAACCAGACACACTCCTCTACCACCCCTGGACCGAGCCTGCCACCACTGTGTCAAATCCCATTCAGATAACTAACGTTAGAGACTATTCAGCTATTGATCAATTAGGCACAGACTGGTTTTGATGGTAGGGACAATTTGTGGCTGTCTTATATGAGGTATACAGCGAAGACCCTGATAAGAAAGGACTGCATTATGTGGTCTGCTAGACCTGTTCTGGCTACACACCCATTTGCTATAGGAGAAGGAGAGGGGTGGTTGTGTATTCTGAGAGGTTTTTACCAGGTTCAGCCCAATTCAACTCTCTGTTCCTCTTTGAGCCTTGTGTTTCCTACAGTACCTCCTCATCGGGCCACTTGGGGTGTTAATGCATATGGGGGCAATTACAGTTGCATCACGGGTACAGGTAATGGCATTGATTATGGGAGATTGCCTGAAGCTGATTGCAGTAGTAACATAACCATTAATTCCACTTGGCCAGTTACAGGCCTAAACCAAACTAGTGGTCTGGCTGATGTGTGGTGGATCTGTGGACCCAAAAGAGTGCGGAGACCCATTCTTAGAGGAGACTGGAAAGGTATGTGTGCTCTGACCAGTTTGATAATTCCACAGACCATTGTTGATGTTACTGCTGAGCAGCTGTTGGGTTCTGTATCCAGGGGACCTGAAAACATTCCATCCCATGGGAGACAGACGTAGTGCTCCATGGACAGAGGATGTAGTTGACATACACACTAATCTGTTGGGGGTGCCTGTTGAGGTTCCTCATGAATTTCAGGCATTGGGTAGGAATGACTGACTGGCACTTACTACCTATTATAAGTCCAGCCATAGTAGATGCAAGACAGACTGCATGGATTAATTATATCTACTATAATCAACAGGATTTTGTGAATTACTCCCGTGATGCACTCACTGGTATGTCTGAACAGATTGAGGCGACATCTAGGGTTTCCAGAATAGACTTGCTTTGGATATGCTTCTTGCCAGTCAGGGGGGTGTCTGCAAGATGTTTGGTGAACAATGTTGCACGTATATTCCTAATAACACCAGTCCAGATGGTAGTATATCTAAGGCCCTTAATGGGCTTGATGCACTATCTGCTGAGATGAGGACCATGGCGGGGGTGGAGGAGTCTGGACTGTTCTCTTGGTTGGGAGCCTGGTTTGGTAAGTACACTGGTATGGTGGTTACTGGATTTCTGACCATAATTCTTGTATTTTTGTTATTGATGTGTTGTGCTGCTTGCATCATACCGTGTTTTAAGAAGTCTGTTACAGATGTGGTGAAGGCTTCAGGTATGATGCCTTTGCTTGATGCTCCAGTTGGAGATGCTGATACTGAAGCAAGCTTTCAGGGGAGGATGGGGCTGACTGAGGATGACCCCTGGTTTGCTGTGGGTGAGGTTGTGGAATGATAACTTCTTAAATACATAACGTGTACGATATAACTTGTCCTCTCTTATGTGAAGGTTCAGAGTCCCTGGGTGGCAAGGAGCCCACCTGGTGCAGGATAGGAGTAGCTGAGAGGACCAGATGGTTTATAATAATGCTTTGCTTTACTGTTTTCCATGACCAAAGTTTTATCCTATATCTTACATGTCAATAAACAATCAAGTTTTATCCTGTTTTTGCTAAGTGACTCTTATGGGTGTCAAAAGGGGGAGACAAAAGCATATATCACTTGTCGATTTTTTCTTTATTTTTCTTGGTTGATTTTTCTTTTCTGTTTTTCTGTAAAAAAATTATGTAAAAATAATGTTTTATTAATAATAAACTTATTATTTTCATGAAATGCTATTAACATATTACTATGTTGGGACTGCTGAAATAAAGGATAATGAGTGACACCCTAGCAGGTGTCAAAAGGGGGACTTAAATTTCACACCATTTTCTTTTATTCTGTTTTTAAATGAGCTGTTCTCTTTTGACATGAGGTGTTACGGATACAGTTATCCTGTGTGTGTGTGTATCCTGTGTGTGTGTTTCTTTTCTCTCCTTCTCCCCTCACAGGTGAAAATCATCACTCCCCAATCAGTCAACAATCAATCATCAATCAGAAGACACACCTCCTCCTACTTCCTAACCTATATCACAGTTCCTTCCCCATGGTTTAAAAACCCCATCATTTGTTTGTTCTATAGCAATCTCTAGCTCAATCTCTCTGTAAATGCCATGTCTGTAGGTCTCTGTGTTTCACTCTCGCTTTGTGTCTTAACCTCTCTTTTGTTTAAAGCACCTCCATAGCACTTTGTCATCACCTGTGAGTATTGTTTTTGGTTATGGTGTTTGTGTGTTGCTGGTGGGAAAAGGGGGAAACTAAGACAAGTCGCCCATGGGCATACACTACCCGTAGGTGAACTTTGTTAAATACACTAGTTAGAACTGGGCGGACCACCCACTGTATTTTTGGTTAGTTAGTTAGCTGTTGTTAAAGTAGGCTAGTCTAGCTTAGGGGTGTTTTTGAATACTTATTGTTTCTTTCCTTGGGTCCTGCTCAGCCCCTTTTCCTGCTCCCCCCATTACCGTGTGTTTATAAATAAACCTAGAGTTTGACGGTAGATTTCTGTTGTCGTGGTTATTTCGTGCACACTTTTACTTTGTCACAATAATAATTTGCATGAGTTATGTTACGGGTCTCATTACCATCCCCCTAGACTGTCAGGCCAAAAGGGATTCGTAACATGAGGGTTTTAAGTTCCTAGGTGGCTGGTAGCCAATCTAGTACATAGTGGGATCGAATGGAGGACATGAAAGTATTTTAAACTTTGTAACTGTTATATGATTCATTGCTGAATTTTTGTTCACACCCTTGGGGGTGTGAAAAAGGGGGATTGTTGGATTCTGTGTTTTACATTATAGCCATTACCATATATATGATTGAATATTATCTGCTGTTGGCTTGTGTGGATGTATGTATGTGTTATGCAACATAGCTGACTTGAAACATTGTTAAAAGTTTCAAGGCCATGGGCCTTTCTCATGATGGAAAAATACAGAAGACAGGCACTGTGCAATGAGTTGGGGGGGGTGGCACATTCAGAGCGTGGGGTTGCAGAAGAAGCTGTCTTTTGTTAGATAACAGGAGCCAGGTGCGAGATAACGGTATCGAGCATGAGCGCATGGATGTTCTTCACAGCAACAGTTACATCTATCAACAGAAGCGCAAAGAGGCGGGGACCCACCTGAGCGCCTGCAATAGGCTGAGCAAGTTTAAACCACGCCCAGTCTCTACTCTGACAGGCCGGCTCGGAAGCCGGAACTACTACTGTCATCAGGGTATATTATAATATCTTTGTCAGGAACAAGTCAGTTCTCTGTTTTTTGCCCTGCGAGGTGGGACAGAGAGCCCGTATATATGAAAATTGCATTTACCACTTATTGCTTAGCTTATAAAAAATACATAGTATACAATCGGTGACTCGTTGTCATATTTATCCTGATACCAGATTTGAATTGACGCAATTCTCACACACACCAAAGCACACAACAGGCTGACCAAAACAAGGGTAATGTCTCCATATGATAAATATATCTAATGCAAAAAACATTACATTAAAATAGTATTAATTTGCATGTATTTACATTAATTCCCACGGAACGTTTCCACCTCTGAATATTCCCTAAAATGTGCAAACCTACATATGGAGAGAAATAATGAAGAGAAAGTATAGTTAAAACGTATCGGTGCTCATCAGCCATAAACATTACACAAGTTAGAAATCACAAATTCAACAACGAGTGGTTTGGACCAGTGACAGTGGCTGTGTTGTCCCAAATCTGGGATTAAGAGGTTATTTTCCAAGTTTAAAATGATCAACATTCAACATTGGCCATGCTGTCAATGAAGGATGATTTGTGCCTCGTTCAGAGGACCACCGCGTCACCTTCCTGTTCAAGTGAGCACAGCACAACAATGTGAGTCCAAAAATGTCCTTCGCAATGTGATGCAATACTGACCACTGTCTTTGGGGGGGGTCCCTCATGTAAGGAATAGATTGCAAACTAGTGATGTTGCAGACCAATAAAAGCCTTATTTCAGTGTGTTGTAGTGCATCCCTCTTTGTGCATTACTGCAAATGGGGCATCCTAAACCTGAATGGGAGAGCACACCAGAAATATTTATACGGTATTTAAAAATGTTTTTTTTCCTAATCGGTTCAGAAAATAGAGACTAGTGAAATTGAGAGCTCCTAAAAACATGGGCTACAAAAACCTGCTATTAAAGTGTGGCAAGCTACACAGCCCTGCTCCCACCTTGTGGAGAGATGCTGTTTGTGGACCCTCAATTGTACTTGCCCAGGACCATTCATTGCAAATGAAAGCATTCAACTGGTTGTATACCTCACTTGCATTAATAACTTAATCCTTACCTGCATCTATTAGCTCCTATATTACACTTTGTGTGTGCAGAATAACAAATCCAAATTTAAAGAGACACTGAACTTCCTGCTTTGGCCTCATTTTTTATTTGATTCATTAAAGAAATGCTAGCGGCCATTACCGAATACAAATGAGAGTTGGATTCTGGGTGTGGTTTGATGTGTGTGTGTGTGTGTGTGTGTGTGTGTGTGTGTGTGTGTTCGCAGGTGGGAAGACTAAGACAAATATTCTCTCTTCAGCCGGCTGGTGTGCGACTGTGGCAAATATGGTTCTACTTTGGATAGTCCATCTCTGGGGCTAGTTAGGGCCATCAATAAATTACACAACGTAAATGAGACAATATTTTGATGTTGCACACATTTTAGTTCTCAAATGCCTTACATTTTTCTATTTTAATGTATAGTTGGTTTGCGTCACTGACATTTGGAGGTATTGGATTTTTAACATTGTCCCATGTCCATTGTGCAATTTACAGATGGTCTCTAACTAGCCCGATATGGACATCCAGAGTCAAACCACATTTACCACGGACATTACTATCAGGTTGCATGCAGCTCAGAATTGATTACTACATGTGTGCTGCCAGCTGAGGGCAGGATGAAATGAACCCCCTCACATTCTAAACTGAAGATCATGATTAGTTGATTATTGGAGTCAGATGTGTTAGTTGTGGCTGGGGGAAAAACTGACAATCAGGCCCCGATGACTGGAGTTGCCAATCCCCGATTTATGTAGTGATATACTCAGGTAGCCTACAAAACTAGTGTCATCCAATTTACACTTTGTAGTCAATTTTGACTGTATAATCAAATGTTTGACTCATATCGATGCCATATAAGCAATTTTCTAAATGAGAAGTTGGTTCGTAGTGGCAGTTGCGCTTAGGCGACACTGCAACAGTGTTTTCTACTCTGAAATCTCAAAATCGCATCTCACTTGAAATTGCCTACCTATAACAATCAAACAGGCGGCGCCCACAGTCGTCGCAAACCAACTCCACCGAGATGTAGGCCTACACATCATGGAGTTCAGACACCCAGCTAATCATCATTCTGAAGTATACTGTGTGTCACTTGGTTAGGCACTTACCATTAGAAATGAGCGCCACACAGAGCAGAAGAGTTCCTCTGCGGTATGGTGAAATTGACATCGTAGATCTCAGTAAATCCAGTAAGCAGGCTTGAATACAGGAATCTTCAAATATAGCTTCCGACCGGTGTTAGGTCTACGGCAGGTTCTTCAAGAGTCTAACGTTGAATTGTTTACAAGATGTGGGGCTGTAGACTAGGCTGCTGAATAGGTCGGTGTCAAATCCTACAAATGTCTGACTGGCTTAATGAAAACAAAATGTAAGGCACGATGAACAAACGTATTTTTATAAAAGGGGCTCCAAGCCGGAGAAGAAAGTTACAGGTATCAGGATCAAGTGGCTCGAGACTCCCACGCGTCTGTTTCCAATTGTGCCCTCAATTAAATAGTCCTCCATGCATGTTCCAAATATGTAGCCAAGTCCACGGGTTAAATAATTCAACACATGCGCAATTGTACTCACACATTGCAATAAAAATAACTATTGATGTGGAATTCCTCGCCGTTCAGTTGACTACGCTAAATGCGGAGGTATTTGAGGCTGGTAGGCTATAAACTGCAGCGCCTAAAATTGATAAACGTGTTATCCAAAAGGTCCTGAAACCTACAACTGGACAGTGGGTGTAGTTTTCCATGATACGGAGCCAATTAAACAGAACATTTAACCAAGCCCCGATGCAACAATGTAGCCAACTGACAATAGAGACCATCCGTCGGTTTTTACTGCGCGGTAGGGAACACGGGCTAGGGTTCAACAACGCGTGCCTTTTGCCGGGTGTCAAGCCTTTATTAAAGTTCCAGTGCACAGGCGAGAGGAACCTCCAGTAAGCAAAAAAGGCTATTCCACACGTAACAATGTATACGAAAGAAACACTCGACTAATCTCGGGTAATTCCGCGATTCCCAACCCAAGTCACCGAATGCGTTTCATGCGGTGATTTGATAGTTCATCTAGTTCCCAGATTGAAAACGGCAGTCCACATAATATGCCTACCACATTTCGATGTTAGGCTCCCTTAATTCTCATCGCCTTTATATTCTAGAAATCCCGAGTCACAACAATGTTGACCATTTTCACTCAATCCGCAGTAACGTTAGTAGTCCAAATCCATCCCCTTAGCTGTGGTTCCAAACTCACGGACTGTTTCGCAATAGCCTGCCTTGTGTTGACCATTCTTTGGCACTCCTAATGAAGGAAAGAAAGAAAGAAAAATTGCTCATTCGTTCTCGTATGTGTTGTGTCCCATAAAGCTACTTTCTCAAAGACAGTTGCTACCAAGATCCTTTTCCCTCACTCTCAGAATTCAACAAAATGCTGAACGCCGCATCAATCAACCAAATCTTAATCACGTGGTACCCTCCGGCCTGACGCGCGTGCTACGCATACTTTATCCAATGAGGTGGACAGTGTGCGTGTGTACAATTTGTACAACATGTTGCATGAGGCCTATTCGTTATAGAACAACGAATGAAATTGCTTTTAAATCCGAAATTCAAGGTGAGCAATATGTAAAAGTCTTAATTTCAATAAAGAAACATTTATCAAAACTATAATAAGATGCCGATGATACGAATCAACTTTATGATCAGAGCTAATGCAATAATTTCCATCGTAATGTTTAGTATTTATTAGGATCCCCATTAGCTGCTGCAATTACTCATCTTGGGGTCCAAACAGCATGTTTAATGTTAGATAATACACTCTATTTCACAAGTATATTATTGTAATTTCTGATTCAACCCTGTCTCTTATCTGGTACAGTATTATTTAGTGAGCTCTGATATGCTAAACATCACTTAAACCAGTTGCAAAGAGAGTTACTGAAAAGGTTAGGCTATCTGGTTCCAATTGTTTTCAGTTTGTGAAGAAGATATTTAATGTAACATTACGGGAAAGAAATCTTATGCAGCCTAAAAATAGCATAATTCAAAACACCATAGCATATAAACAACCACTTTTGGCCACAGTTGGCTAAGCAGATGTCCTCACAGCACAGCTGCTCCATTCACTTCCAAGTGGAGAGAAAGTTTCGATGTGCAAATGGGGACTCCAATTTGTTTTCTCATTGAACATGCCACTTCATGCATATCATTTAGCTCCATTCTAAGATTTCTCTAGGCTCAAACAATCCACCCATAGGCCAGAGGTAATGATCGCTATAATAAGGGTTCAAAATTCCTAGATGTGCTGTAGAGTCCAAATAATTATATCACAGCAATGAACCATCTTTATACAGTACACCTTGCATTATTAGGATTGCAGATAGCAGTGACCCATTCCCCTTCTGGGGAAAGATGTGTCATCCTCAGGTCATAGGCTTCCAAATCTTTGAGTGATGTGCTTGACACGGTCCCCAGGCCCACAATAATATTGCCACTGATAAGCACAGAGTATCTTTCACCTCCAAATGTAGAAGCCTACACCACATATCTCACTTGTGGTAGCATTGAACAACATTCGTTATTGCCAGCTCACAAAGGTCTGCTGGGAATATGAATGCCTTGTCCTAAAATATTGCATCTCTTCGGCCTGTCTTGTTCTATAATGTTAGGTGAAGCCGCTTTGGTCTTCCAGCATGAGAGAATGAAGGGGCATATTATCATGCAGCATAGTATAAGGGTTTGGTACCCTTTTGGATTGACACACTGACATGCCTGCACTCCATTTTAGGCCACCAATGTTGTCAGTCTCAAAGTACATACTTTGGGGCATGGGATATTATCCAAATGTAGTGAATATTCCAAACTGCATTGTGCATCAGTGCTAAAACAGCTAAATATACTGTAAAACAACAATAGGCTTAACGCTCATGTAGATTTGGGTGCCTTAATTTTATGATGTAAGCAAAGTCTCTCCCTTTTACAGTCATTTATCTAGTCTCTACCAGAGCAAGAGACTTCTATATACACTGCATGACCAAAAGTATGTGGAAACCTGCTTGTCGAACATCTAATTCCAAAATCATGGGCATTAATATGGAGTTGGTCCCCCCTTTGCTGCTATAACAGCCTACACTCTTATGAGAAGGCTTTCCACTAGATGTTGGAACATTGCTACGTGGACTTGCTTCCGTTCAGATAGGGCACTGATGTTGGGCAATTAGGCCTGGCTCGCAGTCGAAGGTTTCAAAGGTGGTCGATGGGATTGAGTTCAGGGCTCTGTACAGGCCAGTCAAGTTCTTCCACACCAATCTTGACAAACCATTTCTGTATGGACCTCGCTTTGTGCACGGGGGCATTGTCATGCTGAAACAGGATAGGGCCTTCTGCAAACTGTTGCCACAAAGTTGGAAGCTCAGAATCATCTAGAATGTCATTGTAGGCTGTAGCATTAATGTTCCCTTCACTGGAACTAAGGGGCATAGCCAAAACCATCAAAACAGCCCCAGATCATTATACATCATCCACCAAACTTTACAGTTGGCAATATGCATTCGGGCAGTTAGCATTCTCCTGACATCTGTCAAACCCAGATTCAGCGTGATTCATCACTCCAGAGAACGCGTTTCCACTGCTCCATAGTCCAATGGCGGCGAGCTTTACACCACTCCAGTTGACGCTTGGCATTACTCATGGTGATCTGTTCTTGTGTTGACGTTGCTTCCAGAGGCTATTTGGAACCTGGTAGTGAGTGTTGCAACCGAGGACAGAATTTTTTTACATACTACACTCTTCAGCACTCAGTGGTCTCGTTCTGTGAGACCTACCACTTCGTGGCTGAGCCGTGGTTGCTCCTAGACGTTTTCACTTCACAATAACAGCATTTACAGTTGACCGGGGCAGACCTACCAGGGCAGAAATTTGACAAACTGACTTGTTTGAAAGCTGACATCCTATGAGGGTGCCACGTTGAAAGTCACTGAGCTCTTTAGTAAGGCTTTTCTACTGCCATTGTTTGTCTATGGAGATTGCATGGCGGTGTACTCGATTTTAGACACCTGTCAGCAATGGGTGAGGCTGAAATAGCCGATTACACTAATTTGAGGGTATGTCCACATACTTTTGTATATGTAGTGTATGAACTGTTGTGTTAGTCACTTGTGTCCAGAAGTCAGCGTCATTGTGTCCATATAGCCTGTTTCTTCTGATCTGGTGGCAGAAGTACATTCATAATTTGTTTTGTTTTGTGCTGCTGTCATACATGTTTAATTCATCATGTTGACTATTCTGTCCAACAGAAGAACAAACTACTGACTTCAACAATAGGACTGAGTTCTTGTTTTTCTAAGGGCTTGTTGAAATTCCGCTCCACTAATGAGTAGGATGTATATTTACTTCATAAGAAATTATATTAATTCTAAACAATTAATATTTTACCAAGCAAAGGATGGTATAAAAAAGTGTTTTCTTTCTTGAGAAGAGTGGGTTAACACAGACCACTTTAGACACAGAAACGTACCTCAAATGACATCTCAGAAAAAAGCCTTACGCAGTTTGGCATTTTAACACAACATGGACAATATTGATCATATTGCAATATCATAATTTCCTCCAAATTGAGGATACACTGTTGAATCATACTGATTTCTATCTGATATTGCCAGCCCGATGTCGTGTTATATAAGATGTCAAATGCAAATTGATGGCATGTCCTGCATATTTCAACAGAATTCCCACACCAAAAAAATCAATTATGAAACTAAATCAAGTACAATGGTAACAAGCGTGTGTAATCACGATAAGAATGCCAATGGCAAAACTGAAATGTATTGTGGCAAACCTCTTCAAGGTTAGGAGCATTTGTCACAAATTAAGTGGTAAACTGTCACCAAATCACCCAAGAATGAGAGTTCTTTCGAACAGGACAGTACCTGTGTGTTTGTTTCTCCGTCCTGGTCCACCCAGGCCGTAGGCGAGGTCAAAGATAGCAGGGTCCGGTACACGAATCGGGTTCTCGGTAGGCCCAAAACAA
Organism: Oncorhynchus nerka; assembly: GCF_034236695.1. Classification (NCBI taxonomy): domain Eukaryota; kingdom Metazoa; phylum Chordata; class Actinopteri; order Salmoniformes; family Salmonidae; genus Oncorhynchus; species Oncorhynchus nerka. The sequence continues at coordinate 51,585,308 of NC_088417.1, read as the reverse complement.
TCCAGCTCATACACAGTAAATCCAGCCAATCTCTATTGTCTCTTTCTCTATTGTTCATAGATCCTTCCTGCCCTCTCTCCCCCTCTTCCTGGTTTTTCTTGACCCTTTATCTGTGGGTCGGCTCCACCTTCTGAGGGTTCCCCTTGCTTCTGGGACTTGTAGTTTTGGCGGTCGGCCATTTTGTGATCTGTAGTTCTGACAGGGGTGGCCATTTTAGTGATCGGGCAGAGCCTGTATATTAGTTCTGCTCTCACATATCTGCCATTTATCACTCGACCCCCTTCTTTGCCACACATCTCTCCCCCTAGATCCAAACCCCTAGGTCGGGCTACCGCAGCAAAATATGCGTGCATGCGGGATAACCCATCCACGTTTCCCATTTCCTTCCCTGCTCTGTGTTTCAAGTCAAAATGAAACGGTTGGAGACTCAAAAACCACAGCATCATCCGAGTGTTCTTCTCTTTAGCCCTATGCATCCAGGTGAGTGGGGCATGGTCACTGATGAGGGTGAAGTGGCGCCCCAGCAGGTAGTATTTCAGGCTTTCTAGAGCCCACTTTACTGCCAGCGCCTCTTTCTCAACGACTGAGTAGTTGGTTTCCCGTGGTTCCAGCTTCCTGCTTAAAAACAGGATGGGGTGTTCCACCCCTTCTACCTCTTGGGATAGCACTGCTCCCAAGCCGACCTCGGAGGCATCCGTCTGAACCACAAACTCTCTCTCAAAGTCGGGTACCACCAGCACTGGATTACAGCAGAGAGCCTCCTGCAATGTCCTAAATGCTTTGGTGGCCCTTTCATCCCATTTGACAATGTTTGGCCCTCTGGCTCTAGTCATGTCGGTAAGTGGGGCGGCCACTGTGGCATAGCTTGGGATGAACTTCCGGTAGTAACCGGTCAGCCCTAGGAAGGCTCGAACCTGCTTCTTATTTACTGGTTTCGGCCATTCTCTAATTGCCTTCACCTTCTTACGTTGGGGTTTGATTAACCCTCTTCCCACAGTGTATCCCAGATACTCTGTTTCCTCTAACCCCACATAACACTTGGAAGGGTTTGCCGTGAGCCCTGCCTTTCTAAGGGCGTCTAACACTGCCTGTACCCGGGGTAAGTGGGATTCCCAATCTGGGCTGTAGATCCCCACGTCATCTAAATAGGCCGCGGTGTATGCTTTGTGCGGTTTTAGGACTTTGTCCATGAGCCGTTGAAAGGTGACTGGGGCCCCGTGTAAGCCGAATGGCATGACGATGTATTGAAACAAACCGTCAGGTGTTGCAAAGGCTGTCTTTTGTTTGGCCCTGGGGGTCAGAGGAATTTGCCAGTACCCTTTTGTCAGATCAAGGGCCGTAATGTACCGAGCATTACCAATTTTCTCCAGTAGTTCATCTACTCGGGGCTTGTGGTAGGCATCAAACTTGGAGATTTCATTTACCTTCCGAAAGTCGTTACAGAACCGCAAAGACCCATCAGGCTTGGAGACCATCACAATTGGGCTAGACCACTCACTATGTGACTCTTCGATCACTCCAGCTGTCAACATTTTCTCCGTCTCTGCTCTAATCGCGGCCTGTCGAGCCTCGGGTACCCGATATGGCCTCATGCTCACTTTTCTCCCTGGTAGGGAAACGATACCATGAGCCGTAACCTCAGTTCGGCCAGGTACCTCTGAAAACACATCTCTGTTTTTCTGGATCAGGGTCTTTACTTCCTGTACTTGTGCTGGGGACAGAGTGGGTGAAATATTTACTTCAGCTGTCCCGAAATTAGTCAAGGACCCTGCCAGGTCTGCTGGTTCTAGATCGTCGTCCTCTGAATTCAGATCGACCCCAGCCCCACTAGTACCGGGCTGTTCGTTATCAGCGAGGTTTGCCACATCATCCTCCTCCTCCCCTACTAGCACCTGTGATGTTGTCCCCTGGGAGACCTCTTTTCTTGGCTTTGGTTGAAGGTCCCATGCTTCTTCCTGCTTGGTCAGGGTTGTTGGCTTCTCAAATATGCCATTCTTGTGGCCTAACTTTGCAAAGTTAGGAAAGTCTCTACCCAATATTACATCATAGGGCATCTTTGGGACCACGCCGACCTCATAATCTAGCAGACCGTCCTCTGTTTGTATGCTCACTAAGGCCGTGGGGTACAGACGGGTATCCCCATGAATGCATGTAACACTTATATCCTGTCTTCTATCCAGTTTATGATTCGGCACTAGGCTTGCCACGACCAGGGTTAGCATACTGCCGGAATCCAGCAGTGCTTCAACCTCTTTCCCTTCAACCTTCACCCTGCACATATGTTTGTTTCTTGATCTTTCAAGTACAGTGGTTACAACAGGATATGCATACTGTATATAATCTTCATTTTCACAGAGGTTACATTGCATTGGCTCTTCTTTAATAGGGCAGTAGGCTGCAATATGTCCCGGTTGATTACAATTGTAACAGATAATAGGGGTTCGGGGTGAGACCCCAGTTCGGGGGGGGAGACCCCAGTCCCGGTTTCCGTTTTTTCCCTTAGTGTCTCGGCCTGATTCTGATTCTTTCCTTACGGCCCCACACTGCTCTCTTCCCCCTCCATAATGTTGGGACAGCCTTACCCTGTCCGCTGGTTCACCCAGGCCTGGGGAACGGGAATCTTTCCTCCTGTGCCTGCTCAGCTGTTCCTGCCGTACAATACCGTTCAACCAGGCCCACGAGATGGTCGGCGGAAAGTACCTCGTTCTGTCCAACCCATTGTCTCACTTCTTGGGCTAGACCTCGCTGAAACTGGTTGAGTACGATGGTCTCGACGATCTTGGCGGATGACCGGGTCTCTGGTCGCAACCATTTCCGTGCCAGGTGAATCAAGTCGAACATCTGTGTTCGTGGGGGTTGTCACGGTCGGTAGGACCACTGGTGGAAGCGGTGTGCCCTCACGGTATCGGTCACTCCCAGTCTAGTCAGGATCTCTCCCTTTAGTTTATCGTAATCCTGTGCATCTTTCAACTCCAGGTCGAAATGCACTTATTGAGCGTCCCTTGCCAGGTATGGTGCCAGAAGCCCTGCCCATTCTTCTTTCGGCCACTTCTCCCTCTCTGCCGTCCTTTCGAAGGTGGTAAGATATGCTTCCACATCATCCTGTGCTGTCATTTTGTGAAGAAAATGATTGGCCCGCCTCTGGGTATTTGCAGCTGGTAATTGAGCCCCAATTTGGTCCGCAAGCCCCTTTAGGCCTTTTCTTAACTCCCGGGTGTTTCTCTCTTGCTCTTCTCTGAGCAGCTGGTTGGTGCGGTGCTGGACCTGTAACGTGTCCTGATACATTCGCATTGCATCCTGATGAGCTATTTGTTGAGCTCTAGTTGCCTCTTGTTGGGCGGCCGCTGCTTGTAACAGGGCCTGTATGGCTCCCTCCATACTCATTTTCCTGAGAAACTGTCCTAACCAAACAAAGCCACAAAAAAAACCTGACTCCCCTTTGGAGTGCTAAAGGAACATTTTCTTTTTCTTCTACCTAACCAGTGGTATGGTTAGTCCATGCCTGCATTCTCCACCACGTGTGGCAAACCTCTTCAAGGTTAGGAGCGTTTGTCACAAATTAAGTGGTAAACTGTCACCAAATCACCCAAGAATGAGAGTTCTTTCGAACAGGATAGTACATGTGTGTTTGTTTCTCCGTCCTGGTCCACCCAGGCCGTAGGCGAGGTCAAGGATAGCAGGGTCCGGTACACAAATCGGGTTCTCGGTAGGTCCAGGTCCAAACGCCAACAGGTAAGTCCAAAACAATCCAGCTCATACACGGTAAATCCAGCCAATCTCTATTGTCTCTTTCTCTATTGTTCATAGATCCTTCCAGCCCTCTCCTCCCCTCTTCCTGGTTTTTCTTGACCCTTTATCTGTGGGTCGGCTCCACCTTCTGAGGGTTCCCCTTGCTTCTGGGACTTGTAGTTTTGGCGGTCAGCCATTTTGTGATCTGTAGTTCTGACAGGGGTGGCCATTTTAGTGATCGGGCAGAGCCCGTTTATTAGTTCTGCTCTCACAGTTCTGCCATTTATCACTCGACCCCCTTCTTTGCCACAGCATATAGGGACCAAAGGACTTCCACAGGTGGCTTCACAACACAGTTTTTAATGTTGAAAAACATCCTTTGATGATTCACAGATTATTCTCTTTTACTCACACACACACTTGCACAATTTCTCTGCTTGTGGTTGAATGGCTTGCCTCTATCATCTCACCTAGAATTACTTTTGTTTGAAAGGAGTCACGTGGCCTTTTAATGACATACAAGTGTGTTTGTACTGTATCACAAGATTATCACAATTACAATGACATCTTTGGTACAGGGCATACTTTCTGTGTAACACCAACTTTGTTTTACTTTTGCCAAAACCCACAGGGAATTCACCCCAAAGCATTCAAATGATGTGGTTCACTTAAAGGAGCAATCTGCAGTTGCCATACTCTGTACATTTTTGGTTAGTCCTTGCAACCATAGCTATGTCTATGAATATGACAGTGGTTACATTTCTCCAGCCCCATCCCAGCTTTTTACCGAAACAGGGGTGGGGTTTACGCTTTAATGTTTCAACTGTTGATTGCCACTTTAAAGACATAATTACAGACCTAGGAGGGTCAGTGAACACTATTCACACAAGGTGAATCCACCACTTTATCACCTATTGTATTCATCTAAATGGACTTACTGCATGGTTTCAAACAACTACAATAGAATGAACAGACTATGTTTTGACAGGATTCTTCTGACAGATGTCAGCTACCAGAGTCTTCGAAACAAGCATCTGTCATGACTCTCCTGTGAGGATCCAAAAGATCAGGTTACAGTCAATCAGCTCTACAGAGCTCTCTCTCTCCCGCAGAGGGGGAGGGATGGATGTTGTTGTTTTTTGACACATCATATGTCGATCGTAAACAATAGGCAGCAGACGATTCCTTTTGGGGTCAAGTTTGGGTGATTGGAATATCTGTGTGCCTTACGAAGAGTTTGCTGCCCAAAAACTACAACATCAAACAATGGCCACTGGGACAATATATTTCAACATCCGAATGTTGGGAATGATGAAAGATGGAATATGGAAAAGTAATGTCTATTTGTGATGTCATTAAAATTGTTATACAATGTTTTTGTTATAACATCTTTCTATTTTTTTGTAACCCTTATTTTACCAGGTAAGTTGACTGAGAACACATTCTCATTTACAGCAACAACCTGGGGAATAGTTACAGGGGAATGGAGCCAATTGTAAGCTGGGGATGATTAGGTGGCCATGATGGTATGGAGGCCAGATTGGGAGTTTAGCCAGGACACCGGGGTTAACACCCCTACTCTTACGATAAGTGCCATGGGACCTTTAGTGACCACAGAGAGTCAGGACACCCATTTAACATCCCATCCAAAAGACCACACCCTACACAGGGCAGTGTCCCCAATCACTGCTTTGGGATATTTTTTTAGAGCAGAGGAAAGGGTGCCTCCTACTGGCCCTTTAATGCTACTTCCAGCAGCATCTGGTCTCCCATCCAGGGAGTGACCATGACCAACCCTGCCATAGCTTTAGAAGCAAGCCAGCAGCAGGACAGAGTGATATGCTGCTGGCAACCGCAATAGCTTTTACACTGGGTATATCAGGTTTACATACTTTACATTGTATATAAAATATCCAGAATAAAGAGAATGTTTTTGTGACGATAAGATTGTGATTTTAGTTCTCTAACGAGATCATAGTAAATTGTGATACCTTGCCTCGTAACTAGCCACGCCCAAGAGAGCGTGTCAGCATGATGTAAACGCCCTTTTCTACCTGAACATTTGAGTATGAATTAACATATCAGACTAGAATGACCACAAGCTGCAGCTGAGGTCTATGATTAGTCACTACCCCGAAACGCAACACGACGTTGAAGGAGACAAAGGAACCTTTTAACAATCATTGCTATGGATGATTAGCTGTTCTAAGAAGGTGAATTTAATTAGGACCATCCGGTTATTCTCTTCAAATCATTGTGTCCTACACACTGCTTATATCACCACTCTGGGATCATCGACACGGATGATTAGCCATTCTCAGGAGACCACTCTTCCAGAACGAGTGCAAGTAAACAGACAACTAAGAAGGACAGTGTGACATCCTGTGGACAATCAGAGACTTACACCAGAGAACGAAGGAGAAGGCCATCGGAAATAAGAAGGCTCAATCGAACCCTCCTCACCAAGAGGAACCCGGCCCACGAAGGCCTTGGCCCAACAGGGATACCCGACGAAGACCCATAAGAGCGGCAGTTTGGGAAAGGTATTGGGGTTATTGCGAGTGTAGTTCCAAAATGTATTCAAGTGTTGCTTCTCTCTCTTTCTCGTTTACTCTCTCTCTTTAACCTCTTCAACCTATGGGGGCGCTATTTCATTATTGGATAAAAAAAACGTGCCCGTTTTAAGCGCAATATTTTGCACCGAAAAGATGGTTGACTATGCATATAATTGGCAGCTTTGGAAAGAAAACACTGACGTTTCCAAAACTGCAAAGATATTATCTGTGAGTGCCACAGAACTCATGCTACAGGCGAAACCAAGATGAAACCTCAAACAGGAAATTAGCAGAATTTTTGAGGCTCTGTTTTCCATCGTCTCCTTACATGGCTGTGAATGTGCCATGAACAAGCCTAAGCTCTCTGCCGTTCGTCCAAGGTGTCGGCAGCATTGTGACGTATTTGTAGGCATATCATTGGAAGATTGGCCATAAGAGACTACATTTGCCAGGGGTCCGCCCGGTGTCCTTTGTCTAAATTGGTACGTAATCTTCAGCTGCAGGCATTTTCCCATGGGATTCAGAGGGGAAAGCACACTTCCACGAACGATATATCATCGAAGAGATATGTGAAAAACACGTTGAGGATTGATTCTAAACAACGTTTACCATGTTTCAGTCGATATTATGGAGTTAATTTGGAAAAAAAGTTTGGCGTTTTGACGAATTAATTTTCGTTTTTTTTTGGTACCCAAACATGACGCAGAAAACGGACCGATTTCTCCTGCACAAATAATCTTTCAGGAAAAACGGAACATTTGCTATCTAACTGAGAGTCTCCTCATTGAAAACATCCGAAGTTCTTCAAAGGTAAATTATTTTATTTGAATGGTTTTCTGGTTTTTGTGAAAATGTTGCCTGCTGAATGCTAACGCTAAATGCTAATGCTAGCTATCAATAGCTATCAATACTGTTACACAAATGCTAGTTTTGCTATGGTTGAGAAGCATATTTTTGAAAATCTGAGATGACAGTGTTGTTAACAAAAGGCTAAGCTTGAGAGCTAGCATATTGATTTCATTTCATTTGCGATTTTCATGAATAGTTAACGTTGTGTTATGCTAATGAGCTTGCGGATAGATTTACACAATCCTGGATACAGGTTTTTTTAGTAGCTAAACGTGACGCACAAAATGGAGCGATTTCTCCTAAACAAATAATCTTTCAGGAAAAACTGAACATTTGCTATCTAACTGAGAGTCTCCTCATTGAAAACATCCGAAGTTCTTCAAAGGTAAATGATTTTATTTGAATGGTTTTCTGTTTTTTGTGAAAATGTTGCCTGCTGAATGCTAACGCTAAATGCTAATGCTAGCTATCAATAGCTATCAATACTGTTACACAAATGCTAGTTTTGCTATGGTTGAGAAGCATATTTTTTAAAATCTGAGATGACAGTGTTGTTAACAAAAGGCTAAGCTTGAGAGCTAGCATATTGATTTCATTTCATTTGCGATTTTCATGAATAGTTAACGTTGGGTTATGGTAATGAGCTTGAGGCTGTATTCACGATCCCGGATCCGGGATGGCTCAACGCAAGAAGTTAACTCTCAAATCTTGTGTAACAAGTGTCATATTGTGTTAGTCCGACTAGGACTTGTTGTCATCGTATTAAGCTTCTAATCAATAACCTATACCTTATGTGTGTGTGTCTTATGTTATCACGTAGCTTGTTAGTAAATAAACAATCAAGTCAATTTGTGTGGTACAGTGAGACCGTGGTTTGTGCAGATTAAAGGAGTCAATGACATTCAGAATGAGACTGATATGAGGAAATGATTATTTAGTGACTGGTATGATATCTATATATTATTGAGTTAATTTGGGAGATGGTAACCTATTAAACAAACTTTTCCCACAGTGCCCCAAATTCCTAATGAGTTAATTGTTACATGGTTAAGTTAATCAAGTAATAATTAAATCTAGTAAGTAAATTATTCGATAAATAGCAATCACATTAATGATAGGCATGACACAACACCTCCTATCTCTCTTTCAGCAGCTGGTGTAAGTTCATCCCCAATCACTATCCATGACTGATGTCTGATATTCTTTAGCTGTTGTCCAGGGCAGTAAGTGAGAGTGATGACATCTGAACCCTAGTTCAGAACATCTGAACCCTAAATGGACCAACAATAGCTACAGTAGCTTTCAGATAGCAAACAAAATGTCTAGCAATTTGATCTAGCAAAATATCCTCAATGTAATCACCTTTCTTAACTTCTTAAGTCGACCCTCTACTTTTTTGAACATTCTGTTAAAAATCGCGCAACATTTCAGCGCCCTGCTACTCATGCCAGGAATATAGTATATGCATTTGCTTAGTCTGTGTGGATAGAAAACACTCAGACGTTTATAAAACTGGTTAAATCACTGCTGTGGCTTTACCAGAACGGCATTTACATCGAAAAGCACAGGAAAAACTGATCACTGAAAATGGGAAAATATATCCATGCGCTACTTGAACCCATTGATAAAGGTGAACCACAATTAATTGACTGAAGTTGCAGTACCTACAGCTTCCACACGGTGTCTAGAGTCTTGTCATTTCCCTTCGAGTTTTTTCTTGGTCAAACACATGCAGGGCACCGTATCTCCTCAGGTCTAGGACCGGATATTTTCGTTGAGTTTCTAGCCGGACATTTTTCCAGACGGACAGCTAATGATCTTTACATCGCCTCCTGATGAATTTTATCGCTTATTAACGTTTACTAATACCTAAAGTTGCATTACAAACGTATTTCGAAGTGTTTTGTGAAAGTTTCTCGTCGACTTTTTGAATTTAAAAAAATGACGTTACGTTTTGAAACGATGTTTTTTTCGTTTATCACACAGTCTACATATAACGATATCTAGGCTTTATATGGACCGATTTAATCGAAATAAAGACCCAAATAGTGTTTATGGGACATCTAGGAGTGCCAACAAAGAAGATGGTGAAAGGTAATGAATGTTTTCTATTTTATTGTGCGGTTTGTGTAACGCCGAAATGCTAATTATTTTGTTTACGTCCCCTGTGGGTCTTTTGGGGTGTTACATGCTATCAGATAATAGCTTCTCATGCTTTCGCCGAAAAGCATTTTAAAAATCTGACTTGTTGCCTGGATTCACAACGAGTGTAGCTTTAATTCGATACCCTGCATGTGTAATTTAATGAACTTTTGAGTTTTAACTAATACTATTAGCATTTAGCGTAGCGCATTTGCATTTCCAGAGCTCTAGTTGGGACGCAAGCGTCCCGAGTAGAAGCAAGAGGTTAAAGGAATAGAAAGACAGTCATTCTGTGCACTTGCTCATGTGTACACTTACACTTACCCAGTCAATACCAGATACAGAAGTACTCACACAGGTGGGAAGTTATTTTCTGTTTTCTGTATAGTTTATGCACATTACAGAACTGTTTCAGTTTTTCCACTTTGTTATTTTGTTCAAGTGTTTTTGGTTAATAAAGAATCATGAACACTTACCACGCTGCATTTTGGTCCGATCCTCATTACGATGAGAGCTGTGACAGAACTACCCACCACAAACGGACCAAGCGGCGTGGCTGGGAGGTGCAGCGTTTTCTGGAGGAATGGACATGGGAGGACATCCTGAATGGGAAAGGATCCTGGATGTGGGAGGAGATCCTGGAGGGAAAGGATCGCCTGCCATGGGAGCAGGTGGAAGCAGCGAGGAAGGCAGAGGCAGCGAGAAAAGGGGCCCAGGATTAGACAGGGTCACGGCTGGCACGAAAGACTGGGAAGCCACTCCCCCTCAAAATTTGAGTGTGGCAGAGTCAGGACACAGACCTGAGCCAACTCCTCGTGCTTACCGTAAGGAGTGTGGTACTGGTCAGGCACCGTGTGATGCGGTGGAGCGCAAGGTGTCTCCAGTGCTTGTTCACAGCCTGGTCCTCTACATTCCAGCTCTCCGCATTGGACGGGCTAGAGTGGGCAACCAGCCAGGACGGATGGTGCCGGATAAGTGCGCCTGGCCTCCAGTGCGTCTCTTCGGCCCAGGATAACCTGCGCCGGCTCTGCGCACTGTGTCTCCGGTGCGTCTGCACAGCCCAGTGCGTCCTGTGCCAGCTCCCCGCATTTGCCGGGTGAAGGTAACCATCCAGCCAGGACGGGTTGTGCAGGCTCTACACTCGAGACCCTGCTCCCAGAACCAGGCCTCCTGTATGTCTCCCCAGCCTGGTAAGCCCTGTGGCAGCTCCACGCACCAGGCTGCCTATACGTCTCCTCACTCCAGTGATGATCCATGGCACAAAGCCTCCAGTGATGATCCATGGCACAAAGCCTCCAGTGATGATCCGTGGCACAAAGCCTCCAGTGATGATCCATGACACGAAGCCTCCAGTGATGATCCATGGCACGAAGCCTCCAGTGATGATCCATGGTAAGAAGCCGCCAGCGAGGGTCCCCACTCCGCGACCTGCAACGAGGGTCCCCAGTCCGGGGCCTGCAGCGAGGGTCCCCAGTCTGGTGCCTGCAGCGAGGGTCATCAGTCCGGGGCCTGCAACAAGGGCCCCCAGTCCGGGACTTGCAACGAGGGCCCCCAGTCCGGGGCTTGCAGCGAGGGTCCCCAGTCCGGGACCTGCAACAAGGGTCCCCAGTCCGGGGCCTGCAGCGAGGGTCCCCAGTCCAGAGGTGCCACCAAAGTGTGGGGAGCCAGAGGCCGTCATTGAAAATAAGAATTTGTTCTTAACTGACTTGCCTGGTTAAATAAAGGTTAAAAAAAAAAAAAAAAAGTTTTGCGGCCAGAGTCCGCAACTTTGGGGGGCAGTACTGTCACGCCCTGGCCATAGAGAGGCTTTTATTCTCTATTTTGGTTAGGCCAGGGTGTGACTAGGGTGAGCATTCTAGTTTCTTTATTTCTATGTTTTCTGTTTCTATGTTTTGTCCGGGTATGGTTCTCAATCAGGGACAGCTGTCTATCGTTGTCTCTGATTGGGAATCATACTTAGGCAGCCTGTTTTGGCTGGGTAGTTGTCTGTGATAGTGGCCTGTATAGCCCTAGTCAGCTTCACGTTCGTTTTTGTTGGTCCTGTTTTTGTTGGCGACAATCTTAATAAAGGATAATGTACGCACACCACGCTGCACCTTGGTCCGGTCATTTCCATCCTGATGACGTCCGTGACACGCACTCTGTAATTCTTATCTTCACATTGTGAAAATATCATCATAACTTAATAATTTCAAATGTAGTCAGCCTGATGAACCAAACTACCCATTACTCGCCTCCATGTAGCCTAACATTTAAACACACTCAGTCACGCACTCACTCACTCACTCACTCACTCACTCACTCACTCACTCACTCACTCACTCACTCACTCACCACTCACTCACTCACTTACACACACTCACACACACACATGCAAACATGTTTTTTTGAGCACTGAGCACTGAGTTCATCATGCTCAATTTGGATTAGTATGCTTTGTTAAATTGATTGAATTGTTTTGTACATACAGTCGTGGCCAAAAGTTTTGAGAATGACAAATATTAATTTCAACAAAGTTTTCTGCTTTAGTGTCTTTAGATATTTTAGTCAGATGTTACTATGGAATACTGAAGTATAATTACAAGCATTTCTAAACCTGTTGGGGATAGGGGGCAGTATTTTCACTTTGGATGAATTGCGTGCCCATAGTGAACTGCATCAAAATCTGTCCTAAATTGCTAATATATGCATATTATTATTACTATTGGATAGAAAACACTCTGAAGTTTCTAAAACCGTTTGAATTATGTCTGTGAGTATAACAGAACTCACAGGGCAGGCAATCTTCCAAACAAGTTTTGAAATCCTGAAAGTTGGGGCAACTTTGATATCATCGCCCCCTCCCTTCCCAACAAGTTATGGATCTGGAACCACTTCCTACGTCTTCCACTAGATGTCTTCATTCAGTAGAAAGTGTAATGGAGCATTTGCTGTGAACTTTGACCTAATGGGAGGGAAAATAGTAGGTGTCGCAAGAGAATGCCATTTTGTTGTGGCGCATTTCTCTGTGAGTGCTACGGCTGTTCCAATCAGCCCCAGATGAAAACGTATGATCCGGTTGGAATGTTATTGGATATATATGATTATAACATCCTGAAGATTGATTCTGCACTTAGTTTGACCAGTTTTTTCGACCTGGAATATGTCTTTTGGAAGTTTTCATGCAAGTTATCCTGGACCAGAAGTCAGTTTTTGGGCATGTGAGCTGAAAGTGATAGCAAATGCTGCTACTTGGACACTAGTATTGGACATTATGGAACAAAACGATTTATTGTGGAACTAGGACTCCTTGCACTACATTCTGATGAAAGATCAGCAAAGGTAAGGGAATATTTATGTTGTAATTTTGTATTTCTGTTGACTCCAACATGGCGGAGAAATATTGTTACGTCTGAGCGCCGTCTCAGATTATTGCAATGTTAGGCTTTTTCCGTAACGTAAAAAAAAATGTGACACAGCGGTTGAACCAGTGTATCTTTAATTATATGTAGATCATGTATCTTTAGTCAAAGTTTATGATGAGTATTTCTGTTATCTGGCATAGCTTTCTATAATTCCTCCGGATATTTTGGAGTAATTTCTGAACATGGCGTCAATGTAAACTGAGATTTATGGATATAAAATGCATATTATCGAACAAAACATAAATGTACTGTGTAACATGTCGTATGACTGTCATCTGATGAAGATTTTCAAGAGATTAGTGATTGATTTTATTTTTAATCCTGCTTTTGTGATTTTATCTTTGGCTGGAAAAAATGGCTACCTTTTTTCTTTGGTTTGGTGGTGGTCTAACATAAATATATGTTGTGTTTTCGCTGTAAAACATTTAAAAAATCTGACACGATGGGTAGATGAACAAGGTGTTTATCTTTCATTTGAGGTATTGGACTTGTTAATGTGTGAAAGTTAAATATTTCTAAAGAATATTTTTGCATTCCCTGCGCCACCTTTTCTGCTTAGCGGGGGGGTGGAGTTCCCCTCGGGGTACGCCTCGCCTCAACAGGTTTCAATGGCTTTTATTGATAATTACACGAAGTTGAATGAAAAGAGTCAATATTTGCAGTGTTGACCCTTCTTGTTCAAGACCTCTGCAATCCGCCCTGGTATGCTGTCAAATAACTTCTGGGCCACATCCTGACTGATGGCAGCCCATTCTTGCATAATCAATGCTTGGAGTTTGTCAGAATTTGTTGGTTTTTGTTTGCCCACCCGCCTCTTGAGGATTGACCGCAAGTTCTCAATGGGATTACGGTCTGGGGAGTTTTCTGGCAATGGACCCAAAATATCAATGTTTTGTTCCACGAGCCACTTACAGTGCCTTGCGAAAGTATTCGGCCCCCTTGAACTTTGCGACCTTTTGCCACATTTCAGGCTTCAAACATAAAGATATAAAACTGTATTTTTTTGTGAAGAATCAACAACAAGTGGGACACAATCATGAAGTGGAACGACATTTATTGGATATTTCAAACTTTTTTAACAAATAAAAAACTGAAAAATTGGCCGTGCAAAATTATTCAGCCCCTTTACTTTCAGTGCAGCAAACTCTCTCCAGAAGTTCAGTGAGGATCTCTGAATGATCCAATGTTGACCTAAATGACTAATGATGATAAATACAATCCACCTGTGTGTAATCAAGTCTCCATATAAATGCACCTGCACTGTGATAGTCTCAGAGGTCCGTTAAAAGCGCAGAGAGCATCATGAAGAACAAGGAACACACAGGCAGGTCCGAGATATTGTTGTGAAGAAGTTTAAAGCCGGATTTGGATACAAAAGGATTTCCCAAGCTTTAAACATCCCAAGGAGCACTGTGCAAGCGATAATATTGAAATGGAAGGAGTATCAGACCACTGCAAATCTACCAAGACCTGGCCGTCCCTCTAAACTTTCAGCTCATACAAGAGTTCAAGGGGGCCGAATACTTTCGCAAGGCACTGTATATATACACTCGTGGTGGTGGGAACATGTCTTTATCTGAATACAGCTGTGTCGACCCTTTGGGAAGAATTCAACTTGGTTAAGCTTCTCTAGTGTCCGTGCGTTATTTACTCTGAAAATTAGAACCTAACCACACACACTGCCTGAGTTCCTGCCTAGCAACAGAGATGTATTGGCCGTCTAGATGTGGAAGGAGGACACGCCGCCTAATAGGAGGGTATAAATACTTGTGCTGGTGGGAACATGTCTTTGTCTTTTCAGCTGTTTGACCCAGTGGGTGAATAAACTTGGTTTGAGCTTTGACTAGTCTGTTAGAAGCACAAAATGGCAAAGTTGGGTTTAAGCTTGCAAGAAGGCAGCCATACAGTACGGAGCCATCTCTTTTGGCCACGACTGTACATATGTAGGATCTTAATTTGATCACTCTGTTGCAGGAAAACTTTCTTGCAATGCAGGCCATTTAAAACTTGTAGTGTGAGGTTTATAAAGGCTTCTGAAGTTTGCAATTTCCACTTTGAAACTTGATTTTCCTTTATGAAAAATGTATAAATCCCTACCAAAATGAGCATTTAATTATAATCCACATAATAATTCAAATTTTCTCTTGCTGCAGGTTTATTTTCCTGCTGTAGCAAACTGGCTGCAATTAAAATCCCACATCTGTATATATTGTTATTTTCTTTGGTGTGGATTTCACGCCCTCTTGCATTTACAAACTCACCTGAACAACTTTTTACCTTGTTTAATCTTCACTGTTTGTCTTTCAATTGTCTTTTTTGTGTGCAAATAAATACAACTTAAAACTACATTTGCATATCAGACGGTCTATCGCTGCACCATAAAGAGCGTCCTGATCGGTTGCGTCACAGCCTGGTACAGGAATTGCCCCATCCACAACCACAAGGCCCTTCAGCGGGTGGTGAAGATGGCCCAGTATATCACTGGGTCAGTGCTCCCACCCATCCAGGAAATTTACTCGAAACAGGTACACAGCTTCATCAAGGACCCCACACACCCCAGCCACGAGCTGTTCTCTCCCTTACCGTTGGCCAGACAGTATCGGAACATGAAGTCTAATACCAACAGGCTCAGAAACAGTTTCTATCTACACGCCATCAGACTGCGTAACGCTTGAACTGGACTGACCGCCTGCTCTTATTCCCCACACCTTAGCACACGTGCACTCAGATACACACACACACACACACACACACACACACACACACACACACACACACACACACACACACACACACACACACACACACACACACACACACTCGCACACACACACACAAAAGCATAAATGCTGCTACCAGACTCTTATTATGCTGCTCAATTTATACACTTGCCCCCCATCCTCCCTTCCTCAATGCAGGGGAAATATTGGACCTGTATTATACTTGTACTAAAATGTTTATTCTATTCTACCAGGGTGTGACATGGGTTAATTATGTGGTGTGTTTTGTCTTGGGTTTTTTGTAGGTATTGGGATTGTGATATAGTGGGGTTGTCTAGAAAAGTCTATGGTTGCCTGGAGTGGTTCTCAATCAGAGGCAGGTGTTTATCGTTGTCTCTGATTGGGAACCATATTTAGGCAGCCATATTCTTTGAGTGTTTTGTGCGTGATTGTTCCTGTCTCAGTGTTGGTTTTCACCAGATATGGCTGTTTATGTTTTCACGTTTTTGTTTTGTTCGTGTTTATCTTTTATTAAACATCTATCGAAATAACCACGTAGCATTTTGGTCCGCCTCTCCTTCGACGGAAGAAAACCGTAACACAACCATTGTTTCCATTAGGCAGGAGGACAGTTGTAAACAGTTGTATTGGATGTAAATAATTTAACACACAATGCCTCACTTGCACTCACAATTAAAAGTGCATTTTTAAACTTGCCTTTGTTTAGTAGAGGTTAATTAACATCGGCAGGAGAAACCTCAAATGAATACAGATTCGGCCATCCCCCTTAATCAGCGCTAATGTGAGGGTTTGTGACAGTGACTGACTAATTACCATTATTTATTTTTCCTCAGTTACAGAGCCATGAAAGTACTGAGCATCTTGGACACCAACAACTGCCAAACATGAAAGGTTATCAACCGCAATAGCAACAATATGTGAAAATATGGGATTGATATTAGTTACTAATGCTATCAACTATTATAATAAAAACTGCAAATGTGACTATCTTTGTTACGATAGCATGCATTATAATGCACAACATAGTTACTTATAACTACATTAATAAATCATGAATAGGCAGCATTATGCCTTTTTAGGAAATGCTGGGAAATTGTAGAAATCTCTGGTTTGCAAGACAGAGTTATGTGCATCAGAGGAATGAGAATAATATATTCCTTGATGAACACATACAATGTTCTAGCATTAGGCCTATGTCTGGATTATGCATAGCCAATAAGGTGTTATAAATGAACTCATAATGCATTATGAAAAGGATCAGAGTGTTAACATATTTACTTAGGTTATATTGTCATCAAAATATATTTAAATATTGTATGAACATGGATTTATGAAGAGAGTTACAGTTTCAACTCTACCCTTGCATTGAAAATGTTCAAGGTGTGCAGGCACTTTTATCCAAAGTGACTTGCGGTACAGTAAGTGCGTACGCTGTTATGTGATCGCTGCGGGAATAATATATTAATACTATAATATCCAGTGGTGTAAAGTACTTAAGTAAAAATACTTTAAAGTACTACTTATCCATATATTACTTTACTATTTATATTTTTGCCAACTTTTACTTTTACTTCACTACATTCCTAAAGAAAAGAATATCGTTTTTACTTACATAAATTTTCCCTGACACCCAAATGTACTTGTTACATTTTGACAGGAAAATGGTCCAATTCACACACTTATCAAGAGATATCCCTGCTCATCCCTACTGCCTCTGATCTGAAGGACTCACTAAACACAAATGCTTCATTTGTAAATTAGGTCTGAGTGTTGGAGTGTGCCCCTGGCTATTCATCAATAAAAAAATAGCATATTGTGCCTTCTGATTTGCTTAATAATATAAGGAATTTGAATTTGAGCAATTCCATTTCCTTTTGATACTTAAGTATATTTAAAACCAAATACTTTCAGTGTTTTAATGGGTGACTTTCACTTTTACTTGAGGCATTTTCTATTAAGGTATCTTTACTTTTACTCAAGTATGACAATTGAATACTTTTCTTTTCACTGACAAATTCATATTATAGTATACGATTCGTTTTGAATAGTTTAATTGATTGATGGTTGAAGGTTCTGGGTTGTCCTCTTGTTGCCCTTTTAATGACATCCATACAGGATGTTCTGAGGATGTTCTCAGGATAATTAGTGCATCATTAGTGTATAGTTTGTGATTTTGGTACACTATATATCCAAAAGTATGTAGATACCCCTTCAAACAGGTTGCTGACAAGTGTATAAAATCGAGCACACAACCATGCCATCTCCATAGCCAAACATTGGCAATAGAATGACCTTACTGAAGAGCTCAGTGAAGTTCAACCTGGCATCTTTCCAACATTTCACCTTTCCAACAAGTCAAACTTCTGCCCTGCTAGAGCTGCCCCAGTCAACTGTAAATGCTGTTATTGTGAAGTGGAAATATCTAGGAGTAACAATGGCTCAGCCGCAAATGGTAGACCACACAAGCTCACAGAATGGGACCGCCGAGTGCTGAAGCATGTAGTGCGTAAAAGTCGTCTTTCCTCGGATGCAACACTCACTACAGAGTTCCAAACTGTCTCTGGAAGCAACGTCAACACACAAACTGTTCGTTGGGAGCTTCATGAAATGGGTTTCCATGGCCGAGCAGCCGCATGTAAGCCTAAGATCTGGAGTGGTGTAAAGTTTGACGCCATTTAATAATGGAGCAGTGGAAATGGGTTCTCTGGAGAGATGCTTCCAACTTTGGGGCGGCAGGTAGCCTAGTGATTAGAGCGTTGGTCTAGAAACTGGAAGGTTGCAAGATTCAATTTGTTCTTAACTGACTTGCCTAGTTAAATAAAGCTAAAATAAATTAAAAATCATACTTCACCATCTGGCAGTCTAATGGATGAATTTGTCAGGAGAATGCTACCTGCCTGAATGCATAGTGCCAAATCTAAAGTTTGGGGGAGGAGGAATAATGGTCTAGGGCTGTTTTTCATTGTTCGGGCTAGGCACTTTAGTTCCAGTGAAGGGAAATCTTAACACTACAGCATACAAAGAGAAGCATACATAAAGAAGATCATCAAGGACATCAACCACCCGAACCACTGCCTGTTCACCCCGCTATCATCCAGAAGGCGAGGTCAGTACAGGTGCATCAAAGCTGGGACTGAGAGACTGAAAAACAGCTTCTATCTCAAGGCTATCAGACTGTTAAACAGCCACCATTGAGTGGCTGCTGCCAACACACTGTCATTGACACTGACCCAACTCCAGCCACTTTAATAATGGGAATTGATGGGAAATGATGTAAATATATCACTAGCCACTTTAAACAATGCTACCTTATATAATGTTACTTACCCTACATTATTCATCTCATATGCATACGTATATACTGTACTCTACATCATCGACTGCATCCTTATGTAATACATGTATCACTAGCCACTTTAACTATGCCACTTTGTTTACTTTGTCTACATACTCATCTCATATGTATATACTGTACTCGATACCATCTACTGTATGCTGCTCTGTACCATCACTCACTCATATATCCTTATGTACATATTCTTTATCCCCTTACACTGTGTATAAGACAGTAGTTTTAGAATTGGTAGTTAGATTACTTGTTGGTTATCACTGCATTGTCGGAACTAGAAGCACAAGCATTTCGCTACACTTGCATTAACATCTGCTAACCATGTGTATGTGACAAATAAAATTTGATTTGATTTGATTTTCTAGATAATTATGTGCTTCCAACTTTGTGGCAACATTTTGGGGAAGGCTGTCACGAGAATTTTCGATCCCAATGATAATAACAATCACTATAGCTTTGACCAATTCCCCCTAGGTTGTAAAGCTAGGGTTAATAAGAATTAGGCAAAGACTCAGATTCTGCAAAAGGTTTGTTGTAGTTTATTCATGAGAGCTCGAAAAATCTAATAATGCGCGAAACCTTTTATATAAATCCTACAAGCGCCTACACGTCTACAAGCGCATCTGTTCCTCCCTGGATGGAGGAACTTTATCTCCTGTCCTTGGTCTCACAGTACCAAAACATGTCTGTTGTCAGCTCCTCTTTATCACACACAAACACAATGTTCCCACTGTCTCACAATATTCTAGTATTATGTCTAAATACATTGTCTAAGCTTCTGTAACTATTAGGGTGAACTAATTTAGTCATTACTCTTAATGTCATTCAGATTATCTTATTATTACTTTAAACATATAAATTCCCTTATCAAAGGCCTTTTCCTGTTCCAGCAAGACAATGCCCCCAAGCACAAAGCGAGGTCGATACAGAAATGGTTTTGTCAAGATCAGTGTGGAAGAACTTGACTGGCCTGCACAGAGCCCTGACCTCAACCTCATCGAACACCTTTGGGATGAATTGGAATGCCGACTGCGAGCAAGGCCTAATTGCCCAACATAAGTGCATGACTTCACTAAAGCTCTTGTGGATGAATAGAAGCAAGTTCCCGCAGCAATGTTCCAACATCTAGTGTAAAGCCTTCCCAGAGGAGTGGAGGTTGTTCTAGCAGGAAAGGGGGGACCAGCTCCATATTAATACCCATAATTTCAGAATGAGATGTTCGATGAGCAGGTGTCCACATACTTCTGGTCATGCAGTGTAGCTAGCTCTCACACTGGTAGACAGTGTACAGAGCCTTCAGAAAGTATTCATACTCCTTGAATTATTCCACATTTTGTTGTGTTACAGCCTGAATTCCAAATGGATTAAATTGATTGTTTCTCTCACTAATCTACACACATTACCCGATAATGACGAAGTGAAAAGATGTTACAGAAATATTTAATTTCCATAGGTTTTCACACCCTTGTGTCAACACTTTGAAGAAGGACCTTTGGTGGCAATTACAGTCTTTTTGGGTAAGTCTCTAAGAGCTTTTGACACCTGGATTGTACAATATTTGTCCATTATTCTTTTCAAAATTCTTCAAGTTCTGTCAAGTGCATTCCAAGATGGCGTAGCAGTCGGACGTGTGTTTTGTCTTGACCCGTCCTGTCTGGTGTAAATATAGTGTAAATATAGTTTTCCTCGTTTTTTTTTCTGTATATATTTCGTACATATTTTAATCTCACTTTCCAACTACAAGCTGAATATACTCTCCTGCAACCCGCATCACCCAATGCGGTACGAATCTGCTTTTTCTATACTTTAGAACCGGAACCCTCATCAGAAGCTAGCCAGCTAACTAGCTACTAGCTAGTAGCTAGCCACTGCTAGCGGTCTTCAAAGCTAACTAGGACACCAGCGCGACATCAACCCAGAGCATATCAGACTGCTTTTTCTCTTACCACATCTCCGGATTCCTACCGCAAGCTCTGAACCTTTACACCGGATCATCGCAACTAGCTAGCTGCAATCCGAGTGGCACCAGTTAGCCTTGAGCTAGCCTCGAGTTAAGCCCATCTCCCGACTAGCCGAAGAGGTCCAAAAATACCTATTTTGCCAATTGGCCTGGACCCTCTACTGCCGACACGGATCCCCGCCGATCCATCACGACTGGTCCGCCGACATAATCGTCCGAGGTGGTTTCAACAGGCTTTTCCGTTGCGACATCGCCAAAGATCCATCTGCTGGCCAAGGCCCGCGAGCTTTCTGAATCGCTGTGTCTCCAGCTCACCTAGCGTACTAGAGCACCTGTAGCATACTCCTGGGCTACAATTACCCGGGCCCACGACCGGTCTGTCGATGTCACCGCATGAAGAGGAATAAACAGACTCACCCCATCGCGACGTCCCCCAAAGGTTAACTCTCTAGCCCTCGCTATCTCCCTGCTTGCTAATTCGGCCTGCTAACGGCTAGCTTGTCAAGCTCCGGTCCGCTAACTGCTACCTTGTCTAGCCCGGGCCTACGAACTGTTAGCTTGTTAGCACAGGCCTGCTAACCGTCTGAACCACCGCGTCCCAATCACTCTCTGAACCCATTTACTCTCTTTTTGATTTTTAATTTGTTTATACCTTCCGGAAACCTGCCTCACCCAATGTGATACGGAATCGCTGTTACTTTTAATTTTATTTTTATTTTTATGACACACTCAAGAACCTCCAGACGCTAACCAGCTAACTAGCTACAAGCTATTTAGTCATTGTTAGTTTTTTAAAAACCTGGATAACACTCGCCAGCCCAGCTTCCCTGCCCATCCACCGCTGCCCCCTGGACACTGATCTCTTGGCTACATAGCTGACGCACGCTGGACTGTCCATTAATCACGGTACTCCATTCTGCTTGTTTGTTTTACCTGTCGGCCCCGTTGCCTAGTCAACGCCATTTTACCTGCTGTTTGTTGTGCTAGCTAATTAGCCTCGCCTACTGTTTTTAGCTAGCTTTCCAAATTCAACACCTGTGATTACTGTATGCCTCGCTGTATGTCTCTCTCAAATGTCAATATATCTTGTATACTGTTGTTCAGGTTAGTTATCATTGTTTTAGTTCACAATGGAGCCCCTAGATCCATTCTGCATACCCCTGTTACCTCCTTTGTCCCACCTCCCACACATGCGGTGACCTCACCCATTACAACCAGCATGTCCAGAGATACAACCTCTCTCATCATCACCCAGTGCCTGGGCTTACCTCCGCTGTACCCACACCCCACCATACCCCTGTCTGCGCATTATGCCCTGAATATATTCTACCATGCCCAGAAACCTGCTTCTCTTATCCTCTGCCCCCAACGCTCTAGGCGACCAGTTTTGATAGCCTTTAGCCGCACCCTCATACTACTCCTTCTCTGTTCCGCGGGTGATGTGGAGGTAAACCCAGGCCCTGCATGTCCCCAGGTACCCTCATTTGTTGACTTCTGTGATCGAAAAAGCCTTGGTTTTATGCATGTCAACATCAGAAGCCTCCTCCCTAAGTTTGTTTTACTCACTGCTTTAGCACACTCTGCTAACCCTGATGTCCTTGCCGTGTCTGAATCCTGGCTCAGGAAGGCCACCAAAAATTCAGAGATTTCCATACCCAACTATAACATCTTCCGTCAAGATAGAACTGCCAAAGGGGGAGGAGTCACAGTCTACTGCAGAGATAGCCTGCAAAGTAATGTCATACTTTCCAGGTCCATACCCAAACAGTTCGAACTACTAATTCTGAAAATTACTCTCTCCAGAAATAAGTCTCTCACTGTTGCCGCCTGCTACCGACCCCCCTCAGCTCCCAGCTGTGCCCTGGACACCATTTGTGAATTGATTGCCCCCCATCTAGCTTCAGAGTTTGTTCTGTTAGGTGACCTAAACTGGGATATGCTTAACACCCCGGCAGTCCTACAATCTAAGCTAGATGCCCTCAATCTCACACAAATCATCAAGGAACCCACCAGGTACAACCCTAACTCTGTAAGCAAGGGCACCCTCATAGACGTCATCCTGACCAACTGGCCCTCCAAATACACCTCCGCTGTCTTCAACCAGGATCTCAGCGACCACTGCCTCATTGCCTGTATCCGCTACGGTGCCGCAGTCAAACGACCACCCTCATCACTGTCAAACGCTCCCTAAAACACTTCTGTGAGCAGGCCTTTCTAATCGACCTGGCCCGGGTATCCTGGAAGGACATTGACCTCATCCCGTCAGTTGAGGATGCCTGGTCATTCTTTAAGAGTAACTTCCTCACCATTTTAGATAAGCATGCTCCGTTCAAAAATGCAGAACTAAGAACAGATACAGCCCTTGGTTCACTCCAGACCTGACTGCCCTCGACCAGCACAAAAACATCCTGTGGCGGACTGCAATAGCATCGAACAGTCCCCGCGATATGCAACTGTTCAGGGAAGTCAGGAACCAATACACGCAGTCAGTCAGGAAAGCTAAGGCCAGCTTCTTCAGGCAGAAGTTTGCATCCTGTAGCTCCAACTCCAAAAAGTTCTGGGACACTGTGAAGTCCATGGAGAACAAGAGCACCTCCTCCCAGCTGCCCACTGCACTGAGGCTAGGAACACGGTCACCACCGACAAATCCATGATTATCGAAAACTTCAACAAGCATTTCTCAACGGCTGGCCATGCCTTCCGCCTGGCTACTCCTACCTCGGCCAACAGCTCCGGCCCCCCGCAGCTCCTTGCCCAAGCCTCTCCAGGTTCTCCTTTACCCAAATCCAGATAGCAGATGTTCTGAAAGAGCTGCAAAACCTGGACCCGTATAAATCAGCTGGGCTTGACAATCTGGACCCTCTATTTCTGAAACTATCCGCCGCCATTGTCGCAATCCCTATTACCAGCCTGTTCAACCTCTCTTTCATATCGTCTGAGATCCCCAAGGATTGGAAAGCTGCCGCAGTCATCCCCCTCTTCAAAGGGGGAGACACCCTGGACCAAAACTGTTACAGACCTATATCCATTCTGCCCTGCCTATCTAAGGTATTCGAAAGCCAAGTCAACAAACAGGTCACTGACCATCTCGAATCCCACCGTACCTTCTCCGCTATGCAATCTGGTTTCCGAGCCGGTCACGGGTGCACCTCAGCCACACTCAAGGTACTAAACGACATCATAAGCGCCATCGATAAAAGACAGTACTGTGCAGCCGTCTTCATCGACCTTGCCAAGGCTTTCGACTCTGTCAATCACCATATTCTTATCGGCAGACTCAGTAGCCTCGGTTTTTCGGATGACTGCCTTGCCTGGTTCACCAATTACTTTGCAGACAGAGTTCAGTGTGTCAAATCGGAGGGCATGTTGTCCGGTCCTCTGGCAGTCTCTATGGGGGTGCCACAGGGTTCAATTCTCGGGCCGACACTTTTCTCTGTATATATCAATGATGTTGCTCTTGCTGCGGGCGATTCCCTGATCCACCTCTACGCAGACGACACCATTCTATACACTTTCGGCCCGTCATTGGACACTGTGCTATCTAACCTCCAATCGAGCTTCAATGCCATACAACACACTCTCACGCTGCCAAGCTTACCCTAGTAAAACTGACTATCCTACCGATCCTCGACTTCGGCGATGTCATCTACAAAATTGCTTCCAACACTCTTCTCAGCAAACTGGATGCAGTTTATCACAGTGCCATCCGTTTTGTCACTAAAGCACCTTATACTACCCACCACTGCGACTTGTATGCTCTAGTCGGCTGGCCCTCGCTACATATTCGTCGCCAGACCCACTGGCTCCAGGTCATCTACAAGGCCATGCTAGGCAAAGCTCCGCCTTATCTCAGCTCACTGGTCACGATGGCAACACCCATCCGTAGCACGCGCTCCAGCAGGTGTATCTCATTGATCATCCCTAAAGCCAACACCTCATTCGGCCGCCTTTCGTTCCAGTACTCTGCTGCCTGTGACTGGAACGAATTGCAAAAATCGCTGAAGTTGGAGAATTTTATCTCCCTCACCAACTTTAAACATCAGCTATCTGAGCAGCTAACCGATCGCTGCAGCTGTACATAATCTATTGGTAAATAGCCCACCCATTTTCACCTACCTCATCCCCACAGTTTTTATTTATTTACTTTTCTGCTCTTTTGCACACCAATATCTCTACCTGTACATGATCATCTGATCACTTATCACTCCAGTGTTAATCTGCAATATTGTAATTATTCGGCCTACCTTCTCATGCCGTTTGCACACATTGTATATAGACTCCCCCTTTTTTTCTCTACTGTGTTATTGACTTGTTAATTGTTTACTCCATGTTTAACTCTGTGTTGTCTGTTCACACTGCTATGCTTTATCTTGGCCAGGTCGCAGTTGCAAATGAGAACCTGTTCTCAACTAGCCTACCTGGTTAAATAAAGGTGAAATAAATAAATAAAATAAACATCCACTCACATGCGAACTGCTGCTACTCTATTTATCTGATATCCTGTTGCTTAGTCCTTACCCCTATACATATCTATCTCCATCACTCCAGTATCCCTGCATATGTAAATATGGTAGTGGATCTGACTTCTTAAATATTCCCTGTATACAGTATGCATACTTACTTACTTACTTACATTCTTCCAGGCTGACTTTTCATCCAGGGTCCCGTCGTACACTAGCCTTCTTTCAACAACGTTTCTGGTGGCCCACAATGGTTCCTGACGTCTCTGTCTTCGTCACCGCATGCACTGTGTGTGCTCAAAACAAGACTCCACGGCAAGCTCCTTCTTGCCTCCTGCAGCCACTACCAGTTCCTAAACGTCCCTGGTCTCATATCTCTAGACATTCTCACTGGGCTCCATCCATCTAATAGCAACACTGTCATTCTGACGGTAGTCGACCTGTTCTCCAAGGCTGCCCATTTCATCCCTCTCCCCAAACTACCTTCTGCCAAGGAGACGGCCCAGCTTATGGTGCAGCATGTCTTCCAGATCCATGGACTCACAGTAGACATGGTCTCCCATCGGGGTTCTCGTCTCAGTTCTGGAAGGCATTCTGCACCCTTATTGGGCCGTTGGACAGCCTGTCATCTGGATTCCATCCCTAAGCTAACGGTCAGTCGGAGCGAGCCAACCAAGACCTGGAGACCACCTTAAGGTGCCTGGTCTCAACCAACCCCAGTACCTGGAGCCGTCAACTGGTCTGGGTGGAGTATGCCCGGAACACTCTACCCAGTTCTGCCACGGGACTCTACCCTTTCGAGTGCTCCATGGGGTATCAGCCTCCACTCTTCCCTGAACAAGAGCAGGAGGTCAGCGTACCTGCGGCCCAGAAGTTTGTCCGCCACTGTCGACGTACCTGGAGAAGAGCCAAGGCGGCTATTGTCAAGACCAAATCCAGGTATCATCGACAAGCGAACCATCGCCGGAACCCAGCTCCCCGCTACCGCATTGGGCAGAAGGTATGACTGTCCACACGGGACCTGCCCCTTCGGGTAGAGTCCCGCAAACTGTCCCCTTGTTTCATTGGTCCTTTTCCCATCTCCAGAGTTCAGAGTTCCACTGCTGTCTGTCTTGTGTTACCCTGAACCCTTCGTATTCACCTTACCTTTCATGTGTCTAAGATTAAGCCCATGTCTCACTATTCTTTGTCCCTAGCCACCCCCCCCCCAATGATGGTCATCCGGCCTACACAGTAAAACGTCTCATGGGTATTCGACCACGGGGCAGGGGTTTCCAGTACCTGGTTGAGGGTTACGGCCCGGAGGAGAGGTGCTGGGTTTCCGCTAGAGACCTCCTGGATCCAGCCCTCATCACGGACTTCCACCGCCAATACCCCGGTCAACCAGGTATGTGCCCAGGTAAGGACGCCAGGTGGCATCCCTAGGGGGGGTACTGTCACACCCTGATTAGTTTCAGCTGTCCTCGTTATTGTCTCCACCCCCTCTAGGTGTCGCTTGTTTTCCCCAGTGAATTTATCTCTGTGTTTACTGTCTCTCTGTGCCAGTTAGTCTTGTATGTTTCCAAGTCAACCAGTGTTTTGTGTTCTCCTTTTTCTAGTCCTCCCGGTTTTGACCCTTGCCTGTTTCTGTACTTTGTACCCGCCTGACTGACCAGTCTGCCTGCCTCTCTGTACCTCCTGGACTCTGATCTGGTTTTGATCTTTTTGCCTGTCCACGACCATTCTCTTGCTTACCCCTTTGGATTAATAAACATTGTAAGACTCCAACCATCTGCCTCCTGTGTCTGCATTTGGGTCTCGCCTTGATAAAATTAGCTTTTTTCCTTTAAATAAATTATGAGATTGGTGTGTTTTTTCACTATGTAATCATGGCATAGGGTTGTTCAATGACAGACATGTATTTGTTTAAAATCTATCATTTGATGTTTTCATTTCAGAGACAATTATATATTTTTTGATAAATTATATATATCCGCCTTATTCTCAGAACTAAGCAGTTCTACTAGGTTTTACACTACAAATGTAACAAATAACTACCTTTTTATAAAGAAATGTACAAATTATACATTTGTGAAATCAGTATAAAAACATAACAAACCATATTCACATACAGTAATGAGATACCTACTTAAAACATTAGTCATTTTGCAGATGCTCTTATCCAGAGCAACTTACAGTAAGTGCACATTCATTGTTGGCTCAATAACCCACTTTTTTAAAACATTTATCAGGAAATATTCCAAATATGGAAATCAACATCAGCATGATAATACACGGCCACATGTCGCAAGGATCTGCACATAATTCCTGTAAGCTGAAAATGTCCCAGTTCTTCCATGGCCTGCATACTCACCAGACATGTCACCCATTGAGCATTCTTGGGATGCTCTTTATCCACGTGTACGACAGCGGGTTCCAGTTCCCGCAAATATTCATTAACTTCTCTCAGCCATTGAAGAGGAGTGGGACAACATTCCACAGGCCACAATCAACAGCCTGATCAAGTCTATGCAAAATATATGTGTCGGGTTGCATGACGGAAAATGCTGGTCACACCAGATACTGACTGGTTTTCCGATCCACGCCCTAACCTATTGGTGACCAACAGATGCATATCTGTATTTCCAGTTATGTGAAATCCATAGACTTGGGCCTCGCCGGATGGTTCATACACAAACCTTGGAATTTTGATTGACAATTACTAATCGTTTAAAAAACATGACTGAGGTTGTTAGCTAAGATTTAAAGTGATCTTGTCTCTCTCTAGTCAGCAGGAAGCAGATTGTGCAGTCAACCTTTCTACCTGTTCTTGATTATGGTGACACTATTTATCAAAGTGCAGCTGCCACTACTCTTAAAACCCTTGGATGCCGTTTTTCATAGCACCCTTTGTTTTATCACAGGAGACATTATTAATTACTCATCATTGTATTCTTTACCAAAAGGTTGGCTGGCCCTCATTGAAGTCACTTAGATCACATCATTAAGCTCTTTTTGTTTACAAAGCCTAGATCCACAAACTTCCGACCTAACATCACTGTTAAGATTTAAAATGACAAGATATCAAACCCGTTCACAGGATTGATTAACTCTGTGAACTCCTTTGGTGCCTAGAGAGTTAAGTAAACCATCTTTTAATTTCCTTCCTTAAAATGAGAGGAACTGGTGTATTTTATTGTGTATATGAATGTGTAGTTTAATATGTTTATTGTATTTTTATGTGTATCGTAGTACTATACAGGGCTCATATGGAAAAGAGACCTTGGTCTTAGCATTGACTCCATGTCAAAATAAAGGTTAAATATAATTGTAATATTGCTAGGTGAGAGACAACCACATATCACAGTCAAATATACAGGATACGATCATTCCATTCAAGCTAAACAATGGATATACACTGAGTGTACTAAACACTGCTCTATCATTACCTAGACTGACCAGGTGAATCAAGGTGAAAGCTATGATCCCTTATTCATTCCACTTCAGTCAGTGTAGATGAAGTGGAGGAGACAGGTTAAAGATGGATTTTTTAAAGCCTTGAGACATGGATTGTGTATGTGTACCATTCAGAGGGTGAATGGGCAAGACAAAATACTGAAGTGCCTTTGAATGGTATGGTAATAGGTGCTAGGCGCACCGGTTGGAGTGTGTCAAGAACTGCAACGCTGCTGGGTTTTTCATGCTCAACAGTTTCCCTTGTGCATCAAGAATGGTCCACCACCCAAATGACATCCAGCCAAGTTAACTCAACTATGGGAAGCATTGAAGGTGTTCCTAATATTTTGTAACCACATCATGATTATCACATCAGTTGCATTGAAAGAGGCCTTGTTTTAACATAAGCAGGGAGCCAATTAGAGTGCCGGCAACATGAATATTTATCAAAGAACACGGAGATGAAACTCGGAGATGACACAAATTATTATGGAGTGGGTCCAGTGTGATCTATTTGAGCTCTCAGCACCCCATGTTAGAGGGTTGTGTCCAGTAATCTATACGTGCAATAAATCATAATTTTCATCTCCTCCTTTTCAGTTGTACAGACTTTCAGGCATTTTGGTATCATTAAGCTTACACTCTCAATTTAGATTTTCCTATTTGTAACACAATTTTGACACAATTTTGCTCCCTCATGTCACATGTCGATTTATGACTCTCCTCATGCATTCGATGGTTGTGGAAATTTGACTCGTAACTGAAATGGCAGTCAACTGAAGATTTGTTTTTAATCGTACTGCAGTTTGGCAGCCTACATTGGAGACCGTCATTCAGGCTTTTGAGTCCAAAATGTTTAGCTAAAAAATAACACAAATAAACATGTTTTGCTTTTTATTTTTGTATTAATACATGTCACATACTGTATCCGTTTGCAACCTAGCGCAGTGCTTTCTGTGGTGGTGGGTCAGCCAGAGGAAAATATAGAGCGTAGGGGTTGGTCATGTTCTCAAGCTGCGTCATGATTGGCTCAGTGTTCTGTCATTCTTGAGGACACTAAGTCACCACAAACTTTATGGGTAGAGCTAGAAAATTCAAGCCCCTTGGGTGCTGCCATAGTGTTACATTAGAAGTGCCCATCCAAGAAGGCTCAAGGTCATTGGCCACAGATAAAATTATGTCAAATCACGTCATATCTACAGTAGCTTTGATTGGACTGATCATGTCAACATGATACTTCAAGGCATCATAAATCAAGTCGACAATCTAGTGGCAAATCCTTTTTAATCGTTGTCATATGCACAGAAATTATTTAGAGAAATAGATAAAACGTATCGGGGCTCCTCGGGTATTGACATAAACATTACACAACAAGTTGGAAATTGCAAATTCACCAACGACTGGTTCGGAAGGAATCAGTGGCTAACTGCCAAGTTGGGAACTCGGGCCTCTTTCTAGAGCTTCGACCCTTTAGATCACGGATGTCATGATTCTACCTTGTTTTCTTCAGAGTTCCCAGTTGCCTTGAAAGCACCATAAATCCAGAGATTGCTAGACTTTGATGACAAAGGACTTCCGAGCCATCTTCCTTTTCAAGTGAGCATAGCACAACAAGATGAGTCCAAAAATGTATTGTATGCTGCTACATAAATTATGTAATATGTCAAGGAGATACAATGGTGCAAAAAAGTATTTAGTCAGCCACCAATTTCTCCCACTTAAAAAGACAAGAGAGGCCTGTAATTTTCATCATATGTACACTTCAACTATTACAGACAAAATTAGAAGAAAAAAAATCCAGCAAATAGTTATATTGATTAAGTACGTCTTAGTTCGCTCATTAATGTCTTAATCGAAATTACAGATTGCCTCTTATCTGCTCATCGTGCCCTTATGCCATAGTTTGTACATCTCAATTGTCAGTAGAAACCACATTTGTTTATCAAGCAAGTCAGCCATATCAGGTATGTTTAAAAAAACAAGGCTCTGCTGATAGCCAGGTGTAGCAGTGGTAAGGATTCACTCCATGGTGCGGAAAAGAAATCTCGGACATCTTTATGTAGGCCCTAACCGTTTGTGGGCATAGTTTGTCACCGGTATAGTGCACTTAATGTATTGTTTAGTGTTTAGAGGGTGAATGGGCAAGACATAAGATTTAAGTGAATTGGGTATGGTAGTAGATGCCAGGCACACCAGTTTGTGTCAAGAACTGTAATGCTGCTGGGTTTTTCATGCTCAACAGTTTCCTGTGTGTATCAAGAATGGTCCACCACCTAAAGGACATCCAGCCAACTTGACACAACTGTGAGAAGCATTGTAGTCAACATGGGCCATCATCCCTGTGGAATGCTTTTGACACCTTGTAGAGTCCAATGCCCTGACAAACTGAGGCTGTTCTGAGAGTAAAAGGGTTGCAACTCAATATTAGGAAAGTGTTCCCAATGTTTTGTACACTCAGCGTAAAGGCACATGCGATATACAGTGCATTCAGAAAGTATTCAGACCCCATAACGTTTTCCACCTTTTGTTGCAAATGTATTACGAATTTTAAAAAACGGAATATCACATTTACATAAGTATTTAGACCCTTTACTTAATACTTTTTTGAAGCACATTTGGCAGCGATTACAGCCTTGAGTCTTCTTTGGTATTACGATACAATCTTTGCACACTTGTATTTGGGGAGTTTCTCCCATTGTTCTCTGCAGATCCTCTCAAGCTCTGTCAGGTTGGATGGGGAGCATCGGTGCACAGCTATTTTCAGGTCTCTCCAAAGATGTTCAATCAGGTTCAAGTCCGGCCTCTGGCTGGGCCACTCAAGGACATTCAGAGACTTGTCCCGAAAGCCACTCTTGCATTGTAATGGTTGTGTGCTTAGGGTTGTTGTCCTGTTGGAAGGTGAACCTTTGCCCCAGTCTAAGTTCCTGAGTGCTCTGGAGCAGGTTTTCATCAAGGATCTCTCTGTACTTTGCTCCGTTCATCTTCCCTCAATCCTGACTAGTCTCCCAGTCCCTGCCGCTGAAAAACCTCCCCACAGCATGAGGCTGCGACCATCATGCCACCACCATTTCCAGCAATGTTTAAAATAGTAAAGTATATGGGATTGGCAGAAACTACACTCAATATTTGCGAAAAAGGTGGACAAGGGAAAAGGAACAGAACATTTATCTTCCTCTCTTTCTACAGGAGGGCTGCCTTTCCTTTCCCTCATTGATCTATGACTTACAGTACACTCTCAGCTGTAAACAGCCAGGGACATCAATAAGGAGAACACTGACTTGAGATGGGACTCTGGCTGCGTCCCAAATGACACCCTAATCTGTATGTAATACACTACTTTTCCTTACCCTTTCCCCATGTTGATTTGTTTATCAATGTGTAACTCTTACCTTTGACATTGATTAAGTTTAAAGGGTAGAGCATCGTTAATTGGAAGAGCACAGTATATGAAGTC
Organism: Oncorhynchus nerka; assembly: GCF_034236695.1. NCBI lineage: Eukaryota > Metazoa > Chordata > Actinopteri > Salmoniformes > Salmonidae > Oncorhynchus > Oncorhynchus nerka. Next base: position 51,553,230 of record NC_088417.1, on the reverse strand, counting down.
AATTATTCTATGAGTAACTTGTCCATACAAATAGTGTAGTGTCTGATTTTTGAATAATCTATAAATACTGTACATCCATGGGAAGCAGTCTTTTAGCATGGAGAGTACTATTTAGGTAGATGCATCTGTGATGGTTTTAAAGTGCATACATGCAGTGACATCCATAAAAATAAAAGCTTTGAGATCGGGACATTATGTTGACATGCTATTCCTGGCCATAGGCAAAGTGCTGGTGGCCACTATGTTTAAAATACAAATATTCTGATCATGCAAGAATAGGCACAGTAGGTGGGTTTAGAGCTTTCTCATTCTAGATCACATGAATATATTCTCCGACAACAATTCTTCGTCTTTTGTGAGCAGATTATGGATAAATACGTTAAAAAATCTTTCTCTCTCTAAAATACTAAAGACATGTATGTAAAAAGCATTTTTGGCACATTTGACCAAAAATGTTTTATTGAATAAAAAAATGACAATATCAACAACCTTTGTAAAAGTCTGGAGACTATATCTAAGGATAACCACACACACTTTGGTGAATGTTGCTTCTGAAGCTGAGAAGTATCAGTTGGCTTGTGGGAAGAGTATGACTTTCAGAAAATTGACCTTAAAGACAAATACACAGAATTTAGCCAACCAATCGCCAAACGTCTATTTAGACACAATCACCAACTCTTCAAAGTATTTACTATATTTAGTCCAATGTATAACATTCTCTATGAAATGGGCTTTTAAATGATATGCAATTCAATGTAGTGAGCTTTGAAATTATGTATGTATGTATGTCCATTTAAAAAGGGTTACAATAAATTAAATCTTGGTGACAGTAGTATGGAAAACGAAATAAAATATACATTTACTTACATAATGTTTTTGACATTTTTATATTTACTGTTGGAAAGCACTCATACTAATTGACATAAATACCAAAAAATGGTAGATGCAGCATTTTAATTTCAGCCTGTGGTGCCTGGCCAACTCGATATAGCTGGCTACTTGTCTTGTACTGATAGTTTCTAACTAACACATGCAGTTGGTAGCATTTTGAATTCTGCTGGGACAGCCAAGTCAAATGACAGTCAACGGATCAAATTTTCATCAGAGCCACTTCATTCTTATGATAAATAAATAAAGAGACAGTCCAGAGTCCTATAGCTAGGGTAGAACCAGAAGCCATCTCCAAGAGTTAAATCTGTATGTAAGGACTGCCTGTGCGAGGCAGATTGCGGTACAAGTCAAAATCCCATTCTCTTTTAGCATCGTTGACGTCCAACCACTCCATGTTCCACTAATTTGATCGCTAAAACATTTAACAGAGTGTATTCTTAATGTCTAATACACTACCGCCAATATCCGTACTTAAGATTTTGTGCATTCCCTTTTGCTTTTAATAACACATGAAGCACTTTGAAAAATGTATCTCCAGCTCACCACAGTGGGAGGCTGACTTGTAACCACTCAAAGGTCACAGGAAGTACATTGGTGTTGTTGCAGTATGTTGGGACAATACGGCCCCAGATACAAACTCAGCAAAAAAAGAAACTTCCATTCTTCAGGATCGTCTTTCTAAGATAATTTGTTAAAATCCAAATAACTTCACAGATCTTCATTGTAAAGGGTTAAATCATTGTTTCCCATGCTTGTTCAATGAATCATAAACAATGAATGAACATGTACCTGTGGAACGGTCGTTAAGACACTAACAGCTTACAGACGGTAGGAAATTAAGGTCACAGTTATGAAAACTTAGGATACTAAAAGAGGCCTCTCTACTGACTCTGAAAAACACCAAACGAAAGATGCCCAGGGTCCCTGCTCATCTGCCTGAACATGCCTTGAGCATGCTTCAAGGAGGCATGAGGACTGCAGATGTGGCCAGGGCAATAAATTGCAGTGTCCGTACTGTGAGACGCCTAAGACAGTGCTACAGGGAGACAGGACAGACATCGGATCGTCCTCGCTGTGGCAGACCACGTGTAACAACACCCACACAGAATCAGTACATTCGAACATCACACCTGCGGGACAGGTACAGGATGCAACAACAACTGCCCGAGTTACATCAGGAATGCACAATCCCTCCATCAGTGTTCAGAATGTCCGCAATAGGCTGAGAGAGGCTGGACTGACTGCTTGTGGTTCTGTTGTAAGGCAGGTCCTCACCAGACATCACCGCAACAACGTTGAATATGGGCACAAACCCACCGTCGCTGGACCAGAAAGGACTGGCAAAAAGTGCTCTTCACTGACAAGTTGCGGTTTTGTCTCACCAGGGGTGATGGTCGGATTCGCATTTATCGTTGAAGGAATGAGCGTTACACCAAGGCCTGTACTCTGGAGCGGGATCGATTTGGAGGTGGAGGATCCGTCATGGTCTGGGGCGGTGTGTCACAGCATCATCAGACGGAGCTTGTTGTCATTGCAGGCAATCTCAACGCTGTGCGTTACAAGGAAGACATCCTCCTCCCTCATGTGATACCCTTCCTGCAGGCTCATCCTGACATGACCCTCCAGCATGATAATGCCACCAACCTTACTGCTCGTTCTGGGCATGATTTCCTGCAAGACAGGAATGTCAGTGTTCCGCCATGGCCAGCGAAGAGCCCAGATCTCAATCCCATTGAGCATGTCTGGGACCTGTTGGATCAGAGGGTGAGGGCTAGGACCATTCTCCACAAAAATGTCCGGGATCTTGCAGGTGCCTTGGTGGAAGAGTGGGGTAACATCTCACAGAAAGAACTGGCAAATCTGGTGCAGTCCATGAGGAGGAGATGCACTGCAGTACTTAATGCAGCTGGTGGCCACACCAGATACTGACTGTTACTTTTGAGTTTGACCCCACCTTTGTTCAGGGACACATTATTCCATTTCTGTTAGTCACATGTCTGTGGAACTTTTTCAGTTTATGTCTCAGTTGTTGAATCTTGTTATGTTCATACAAATATTTACACATGTTAAGTTTGCTGAAAATAAACACAGTTGACAGTGAGGATGTTTCTTTTTTTGCTGAGTTTATAACCAGAATCATGTTGTGGGGGGAGTGAGCTAGAGCAGGAGATAGAGAGAACAGTAGAGTTGGGTGTGTTGCAGGTTTTAGTTTTTCCAATTATATTTTCAGGTTGTCCTTTATTTGATCTTCTCTGTTTTCATTTTGCTCCAGTTTTTGGTTAGTTTCCTGTCTAAGTTTGGTGTGGGTTTTTATTTTGTTTGCCTCTTCTTGGGCAAATTTAGTGGGTGCTCATGGTAGGTGTCTTTTAGGTTCCAGTTGTTGTTGCTAGTCAGAGTCTTTCAGACCCCTACTACAACTCCACCTGGGGCGACAGGGTAGCCTAGTGGTTAGAGCGTTGGACTAGTAACCGGAAGGTTGTGAGTTCAAACCCCCGAGCTGACAAGGTACAAATCTGTCGTTCTACCCCTGAACAGGCAGTTAACCCACTGTTCCCAGGCCGTCATTGAAAATAAGAATGTGTTCTTAACTGACTTGCCTGGTAAAATATATATATATTTTTAAAGTGGTAAGTGGCTCTTTCTTTGTTACTTCCCCCTTCTGTTTGAGCGACATTATTTGACTTTCTTGCTGGCGAACGTAACAGGTGCCAGTCAAGGCCTAATCTGATGAAGACAGACAGCACATTTCAGAATGTGATGAGAATATAAGGAGAAAGGTCACATATATGCAATGGAGGGATTGGATCTTCAAAGCTAATTTGAGGGAAACACAGAGAGAAGAACCTATAAACTATGTGGGTGCTAGCACTTTCGGCACTAACATAGAGTAATGTAGTTATAAAAACACCCACCTCAACCTGAGAGGTACTTTACTGGAGCCCTGAATGTGACTGGGTAATTGATTATTTGGGCTACTTGAGCAAGACAGTCAAATCGATCACACTGACACCAAAATATATGACATCCTTCACTCTATGAGGGGAAATGTGATTTTACTTGAATTTGCGTGCCACAATCTTTTTTGCGAGGTACTGTTCGATACCAGTTCTATTCCAATCCACTTACTGTACTTCCACGTTGCAAGAAAAAAGCTTAGAAAAATAATAACCGAGATGAATAATCCTTTTCGACCCAGAGCTATAAGCAGAGAGGAGGAAAATTATAGGTGGAGATGTAAGTTACATTTCCATTTTCCTCCCATTTATTGTATTACTGTTTCTGTACACATGGGAGGTTTCAATGCAGAATTTGTTCAAGAGCCAGAAAACACAAAGGCGTTGGGGTCATCTATGAACTAAAACACTCTATGATTTCTCTCCAACTTTCAGTATCACTAACTTGAGTTGGCACAATATTGGCCCATGTATTATCTCACTTACTCTGCTTTTTCAACGTTGTGCAGTTATTATGATTTTCCCCCATCCAATTTAGACAACTTCTAAAATGTGTGACGTCACAAATGATGTATTAACATCACTTAGAATAAGTAAACTTCTATTGTTCTTCATTAGTGGCTGTCATAAAACCAAGTCCCCTGCTCATCTGTTAGTTAAGACCTTATTACAGAAGCACGGTCGGCCTACGTTAGCGCACTTATTTGCTTTGCTAATCCCAACGTGCGAAATAGGAATGTCAATGAGTTAAATGACAGTTGAGTTTTTACTGCATACCAAGCACGTACTGTATGTGGTTTGCATCTGATCCTTGTGATAAAAAATGAGGTTGATATTCTGGACCTCTGATTTTATGATTAGGGTTACTAGGGACTAAAGTAGGAATGTATATGCTTACTGTAGTCGTCAGTTTAACCATCCACAGCACTTATAGTTTCTGTTTGACTACAAGAACTGGGCAAATGCATGGAGGACACCGAAACTGGGTTACCCTGTTGAAAATCACACGTGAAAAGCTCCAGAAAGCCATGGATGAATAAAAATACATAATTATGGGTGTTACTGAAAGATTACACGGGATGGAAGACTTCAATTGCCGTTCAAATATTGATTTCGTAAATGTCCCCCGAAAGCTGTGGACCAACCGGAATGGAAGAATTCCTGGAAAAGGTAATACCACAACTACTGGGACAGGAGAACATCACACGGGCTACCACAATGCGAACAAGCACATCAAACAGGCTGACCGAGAGGGGACACGAGCATCAAACCAAGGGGCATCATCCCAAAATGTTAACAATAGGGACAAAGATAAAGTTCTACGACTGGCCATCCTAGCCAAAAAGTCAGGAGTCGGACCTTTTATATAAGTGGGTAATCAGATCTTCATCAATGCCGACATGAGCAGAGACCTCTAACTGAAATGCAGGGAATTAAACCCCATGAAGGAAATGCTGTGGGAAAAACGAATCCTGTTATCTCTGGCGTACCCTGTACAACTATGGGTCAAATGGAAGGAAACCTGGACAAGGAGAAAGGTGGAAATAGCAATGAATGGCACTACATAGAGTACAGGACAGCCTATCAACAGATGTTGTAGAACTGATGGACTATTGAACTGTTTGGGCTAGACACAAACGACAAAGGTATGTGTTGTTAATACCTTCACTCACACGCATATTGAAAAGACAATCACAGCACCACTCAGGTGATCTGTCTAAATAAATAACACTGTGATGACTATTAGCTATGCAGCCTAAATAACAACCCATTAACTGGTATAGCCATTAACTATTTGTTTAAGTAACGAACTGACAACTGAACAAGACAACATGATGACTGTCCTTTCGATGTGGATAGAGGGGTGCTCCCTCTGCTGTTTCCTGAAGTCCACGATCATCTCCTTTGTTCCATATGCCAGCATAGTATAAATATGATTAAAAATAGACATTTACAAACAAATACAAAAACTTGTTTCAGTGTAATATAAAACAAGATGTAGATGTATCAATAATGGCTGTTGATGCAAAAAAGGCTTTCGACTGTCTTGAGGGACCTTTTATTATTATTATTTTTTAAACTTTATTTATAGATTTACAAATATGAGAACAAAAAGAGTACAACCCAAACCCCTCATTCTCCCATCCATCCATCCATCCCTCCTTCCCACCCTCCGATCCCTCCCTCCGATCCCTCCCTCCCTCCCTCCCTCCAAAACACCCACCCATCAACCAAGGCACCATACAATGATATACTAATAAGGTAAATTAAATAGGACAGAAACAAACAGAACTGCAGCAATATAAACAAAAACAATGGAAAAATGGATGGCCCAACTTCGGACATCATGAAGCTACAGTCAAGCCTTCCAACTTCTCCTGTTTCACTCCTGTGCTCCCCACTGCCCATGAACCTTGGCACCCATGTTTTGAATCCCATTGTCATGAACTCCCTCTGAAATCACTTTCTCATTTGTGGATTTGAATTATTCCAAATGAAGTTGGAAATGTTGCTGTCCAGTTGTTTGAACATCGTCTTTGGCAGAAGAATGGGAATCATTTGGAATAAGTACAAAAACCTAGGTAATTCTTAACAGATTTAATGCGAACTGCTAATGAAATGGGAAGAGACGACCACCTTATGAAATCCTGCTTACTGCGATCCAGGGGCGTTTCGAATTATGTTTAAACAGAGCCTATAATGAGCTTGTGACCTTGTGACCTGATGCTCCACCTTAAATAGGAAGTTGGCATACCCAATTCCTTCTGCTAACTGACTAATGGGGAGGAGCACACTTTTTGTGAGGTTTAACTTATAACCAGAGAATGTCCCAAAACCTTGTAGCATGTCCAAGAGACAGGGTATAGACACATGGTTGGAGATGTATAAAAGAAGATTGTTTGAAAATAAGGACACCTTGTGAGTTATGTCGCCTCTTTGTATTCCCTTAATCCTCTCCTCTGCCCACAGAGCGATAGCAAGAGGATCAATAGCCATATCATATAGGATATAGGATAGGGGATAAACAGCAACCCTGCCTGGCCCCCCTGTGAAGAGGAAGGCAGCTGGAGGTAACATTGTTGGTGCGAACAGAAGCCTCTGGGGATGAGTAGAAAATCCAAGAAACGAATGAAGTGCCAAATCCAAATCTCTCTAGTACTGTAAATAGATATTCCCACTCAACCAGGTTGAAAGCCTTTTCAGCATCAAGAGAGATGACAACCTCTGGCTGTTGAGTTGAGTGGGAAGAATAAAGAACATTAAATATCACAGACAGTGTCACCAGAAAATGATACCCACACCATCTCCTCCATGCTTCACGGTGGGAACAACACATGCGGAGATCGTCCGTTCACCTACTCTGCGTCTCACAAAGACATGCCGATTGGAGCCAAAAATCTCAAATTTGGACTCATTAGACCATTGCTCGTGTTTCTTGGACCAAGCAAGTCTATTATTTTTATTGGTGTCCTTTAGTAGTGGTTTCGTTGCAGCAATTCAACCATGAAGGCCTGATTCACGCAGTATCCTCTGAACAGCTGATGAGATGTGCCTGTTACTTGAACTCTGTGAAGCAGTTATTTGGGCTGCAATCTGAGGTGCTTGTTGGTTTTTGAGACTATACATTTGTTTTTGAAATTTTGAAAAGCTTTTGAAATTTTCCCCATTGACTGATCTTCATGTCTTAAAGTTATGATGGACTGTCAATTCTCATTGCTTATTTGAGCTGTCCTTGCCATAATATGGACTTGGTCTTTTATCAAATAGGTCTATCTTCTGTATACCACCTCTACCTTGTCAAAACACAACTGTTTGGCTCAAACGCATTAAGAAGGAAAGAAATTATACAACTTAACTTTTAACAAGGCACACCTGTTAAAACTCCTTATGGCTGGGGGGCAGTATTGAGTAGCTTGGATGAATAAGGTGCCCAGAGTAAACTGCATGCTACTCAGGCCCAGAAGCTAAGATATGCATATTATTAGTAGATTTGGATAGAAAACACTCTGACGTTTCTAAAACTGTTTGAATGATGTCTGTGAGTATAACATAACTCATATGAACTCATATTCCTAAGGCTTCCACTAGATGTCAACAGTCTTTAGAACCTTGTTTCAGGCTTCTACAGTGAAGGAGGAGGGAATGAGAGCTCTTTCAACCAGGTGTCTGCCATGAGCTGATCATGCGCGCTCCCGTGAGAGGTAGCTGCTTTCCTTTTCATTTCTAATGACAAAGGAATTCTCCGGTTGGAACATTATTGAAGATTTATGTTAAAAGAATCCTAAAGATTGATTCTATACATCGTTTGACATGTTTCTACGGACTGTAACGGAACTTTTTGACTTTTCGTCTGGACCTAGTGATCGCGCCTCATGAATTTGAATGCGCTAACAACAAGGAGGTATTTGGACATAAATTATGGACTTTATCAAACAAAACAAACATTTATTGAGGAACTGGGATTCCTGGGAGTGCATTCTGATCATCAAAGGTAAGGGAATATTTATAATGCTATTTCTGACTTCAGTTGACTCCACATCATGGCGGATATCTGTATGGCTTGTTTTTGTGTCTGAGTGCTGTACTCAGATTATTGCATGGTGTGCTTTTTCCGTGAAGTTTTTTTGAAATCTGACACAGCGGTTGCATTAAGGGGAATTATATCTATAATTCCATGTATGACACTTGTATCTTTCATCAATGTTTATTATGAGTATTTCTGTAAATTGATGTGGCTCTCTGAAAAATCACTGGATGTTTTGGAACTACTGAACACAACGCGCCAATGTAAACTGTTTTGGATATAAATATGAACTTTATCGAACAATACATACATGTATTGTGTAACATGAAGTCCTATGAGTGTCATCTGATGAAGATCATCAAAGGTTAGTGATTAATTTTATCTCTATTTGTGCTTTTTGTGACTCCTCTCTTTGGCTCGAAAAATGGCTGTGTTTTTCTGTGACTAGGCACTCACCTAACATAATCGTTTGGTGTTCTTTCGTCGTAAAGCCTTTTTGAAGTCGGACACTGTGGTGGGATTAACAACAAGTTTATCTTTGAAATGGTGTAAAATACTTGAATGTTTGAGGAATTTTAATTATGAGATTTCTGTTGTTTGAATTTGGCGCCCTGCACTTTCACTGGCTGTTGTCATATCGATCTCGGTAGCGGGATCTAAGCCATAAGAAGTTTTAATTAATTGAAATTAATTCCAAGTGACTACCTCATGAAGCTGGTAGAGAGAATGCCAAGAGTGTGCAAAGCTGTCATCACGGCAAAGGGTGGATACTTTGAAGAATCTAAAGTATAAAACTTTGATTTGGTTAACAGTTTTTGGGGTAATACATGATTCCTTTTGTGTTATTTCATAGTTTTGATGACTTCACTATTGTTCTACAATTTAGAAAGTTGTACAAAATAAAGAAAAACCCTGGAATGAGTAGGTGTGTCCAACCATTTGAATGGTACTGTATATGCATTGATAATGAATTAAATACAGGTGGTTTGGACATAACAAATAAGATACTAAAGGCTCCAATATGTCTAAAGATTATAGGGACCATATACTCTCTTAGTGCTAAAGCTATAAGCCTGTACTGCCACACAATTCAACTCCAGATACAGTGATATATTATCACATTACCAGGTGTGATTTAGGTGACTGGATTTACCATTTTATCCCTTACTGTACACAGTTGGTCATGGTCAGCAATCTCACATTGGATCGATCTAACGTTTGATTGTGCTTCCAGTCCCAAACTCACTTTCTCATAAAATTTGAGATTTGTATACCGCACAGTAGGTTCTACTTTTGTCAAATGCTTGTGACTAAACTGGAATATGTTTGCTTTGTTAAACTAGAACAGGGGTGACTGAATAATTGAATTACAAACCGTTTGAATTCATTTGTTGATTTTCAAGGGCACAATCTCTCATAATAATTCAATGAAGAGTTTATAATGAATGTACTGCCCTTTATAAACATATAAACGTATCAATGTCAAACCATTCTTTTTCATAGAAAAAGTCTAAACATTATCTTCCATTTAAGGGAGGATAATTACGCAAATCGATTGATTGCGCTGCTTAAAACAAATCATTTATGAGGCGTGCTGATTCTGAACCAAATGAGCTCGCTTACTCCCTTGATGCTCTTGCTCATTATGACTCAATTGTGAGTAGCTGTAAAACTGATGAGAGTGCGCTTCCAAAAATCCCCATATCTGACATTGAGGTTGATATGAAGAATGAGCCCTGTTCCATCCCAAAGTCCTACCCTCAAGGTGGAGTCATTATTTAAATGATATAATTAGGAGGTGACGGCTCGGACTCCTGGCCTGACACAAAACGCGACTCAACTCGCCTCAGGTTGCTCTATCATCGTCACTGTCAGTTAACTGTCCCTGGATGGTGTGTGCAAATTGTAAGCAAGAAGGTAACATCTAAATTATGAATATAGATTGCTGGGACAGTGAAGCTTGTGGTATGTTTAGGGCAATGTGATGTATTTGGTGTTGGAAAGCCACGCTGCACACAAAAGGCCCTCTCACTTCACACGGTGATTCAAAATGAACACAGTGAAAAACATCTGGGATAAGGACAGCAACCAGCACAACCATTGGCAAAGATAAATAAATAATGCAGATCCTTTTCTGTATTGCACGCTGTTCAAACGCACGCCATCTATTGCCATGATATCTACTGCTGAAAGACCTGCGCAACCCAGAATATATTCTGATGCTTGGAACCTATTTCATAAACATTTCACAAACCTCTCCATCACACACTATTAGTGTTCAATATTGATCTTTTATCCCAATTATTTTTTTTAATCATTATTTTTGATATTCTGCCTGAATGGTCTTTCATTACTTTGAATATCTGAAATAGGATGTTGTGAACAACTGCAGACTTCAGAAAAGGACGAATCGCCCCTGGACATGATGTGTTTCTTAAACAAGCCATGTGGAGGATATGAGAGTGGGTTGGAGGAGTGTAACTTTACAGTGAAAGGTGAGGTGAGATCGCTTGCAGGCCTTGGGGAAAACAAAACATGTACACACTACAGAGGCAAGAATCTCTCTCTACACAGTTAAAATAACACTGAAATGTTCACAAGGTGATGGGGCATTATCAATCGTGTATGAAAAAGTGTCTTTATAATGAAATTGGTGGATTTAGCCCAATGGCAGTTGCCAAAATCTTTGATCGCCAGACACAAAGATCTTGGGAGAGTTGATGAGAGAATGTGGGCTGAAGTATGGCCATGAGCCAGAAGATGCATGGTTTCATGATTAAATAACCTGGCTGGCTGGCACTAGCTGTGACCTTGGCAATGTCATTTGAGCCATTTGTTACCTCTCACTGCTGAGAGGAGCCCCAGCTTCTCAGATTGCATCCCAAATGTCACCCTATTCCCTATATAGTGCCTTACTTCTGACTAGGACACATTGGGCTCTGGTGAAAAGTAATGCAATATGTAGGGAATAGTATTCCATTAGGGACGCACATCTTACTCGCTCTAAAGAGGAAATCTGAATTAGTATTTGAACTGGACCCTTGTTCTGCTCATGGATGAGATAATTCATTTGGACTGTAATCATTCCATTGGATCGGGCTGTGATGACCGACAGAGCTGTCAATAACCAATAGGCATGACTGCCGATGAGAGCAGCACTTCTCTTTGGCCCACAGGCTCTACTCAGACATTTTCTCATAAAGAGGGTAATCGTGAGGATTAAAAAACGTACAATTTGTATTTTCACATGTTAAGCTTAAGGTTCACACATGAAACCATATTTTCACATGTATCAAATTCAGAGTTCACATGTTAACCACATCATTTCACATGTGAGGAGAATAACATGTTTTCAGTTTCACATGTGAAATTTACTGATTCACTTGTTAACTTTTACATGTGAAAATCGGATATGCAGTTTCACATGTGAAAAACATTCACATGTGAGAATCTCACTTTCATATGTATACAGTGCCTTCAGAAAGTATTCAGACCCATTGACTTTTTACACATTTTGGTACGTTACAGCCTTATTCTAAAATGGATTACATTTTTTTAAAAATCCTCAGCAATCTACACACAATTCCTCATAATAACAAAGCGAAACAGGCTTTTAGAAATGTTTGCAAATTCATTAAAAAAATAAAAATAAAAATTTCATAAGAATTCAGACCCTTTGCTATAAGACTCGAAATTGTACTCAGGTGCATCCTGTTTCCATTTATCATCCTTGAGATGTTTCTACAACTTGATTGGAGTCCACCTGTGGTGAATTCAATTGATTGGACATGATTTGGGAAGGCACACACCAGTCTATATAAGGTCCCACAGTTGACAGTGCATTTCAGAACAAAAACAAAGCCATGAGGTTGAAGAAACTGTCCGTAGAGCTCCGAGACAGGATAGTGTCAAGACACAGATCTGGGGAAGGGTACTAAAGAATGTCTGCAGTATTGAAGGGTCCCAAGAACACAGTGGACTCCATCATTCTTAAATGGAAGAAGTTTGGATTCACCAAGACTATTCATAGAGCTGGCCGCCCAGCCAAACTGAGCAATCGGGGAAGAAGGGCCTTGGTCAGGGAGGTGACCAAGAACCTGGTGGTCACTAACAGAGTTCTAGAGTTCCTCTGTGGAGACCTTTCAGAAGGACACCCATCTCTGCAGCACTCCACCAATCAGGCCTTTATGGTAGGGAGGCCAGATGGAAGCCACTCCTCAGTAAAAGGCACATGACAGCCCACTTGGAATTTGTCAAAATGCACCTAAGTTTGTAGAGTCAAGAGAAACAACAATCTCTGGTCTGATGAAACCAAAGATTCAACTCTTTGGCCTGAATGCCAAGCGTCACGTCTGGAGGAAACCTGCCACCATCCCTACGGTGAAGCATGGTGGTGGCAGCATCATGCTGTGGGGGTGCTTTTCAGCGGCAGGGACTGGGAGACTAGTCATGATCGAGGCAAAGATGAATGGAGAAAAGTACAGAAAGAATCCTTGATGAAAACCTGCCCCAGAGCACTCAGAACCTGAGACTGGGGCAAAGGTTCAACTTCCATCAGGACAATGGCCCTAAGCACACAGTGAAGACAACGCAGGAGTGTCTTTGGGACCAGTCTCTGAATATCCTTGAGTTGCCCACCCAGAGCCCGGACTTGAACCCAATCTAATGTCTCTGTTGAGACCTGAAACGCACCCCATTCAACCTGACAGCTTGAAAGGATCCACAGAGAAGAATGGGAGAAACTCCCCAAGTACAGGTGTGCCAAGCTTGTAGAGTCATACCCAATACGACTCTAAGCTGTAATTGCTGCCAAAGGGTCTGAATACTTATGTAAATGTGATATTTCAGTTTTGTTTTGCTTTGTCATTATGGGGTATTGTGTGTACTGTAGATTGATGAGGAAAAGGCTGTAACCTAACAAAATGTGAAACAAGTCAAGGGGTCTGAATACATTCCGAAGGCACTGTAATTGCAAGTTCACATGTGAAAATCAACCATGTTTATATCTAATTTGCAGGTTGTAAAAAAAACTGTACATGTGAAAATCTCACTTGCATATTCATGTGTGGAAAACATTCATGTGAAAGTCACATTTGCAGTTTCATATATGAAAAGCATGTTTCAATTATATAACTTCAAATTCAATTTTTTACATGTGATTGTTTTTAACATGTGAACTTGCAATTCCACATGTGAAAGTTACAATCCGATTTGCAGTTTGACATGTAAGAAAAATCCAACTGTGAAAATCTCACTATTACATGTGGGGTTGAAATAATGTTATTGTCCTCACAAATGAAAAGATGGTGTTAACATGTTGCAGTAGCAATATCTCCATCGGTGGAATTAGGGTGAACACATGTAAAAATCCCAAATGCGGGACAAGGGAACGATTTTGCGGGACATTCATGGAACTGTGAAAATAATCAAATGTTTTGGGGCAGGTTAATGGATCACGTTCAAATGGTGATATAGGTCTGCTGTCTGAAGGTCCATCTTTAGTTGCTACATCCATTTTTGGACGTTTTAATAGTGTCATGCACCCATTGACTCTTGAATAATATAATGTAGAAATGATTCATGAGCTTAGTTCAGTTGTTGTACCCCATTAGAACTCAAAATATAAGCTTGTTTTTATTCCAAATGTTAACAACCACTGTATAGCCAAAAAACAAGGTTAAAACTATAACTTTGATATCACGGATGGCCAGTCCTTATATCCATAGTGTCGTCTATGGATTTGAGAGTCCTTGAAATTCTCCAGCCCCATCCCTCAGGTTTTCCCTGAAACTGTAGCGGGGAGAACACTTTATTAATGTTCCTATTAAGGATTGCCACTTTAAACACCTTTAAATAGAGCAATAGTGTTATTATATGGTGCAGTCCTCTACTGAGTGAGTTATTGTTGTGCCATTAATATCAAGCAAAACTTCAGAAGTTGAGAAAAAAATATTGCAAACAAAAATAATGATATTGAAAGCAAAACATAATCCCAAAAGTATTGATAGAAAAACATTTCGAAATTCGAGCACATTTGTGAATGGATGCAAATGATAATGATAATGCAATTAAATAAAATGCCTCCCTCTTTCCTGCAATTTTCCTTATTTTTGGTTATGCTACCCTGGCCTTTGCTTTTGCTGCCTTTTTTCCAGTTGCAAGTTTTAGCACATTCAGTAACAAAGCACCCTGCATCCGACTGCTGGTTTTCCTCTGAAGCTAATCAGGACCTGATCGGTCACTGATCGGTCACTGACTGGGAGACCAGATGTAAGGGTAATAATTTGAGAGAAAATGATATTTGGTTGTGATATAGTCACAGATGCTGATGCAATGCTTGGTGTTTAAAGGTTTGAGATTGCTCAAGATTTGAAAGGGAAATATGACTGCAAAGTGCCCAATCTCTGGAGTGCTTGGCAACAATAGTTAATTAATCCTCAGCCTCTAATGCAAAACCAACGTCTGACTGTCTCGATAAGACCGCCAACACTATCAATCACCTCCATAAAATTTTAAAAGCTGATTTTTACAGCCATTTTTCACCAAAGACACTTGAATTGCCACAGTCTAGACTCTTACCACCACACGCATGCACGCACGCAGCACACACACTCACTAAGGTGACAGGAGATCACAAATCATGTGACACAAGAAAGACACATGAATTGCCAGTCTAGACACACACACACACACACACACACACACACACACACACACACACACACACACATACACACACACACACAAAGGTGACAGAAGTTGCACATTCAGAATGAGAACCAAGGAGGAGCAGCACTCACGTGAGTGCAGGGCGACTAAGGTTAGAAATATGGAAGTAACTTGGACAAGTCCATAAAATCTAAAGGTCAACAACAGCTTTGCTCCTCAACGCCATCGGAATAAATCACTTTCACTTGTCTAGTAACGCCTTGTACTGTCATTCAAATAGTTTTATATGGGGAGTAAGTGCACTGTGTTGCTGGATGGAGGGGTTGAAGTGGGGTTTTTTTTTCCCACCCAACTCTTGCTTGACCATTGTGGCCATGCTCAGCGCATACCAAGACTCTCATCACATTATAATTGAATGAGAAAATGTTTCTGCCGGCCACTTTATGTCCTATAAATAATATTAGCAGGGACAGGAATCTCTGGTTTAGCTCTGTGGCTCAGGACAGTTCTCAGGATTGGTTCAGACCAAACATAAACTCCTTACAGTGTTTTTTTTGTTTATTAAATGGACATTCTTGTTTTTCATTGATATCTGACTCAACCATATGCATTATACCTAATACCTAATAAATATTCTGAGATACTGCACATTTAAGATGGAGAACAATCCTATTTTCTACAAGGAAGAGGTACCACTACACTACATTTGCCAGCAGCATACCACCCTGCATCCCACTGCTGGCTTGCCACTGAAGCTAAGCAGGGTTGGTCCCAGGATAGGAGACCAGAAGCTGCTGGAAGTAGTGTTGGAGGGCCTGTAGGAGGCACTCTTTCATCTGGTCTAAAAAAAGATCACAATGCAATAGGGCAGTGATAAGGGACATTGCCCTGTGTAGGATGCTGTCTTTTGGATGGGACCTTAAACGGGTCCTATGGCACTTATCGTAAGAGTTAGGGTGTTAACCTCAGTGTCCAGGCTAAATTCCCAATCATAACATCATGGCCACCTAATCATCCCCAGCTTCCAATTGACTCATTCATCCCTGTAACTATTCCTCAAGTTGTTGCTGTAAAGGAGAATGTGTTCGCAGTCAACATACCTGGTAAATTGAGGGTAAAATACATTTCAAAAATGTATTGTTGCTAAAACATATAATCATATTTGGCACTTAGTAGATGCTTTTATCAATAGTGACTTACTATTCCTGCATAGATTTTTACATATGGGTGGCCACGCGAATAAAACCCATAACCTTGGTGTTACAAACACCATGCGCTGTCAACTGAGCCATACAGGGTCAAATACATGGCAATTACATTCGTAATTACCATTCGTCCAAAAGGATAGAAGAGCGCTGTCTTGAAAATGTCACCCTATTCCATATGTATACATCGAACAAAAATATAAACGCAACATGTGAGGTGTTGGTCCCATATTTCATGAGCTGAAAAGAAAAGATCCCAGAAATTGTCCATATGCACAAAAAGCTTTATTTTTCTTAAATTTTGGGCACGGATTTGTTTCAAACTATGTTAGTGAGCATGTGTCCTTTGCCAAGATATTTCACACTTGTCAGGTGGATGGATTATCAAGAAGCTGATTAAACATCATGATCATTACACAGGTGCACTTTGTGCTGGGGGACAATAAAAGGCAAATGAAATTCACACAACACAATGACACAGATGTTTCAAGTTATGAAGGACCGTGCAATTGGCATGCTGACTGCAAGAATGTCCACCAGAGATGTTGCCAGGTAATTGAATGTTGATTTTTCTATCATAAGCAGCCTCCATCGTCATTTTAGAGAATTTGGCAGTACATCCAACCGGCCTCACAACCACAGACCATGTGTAACCACTCCAGCCCAGGACCTCCACATCCGGCTTCTTCACCTGCGGGATCGTCTGAGCCACCCGGACTGATGATTAAACTGTTTGCACAACCAAAGAATTTATTCACAAATTGTCACAAACTGTCTTGACATCGGAACTGACTTCAGTGGGCAAATGCTCAACTTCAATGGCCACTAGCACGATGGAGAAGTGTGCTCTTCACGGATTAATACCAAGAAGTGTACAAAGATAACATGACAAGATCCATATCAGATACTGACTGGTTTTCTGATCCATGGCCCTACTTTTTTTAAGGTATCTGCGACCAACAGATACATATCTGTATTCCCAGTCGTGAAATCCCTAGATTAGGACCTAATTTATTTATTTAAATTGACTGATTTCCTTAAATGAACTGTAACTCAGTAAAATCTTAGAAATTGTTGCACATTGCGTTTATATTTTTTTTCTCAGTGTTGTAATGTAGACACAGGGAGTCAAGAAGCAGGTGCAGTTGGTGAGTTTTAATGATAACAATCATGGAACGATACAAAACAAGAAGCGTCTCACATGGAAACACAAACGATAGCAAAGGGTCTGAATACTTATGTAAATAAGGTATTTCTGTTTTTTATTTTTAGTACATTTTCAAAAATGCGTAAAAACCTGTTTTCGCTTTGTCGTTATGGGTTATTGTGTATAGATTGATGAGGAAAATGTTTTACTTAATCAATTTTAGAATAAGACTGTAACACAACACAATGTGGAAAAATGGTAGTGGTCTGAATACTTTCCAAGTGATCTGCATATTTTCTTACTGTACGTATGCTTACATAGATGTTTCTGAGCTCACTTTACTCTAAACTATAACAAAAGATGTCCTGAGTGCTTACATATTCCCCTACACCCCCTGGTAAGATCACAGTGTAGCCTTCACGGCAACCGGGGTGGAACAAAATGGATGTTACAAATAATAATAATTTATTCAACTTCTATAGCGCTTTTCATTACAGAAAGAATCTCAAATCGCTTGAAAAGGCAAAACGAACAACAATAAAATAAAAATGCTATATGACAGAGTATGTCTCGGCTACAATTTTCGGCAACAGTTAAAAGTTTTGTTATTTCAAGCCTCCAACAGATGGAGCGACAGTCAAGATGGAACGACATGGATTGAGCAGAGAGAGGAGGTGGTCCAGTGGTCCAGTAGGTCCTCCAGAGGCAGGCAGCACAGTTCACTCCAAGGCATCTCACCGGCGCCTTGCCATCTGACTGTGTCTTCCTTGTAGCCATTAACTATATGGTCTTGTAGAACGAGATGAAGTACATTTTGAGCTCTCCTCTCATTCAGAAAAAATTGCCAGCTCATAACTTCGGAGGAAGCCTCAATGCATCAGGAGACTGTAGAAACCACATATTTGGATATTCAAAACCAGAAAGATAGTAAATAGATTCAAACAAAAAACACTTTAAAATGAAAAATGTAGAAAATGTAAAGACGGCTCTCTGCCTAGGCAACCTCAATGCAACATGGCAACCACAGAACAAAGGTATTATGCTACAAAGCAAGAGAGTTAAGACATCTCTGGCTGCTATTGTGAAATTATCCAGAAGACTCATCAAGTGCATGTACCTGAGGCTAAGCATTGTGCTGGTGATTTCAATAGTTTTTCTACACAGCAAACAATATCACACTGATTGCTAGTTTGAGATGATCAAATATCAACAAGCTTATTGTTCAGTCAATACTTTCACCTGTAATTGCGTATGTTTTAGAAATCCATTTTTGCAATTTCAAGCATACAGTAACAAAAGCTTTTCAGAATGCATATCAACAAACTACTCTTACCAGGATAATTGAATTCAAGAGATGGGTAAACGCTTCACAAGACAACCTGGGATGGAAGGCTCTTCTACTGTTTGTCCTTGAAATCAATCCATGATTGAAACAAATCAGATAAATCTTCATATCAAATTCTTTCAGCAGAGTAGTTTATGAATTAAACTTGATTAGACAAAAACCTTGTGGGGCAGGCATTGAAATAGAATTATAGAAATGAATGGATGAAAATGTTCGACTTCCTCAGTTCCCCTTCTTCTCCTGAGCATAATAGCGTCATTATGATAATAGAATGACTATCCAATTTCTTCTGCTGATCCTGCATGGTTTTACAGGGCTTCTTTATGAACATTGTAACACAAAACATGATTTAGACTGTTCATCGGCCCTTCAAACTAGTAATACTATAACACTGTTAGTGTGTAACATGAATAATCAGGCGTAGTCTCTTTATATCACTTCTATTCACAATGTTCATTGGTGTAGTTCTATTTCTTTAGATCACCTACACCAGATAGGTGCTGTGAATGAAATGTGTTGTTTTACAGGGTCAGCCATAGTATACAGTGCCCTCTGGAGCAAATTAGGGTGAAATGTCTTGCTAAAGAGTACAGACAGATTTTAAACCTGTCGGATTGGATATTCAAACCAGGGACCTTTCGGTAACTGGCCAAACACTCTAACCTCTAGGCTACTTGCTGTCCAAAATGATCGTAACAATATGCCATTATAATATACCCTATTACAGAATAAAAGAAAACAGGGAGGTGAACTATCAAATAATATAATTTATTTCATAGATGAAATATTTTATAAAATCAATTGCCCAAGTATTGAACACAAACCACTACTACATAGAATTGCAGGACATATGTTTTAAAACAGACATAAAGATTAAGCTTTTATTGTGGTGTATTGATGCATCTCCATAAACTATAACCTAAATGCATTATTACCTCCAACTTGGCCCAATTCACATTTCCAATTGCCCACCCTGACATACCAAGCTAGAATTGGCCCTACGTCTCAACCAATAGCCAACATAGGCTAAATGTCCCAAGCAGGGTTATAGCAACTTCCAGAGAGGGTCAGACTCCTTAGGCTTTGGGGTAGCCACTTTGGTTTGGGTGTCCTCGGCAGAACAGTGTTGCCATAACCAAGTGGTTACATATCATTCTGGGTTCCACTGTGCAAGAGGGGTCCATGGAGTTTTATAAAACTTTTGTCACTCCTGAAATTTCCATCCCTAACTATAACATTTTCCGACAAGATAGAACAGCCAAAGGGGGCGGAGTGGCAATCTACTGCAGAGATAGCCTGCAGAGTTCTGTCATACTATGTCTGTGCCAAAACAATTCGAGCTTCTACTTATAAAATCCACCTGTCCAGAAACAAGTCTCTCCCCTTTGCCGCTTGTTGTAGACCACCCTCTGCCCACCATATGTGAATTGCCCCCCATCTGTCTTCAGAGCTCGTGCTGCTTGGTGACCTAAACCGGGACCACTTACAGATAGGGGGCAGTATTTTCACTTTGGATGAATTGCGTGCCCATAGTGAACTGCATCAAAATCTGTCCTAAATTGCTAATATATGCATATTATAATTAATATTGGATAGAAAACACTCTGAAGTTTCTAAAACCGTTTGAATTATGTCTGCGAGTATAACAGAACTCACAGGGCAGCCAATCTTCCAAACAAGTTTTGAAATCCTGAAAGTTGGGGCAACTTTGACGTCATCGCCCCCTCCCTTCCCAACAAGTTATGGATCTGGAAACACGTCCTACGTCTTCCACTAGATGTCCTCATTCAGTAGAAAGTGTAATGGAGCATTTGCTGTGAACTTTGACCTAATGGGAAGGAAAGTAGTCGGTGTCGCAAGAGAATGCCATTTTGTTGTGGCGCATTTGTCTTTGAGTGCTACGGCTGTTCCAATCAGCCCCAGATGAAAACGAATGATCCGGTTGGAATGTTATTGGATATATATGATTATAACATCCTGAAGATTGATTCTGCACTTAGTTTGACCAGTTTCTTCGACCTGTAATATGTCTTTTGGAAGTTTTGGAAGTTTTCATGCAAAGTTATCCTGGACCAGAAGTCATTTTTTGGGCATGTGAGCTGAAAGTGATAGCAAATGCTGCTACTTGGACACTAGAATTAAACGTTATGAAACAAAACAATGTATTGTTGAACTAGGACTCCTTGCACTACATTCTGATGAAATATCATCAAAGGTAAGGGAATATTTATGTTGTAATTTTGTATTTCTGTTGACTCCAACATGGCGGACAAATATTGTTACGTCTGAGCGCCGTCTCAGATTATTGCAATGTTAGGCTTTTTCCTTAACGTTAAAAAAAAATGTGACACAGCGGTTGCATTAAGAACCAGTGTATCTTTAATTATATGTAGAACATGTATCTTTAGTCAAAGTTTATGATGAGTATTTCTGTTATCTGGCGTAGCTTTCTATAATTCCTCCGGATATTTTGGAGGATTTTCTGAACATGTCGTCAATGTAAACCGAGATTTATGGATATAAAATGCATATTATCGAACAAAACATAAATGTACTGTGTAACATGTCATATGACTGTCATCTGATGAAGATTTTCAAGAGGTTAGTGATAGATTTTTTTTTTAATCCTGCTTTTGTGATTTGATCTTTTGCTGGAAAAAATGGCTACGTTTTTTCTTTGGTTTGGCGGTGATCTAACATAAATATATGTTGTGTTTCCGCTGTAAAACATTTAAAAAATCTGACACGCTGGGTAGATGAACAAGGTGTTTATCATTTCATTTCTTTTCACCCTTCAGCGAGCAGGCATCAAATTGCCCCCGTGAAATGCAACTTTTCAGGAAAGTTAGGAACTAATATACACAGGCAGTTAGGAAAGCTAAGGCTAGTTTTTTCAAACAGAAATTTGCATCCTGTAGCACAAACTCAAAACAGTTCTGGGACACTGTTAAGTCCATGGAGAATAAGAGCACCTCCTCCCAGCTGGCCACTGCACTGATAGGAAACACTGTCACCACCGATTAATTTCAATTAGCATTTTTCTACGGCTGGCCGTGCTTTCCACCTGGCTACCCCTACCCCGGTCAACTGCCCTGCACCCCCACAGCAACTTGCCCAAGCCTTACCATTTCCTCTTCACCCAAATACAGATAGATGATGTTCTGAAAGAACTGGAAAATCTGGACCTTTACAAATCAGCCGGGCTAGACAATCTGGACCCTCTCTTTCAAAAATGATCTGCCAAAATTGTTGCAACCCCTATTTCTAGCCTGTTCAACCGTATCATCTGAGATCCCCTAAGATCGGAAAGCTGCCGCGGTCATCCCCCTCTTCAAAGGGGGAGACACTCTAGACCCAAACTGCTACAGACCTATATCTATCCTACCCTGCCTTTCTAAGGTCTTCGAAAGCCAAGTTAACAAACAGATCACCGACGATTTTGAATCCCACCATACCTTCTCCGCTATGCAATCTGGCTTCCGAGCTGGTCATGGGTGAACCTCAGCCACGCTCAAGGTCCTAAACGACATCATAACTGCCATCGATAAGAGACAATACAGTGCAGCTGTATTCCTCGACCTGGCCAAGGCTTTCGACTCTGTCAATCATCGGGTACAAATCTGTCGTTCTGCCCCTGAACAGGCAGTTAACCCACTGTTCCTAGGTCATCATTGAAAATAGGAATTTGTTCTTAACTGACTTGCCTAGTTAAATAAAGGTAAAAAAATATACATTAAAAAAATTATATCGGCAGACTCAACAGCCTTGGTTTCTCAAATCACTGCCTCGCCTGGTTCACCAACTACTTCTCTGATAGAGTTCAGTGTGTCAAATCGGAGGACCTGTTGTCAGGACCTCTGGCAGTCTCTATGGGGGGTGCCACACGTTTCAATTCTCGGGCCAATTTTCTTCTCTGTATACATCAATGATGTCGCATTTGCTGCTGGTGATTCTCTGATCCACCTCTACGCAGACGACACCATTCTGTATTCTTCTGGCCCTACTTTGGACACTGTGTTAACTTACCTCCTGACGAGCTTCAATGCCATACAACTCTCCTTCCGTGGCCTCCAACTGCTCTTAAATGCAAGTAAAACTAAATGCATTCTCTTCAACCGATCGCTGCCCACACCTGCCCTCCCATCCAGCATCACTACTCTGGACGGTTCTGACTTAGAATTTGTGGACAACTACAATACCTAGGTGTCTGGTTAGACTGACTCACACTAAGCATCTCCAATCCAAAATTAAATCTAGAATCGGCTTCCTATTTCGTAACAAAGCCTCCTTCACTCATGCTGCCAAATCATACCCTCGTAAAACTGACTATCCTACCAATCCTCGACTTCGGCGATGTCATTTACAAAATAGCTTCCAACAGTCTACTCAACAAACTGGATGCAGTCTATCACAGTGCCATCTGTTTTGTCACCAAAGCCCCATATACTACGAGGCAGCTCTATGATGTTGGCAACAATCTTCTGGAAGTGTTACAGGGGTGAGTTCGGGACTCAGGGTGCTTGTTGGTGTGGCACAGGGCATAGTCTTGACTGACAAATGGGGCACTGTTGGCAAAAGGCAGATATATCAGCTGACATATGGGGCCAGTAGAAGGACAAGACGGCCCGATGTTAAAGTACCCATAATGTCCTACTGATGGGGGACCATGAACGTATTGTTAAACACGTTCGATTAACCCTTGTGGGACCCCAACCTGAAGGTGAATATTATGCGTGGATCTGTGACGAAACCTGTGCCCCAGCAGGCCATCCTCAATCACAAGGTGAGTGAACTGAATCCATAACTTACTGTATCTAAGAGGAAGCATTGCGAATCTCCCTATTAAATGGTTTCTGTCCATCTGTTAGCCACTGGAAAACACTCTGTAGCTCAGGATCTGCCTGTTGTGCTTCCCGTAGGCCTCAGTCCTCAGCTTGGATATGGAAGAGGTTTGAGGTAGTCAGTGGTGTACCTTCCTCCACAGCGAAGTTGCAACGGCTGTTAGAGAGTTGCAATGGCTGCATCACCCTCGGTAGAGTGATGCAACATTGAGGAGTGCACAGCAGTCAACTCAGTAGAGCTCTGATACCAGACCCGAGCCTAACGGACCCGAGCCTGACGGCCCCAACATTCTACATCGGTTAGGGCCGGGTAGGGTCTGTTTTTTCATCAATAACTAAGATACGGACAGGGCTCGGTATCACTAAACTGATCACTAACATTTTGAAGCGGAGACATTTGTGGGTGCTCTGCTGCACAGTACAGTCACATCTGACTAAGACCATAACATGGTATCAGAAGTGCTTCAACCTCGTCAAATATAAGACAAGGGAGATTATTTCACAGAAACTAATAATGTTCCTTGAGGTTTGCCCGGGTTTAGAGAGATGAAAAGTTGCCAACAACTAACTGCTCTCTCATGTCTCTTCATTTTACAGAGCAGCCCAAGCGAAACCTTTGCCATGGATACTCACAGACTCAAAGCACCATTTTCAGACCGCATGAAGAGCAAGCTGTGTGCAGCGAGCAAGTGACAGACAGAGAGGAGCAGCTAATGGATTTACTAACAGAATAAGATTGTTCTGGTTTTGGGCAGGACCTTAAATTTGACAGAAGCAATCGGGCCTGGGTAGGGTAGTGCCGTATCCGTCTCTGGTTGCCGTGACAAGGCATCTGCATTTAGGTGCTTAGAGCCATCTTTGTGAACGTTGCACCAGTCGTCATCCAGGGGCATCCATTTCAACCCCACTTGGGGCTTGATGTCAGTGATTATCATGAAGGAATGAAAAGTCAAGTAATGTCAAAAGTGTCTCACTGACTAAACAACTGCATAAAGGTCCCTGTCAAACATAGACCATTTGCGCTCTGTTGCATTGAGTGTGTGACTGGCATACAATATCACATGTTCCTTTGTGTTGACTTTCTGTACCAACACTGCACCGATTGCATGCTGTGTGTAACAAAAATGTATCTTCCTGGTTGGGAAAGGCCATGACAGGGGGTCACTGAGTTTCAAAAGCTCCCTGGCAGTCCAGTGGAAAATAGTATTCTTGTGTGTCCGAGCATGAAGGACTTCAGAGTGTTTAGAAAACCCTTTAACAAACTGTCTGTATTATGTACAGAGGCCCAAGAACACTCTGACCTCCGTGGGTGATGCTGGGGCTGGCCATGAATGTAGTTGCTCTGTGTTGGAGGGGTTAGGTTGCACTCCATCTTTGGAGACAAGGTGTCCCAGGAAGGTGACAGAGGCTTTAGCAAGATGGCAATTTGGAATGTTTCAACCACAATACCTTCTCTGAACCTGTCGAACATTGCCCTGAGATGTGGAAGATGCTGCTCAAAGTCTGCTCTGTAAACAATGATGTCGTCCAGGTATATCAGGCAGATGCTCCAATGCAGACCACAGAGAGCCAGTTCCATCAGTCTCTGAAAGCTTGGAGGGGAATTGGTGATGCCCGTTTGCATGGCACTGATATAAACCACTTCCTGTCAAGAACTGGGCTTTCTCTTTGATGTCTGTATGGAGGGGAATTTGCCAGTAGCCAGAGGTAAGGTCGAACGTGCTGAATATTTATACACCGGAGAGTTTGTCCAAAGTATCATCCACCTTGGGTAAAGGATGGGACTCCTTGATTGTGACACCATTATGGGTTTCCTCAATTACATCCTGCTGTATTAGCTTGCCAAGGTGGATGTGTGGCATGGGCGTAACTTATTGGTGCAGCATCACATGTTAATGCGGTGTTCCACCAATGTTGTTTTACCATAGCCATGTGAATTGGCACTGAAAATGGCAGTATACTCGGGTAGCAGACTGTCAAGTTCACTATTTTCACATCAACACCATCATCCCAGAAACCCTAGACCCACTCCAATTTGCATACCGCCCCTACAGATCCACAGATGATGCAGTCTCTATTGCACTCCACACTGCCCTTTCCCACCTGGACAAAAGGAACACCTATGTGAGAATGCTATTCATTGACTATAGCTCAGTGTTCAATGCCATAGTGCCCTCAAAGCTCATCAATAAGCTAAGGACCCTGGAACTAAACACCTCCCTTTGCAACTGGATCCTGGACTTCCTAACTTCCTAGGTAACAACACATCTGCCATGCTGATCCTCAACACAGGGGCCCCTGTACTGCCTGGTCCCTCATGACTGTAAAGCCAGGCACGACTCCAATGCCATCATTAAATTTGCAGATGACACAACAACGAGACAGCCTATAGGGAGGAGGTCAGAGACCTGGCCGTGTGGTGCCAGGACAACAACCTCTCCCTCAACATGATCAAGACAAAGGAGAGGATTGTGGACTATAGGAAAAAAAGGACCGAGCACGCCCCCATTCTCATCAACGAGGCTGCAGTGGAGCAGGTTGAGAGCTTCAAGTTCCTTGGTGTCCACATCACCAACAAACTAACATGGTCCAAGCACACCATGACAATTGTGAAGCGGGCAGGACAAAATCCATTCCCCCTCAGGAGACTGAAAAGATTTGACATGGGTCCTTAGATCCTCAAGGTTCTACATCTGCACCTTTGAGAGCATCCTGGTTGCATCACTGCCTGGTATGGCAACTGCTCAGCATCTGACCGCAAGGCACTATGGAGGGTAGTGCAATTGTCCCAGTACATCACCAAGCCTCCTGCCATCCAGGATAAGAGTTGGTGTCAGAGGAAGGACTTAAAAATTGTCAAAGACTCCAGCCACACTAGTCATAGACGGTTCTCTCTGCTACCACATGGGAAGCGGTACCGGAACGCCAAGTCTAGGTCCGAGAGGCTTCTAAACAGCTTCTACCCCCAAGCCATAAGAATCCTGAACATCTACTCAAATTTGCTACCCAGATTGTTTGCACTGGCCCACCTCTCCACACCAATGCCAATCTCTGTTGTCATCTATGCGTAGTCACTTTAATTAACTCTACCTACATGTACACACTACCTCAACTAACCGGTGCCCCTGCACCCCCCTGTACATGTTGTTATTTCATTATTTACTGCTGCTCTTTAAATTACTTGTTACTTTTATCGCTTATCTGTGTTTTTTGAAACTGCACTGTTGGTTTGGGGCTCGTAAGTAAGCATTTCACTGTAAGGTGAAACTGTTGCATTTCACTGTTGTATTCGGCACATGTGACTAATAAAATTTGATTTGATTTGACTGTCCATTTTCCTGAAGCTGTGCTCCATCATGGTTATGTTGTCGCCTAGGTGAGTCAAAGTGCATTCTGCATGATGGGGATAAGTATTGTGAGCTTTGAGATTCCTGCCTGTAAGAGTGCCTGGAAGGGCTTGGTGAATGCTCACCCCAATGTGGATATGTTGAGGAGGCACGCCCTCTGTGTGGACCGATTAGCGCAACAATGACAGTGCATGTTCCCCCTGGCAACCAGGCTGCCTCTGCTGTAGTCCTCATGGGCATCATGGAGACAGCCTATGTTGTGGTCATCAAGCCCATCACAGGGACGGTCTCTGTTTTAATCGTTCTGGGCTCCATGGCTACGAAGGGCGTAGCGGGTTGATGGTGAATATCCCCACCATCTCTGTGGTGGACTTTGCCTCTGTCGTAGTTTTCATCAGAGGACTTGTTCCCCACTGCATTAACTTGACACTGCAGACGTGCAAACTGATATGACAAGTGTTCAAGTTTCTCATCGGTCTACCTTGCCTGAAGAAATTTGATGTCTCTCAGATCAGATATTATGTCTGATGTGGCTACTGACAATTCAGTGAATTGAGGTAGGGGCAAGGGCAGGGCAGGGCAGATTGCATCACGTGGGGAGAGGTCAAAGACATAAGGGGGCTGGGCGAGGTTATGATGATTGTTAGCTGGGCACGTCCACATTGAGATACAATTTGTCATGCAGTTGGTTGGTGCAGCATGTTCATATACCTTAAGCTCCATGGCTGAATCTAGTCCAGGAACAAATCTCCTGAAAGTTCAGATTGTTTTGCATCATGACCGTAACTGGGGAATTCTCTGTAATTAAGGTGGCTTGTTAGATTTGCGGGGGTGGGCAGTGGTGTAGGTCTGGAACGTTGCCAGAAACTGAGATTGTCCAAAAACAGCACCAAGACATTCCTTTGTTTGGTTATAATCCATGTTTGGTAGTGTCTGAAAGGCTCTGCCAGTAAGCAAATGCAGAGCCGGACAATTTAGCTGGAAAAATGTTAGCTTTATTTATGTTAGGTTAGGATACAACCAAGGCTACTTCAAACCTGAGAATCCATGAGGGAAAAATATGAATTACCGTCCCTAGTAAAGGGGGCAGATAGCTCCACTCTAAACGGCATGTCTCCCACAGGCTGTGGGTGTTGCATAATTATTATTATTATTTTTTTTACCTTTATTTAACTAGGCAAGTCAGTTAAGAACAAATTCTTATTTTCAATGACGGCCTAGGAACAGTGGGTTAACTGCCTGTTCAGGGGCAGAACGACAGATTTGTACCTTGTCAGCTCAGGGATTCGAACTTGCAACCTTTCGGTTACTAGTCCAACGCTCTAACCACTAGGTTGCCGCCCCAATGGAGAGAGGATTTTCTTTTATCTCCCCTGGCTGCTGTTGCTCAACAGACATTATGTAAGGTAAATGTTGCTATCAATTGCTTACAAGTCCAATGTCCAATAATAGTCCAATCGTGAAGTTTATGGTCCAAAACCGGAGGAGGTACTCACAACTATAAATTCACAGTTGTCATAAAATTGTGGGAGCTAGCATAGCTTGCAAGTCAATGATGAGACTTTTTCCTTTGTTTCTTTTTTGTAGTCCAAACATCATTGCCACCAGTATAAAAAACACTGTTAGTGTGTTACATGAATAATCAGATATAGTCTCTTTATATGACCTGTAATCACAATGTTCTTCAATACACCTTAAATCACAACAATTATATTCCCATGTAGAGTGCACAAGTTAACAGCTAGCCAGATGGATAACTACAACACTTGAACTTGGAACTACCGTTTTTCTTCATTTCCTGTCTTAACCCGTTAGCTATTTCTATAGTTGGCAGGACTTTCATTTTGTCTTCCTGTGGCGCCGCTGTTCCATTATTTCAGTCTGAGCGATAATTCTGTGTACAGCAATAATAGGATGAGACAAATTGAAACTAAAAGGCCCCTTATGCATCACGCAGAGAAAAGGACCAGAATATCACCTACTTTATACCACAGCATTGTTGCATACTCATGTTTGATTGGCTAGTCGGGCATTCTAGAATGGCCTTTAAAACCAGATAATGGGACAGTTGGAAAAGATATCGGGACACCTTGCAATCATGACACAATATGCACCTACACATGCAGATCGTACTTGCTACAAAGTCACAGAAAGCTAAACCAACAACCACACAAACCGGAATTCGATGCATTGTTAACACAGGTCCAACAAGGACAAACTTAGCTAGCTAGCTTGCTAGCATTGATTTGTTTTTGCTGAAACATATTTATTTGGAGTATCTGATGACCTAACATGGTGAGTGATGATAATTCATTTATCTAGTATCTACTGTTGCAGTGCTGCCAAATCCTCTCACGTTTCTAGTTTGACCAGCTGTTTTCGGCAACTGGTATCTTTGAATTCGGTTGTCACATTGGGAAGTTTGCTAGCAACAAACTATTTAGCTAGCTTCTAGTCTAGTGTTTGATATGCAATGTGATCTCCTCGTAATGAACAGTGTTGAGTGTCTGTTACGAGATGGATTGGTAGATAAGTGGATAAGTGGGTGGCGGGGCTGGTGTGATCAGAAGCACCTGCATGGAGTCAGCTAATCAGACAGTGAGTTGGGGATTGGCTATCATTTCCTTTAAAAGCCCTGTGTTTTGTGCTGTTTGGTAGCTGGATGTTGAGTGCGGAATGTCTCGCCAGGGGGAGAGTACCCATTTCGTGGGTGTTTGCACTGGCCTAGTGTCTGTGGGACAAGAAGTCTTACTGGCAAATTTGAGTGAGGAAGTGGGTGGCTGTGCTGATGATGAACTGGGGCTGTGGAACTGAGTGGTGATCTCTATATGTTGTCTTGTTGGTCTTTCCCCCTCCCTATTTTGTTGCATAGCAGTAGAGGCCTTCAGGCTGGCAGAGTAGAGCAGGGCCAGGGGTGGGTCCCACATTGTGTGGCACACTATTGAGATTGTAGTGCCTTTCACCATATTGTTTGCAGTGCCTTCCCTTAAACTACTTATTGTTGCAGTGCCATATCAGAATAATTCAGTGTGTTGCAGTGTCACTTCTGCATGCCCGATACTTACCTGAGGGAGTGAGGGGAGGCTCTTGTTGACCCAGTCCTGGAAATTATATGGTCTGCTGTGGGAGGTGGGGAACAGGGTCCGATCCATGTTAACCCATTACTTAAATAAAACGTACCTTGCGCATAATTACCTGTCCTGATGTTGTGTGCTGGAGAACATCAAATTTTGTGTTGGGTGGAGTTAAAAGGGGTTCACACTAAACTGACATTTCCTGATGCGAATGTTAACTTTTCTATGCCAGGCAAAGTCGGCCAAAACATCAGGTCATTGATGTATCCAAATAAATGTCAATAGAAAACCGCTTAAGCAAATGCAGCTACTTTGCTGTTCTGGCTGTCGAGGTCGCAACTGTTGGCTAGCAAGCAAGGGACAAGTGTTGCTAGCATGGCAACGGAACATATAAAACTGGGTCACGTCCATAAATATCGATTCTCACTTCTGATGAAACCAAGATTGAACTATTTGGCCTGAATGCCAATGTCTGGAATGTCTGGAGGAGACCTGGCACCATTCCTACGGTGAAGTATGGTGGTGGCAGCATCATGCTGTGGGGCTGTTTCTCAATGGCAGGGACTGGGAGACTAGTCAGGATCGAGGGAAAGATGAACGGAGCAAAGTACAGAGACCCGCTAGTTGCCCATCCCTTGTACAGATCCTTGTTCTGATATCTTTCACTTATGGTTAAACAGATGGGAGGATTCACACACTATACGACCTGTTGAGGACGAGGTTGTTTGATCAAAAGGACCCGAACAAATAGGTTCTCTGAAGCCTCTGAGAGATGCAACCTTTGTGTCAGCCAATCATTTACGCAGGCCACCAAATACACACCATGTAACCATGTTGTTGAACTAGAACCAAGAGGGAATTGGACAGACATTCAGAGGTTTTTAGTGGTTTGAATGAGCTCAAATTAGTTGGTTGGGCATAGGAAATTAGCCCAACTGACTGACCTTACCAGAAAGAGTGTGATACATTTCCTTTTTGGGGTACAGAAAGTAGATTTTTTGTAATGGTATGTGTTGGATTGGAAACCTTACTCGCCAGCTTGACATGTGTCCGCCCGGATTATTGAACTGCTAGCTGCTCTGTAGTGTAGCTGGCTAAGACGTCAAGCGGAAGGTCACATGATTGTGAAGGAGAGGACAAAGATCAAGGACCGTTAAGAACCTGTGAGCGAGGAAGCTATACTGTTTGTCAAGCATAGTGATGCCTGTTACATATGTATATACATTTTAACGCTGTGAATTACACTACCCATCTGAATGCACCTGTTGATGTGTTTCCTTGGTGCTACTCTGTGACCACCCACACATTACATGTGGTCTCCAACAAACGATGTCCTCAATCCAATTGTGTTTACCTCAAGGTAAGTGTGAGCAATATATTGCAAGGAGAAGAATCTCGAAGTAGTGTGAATCGAGAACTCCAACATACATGGTGTCACTGACCCTCTTAATGTTCCTTACGTTGAGCTGTGAGCTAAAGTATTCTTGCAGTGTGCATTCCACATAACATTATGGATGGGTATCTTCACCTTTGCTCAGTAGAGCATAGGAATAAACCAAAACTTGGGTTCAATTAGTATTTGTTTCTTTCAAATCCTTTAAATTTTTGGTTGAGTCTGTCTGGTGTACCAGATGGGTGGGGTTTGCTCTTTTGGGACTACACCATTGCGTCGATTATGCCAGATGAGCCAAGCCAGCTAAAGGCAACACCATAATTCCTCAAAATATACATTTATACAGTTCCTTTAGAAACTATTCGTACCCCTTAACTTATTCCACATTTTCTGTTACAGCCTGAATTCAAAGTGGCTTAAATATATTTTTTTCTTAGCCATCTATACACACATCCATCAAGCCCATAATGAGTGAAAACATGCTCTCATTTACATATGTATTCACACCCCCAAGTCAATACATGTTAGAATCACAATTGACAGCAATTACAGCTATGAGTCTCTGGGTAAGTCTCTAAGAGCTTTGCACACCTGGGTTGTACAATAGTTGCCCATTTATTCTTTAAGCTCTGTCAAATTGGTTGTTGATCATTGCTAGACAATAATTTTCAAGTCTTGCAATATTTTCAAGCAGATTTACAGTGAATTCGGGAAGTATTCAGATCCCTTTTCCCACATTTTGTTACTTTACAGCCTTATTCTAAAATTGGTTAAATTGTATTTTTTCCTCATTGGTTGTCCTGTCTCAGAGCTCTACGGACAATTCCTTTTGACCTCATGGCTTTGTTTTTGCTCTGACATGCACTGTCAACTGTGGGACCTTTATATAGACAGGTGTGTGCCATTCCAAATCATGTCTAATCAATTTAATTTACCACAGGTGGACTCTAGTCAAGTTGTAAAAACATCAAGGATTATCAATGGAAACAGGATTCACCTGAGCTCCTTTTTGAGTCTAATAGCAAAGGGTCTCAATAATTCTATAAATAAGGTATTTCTGTTTATTTTCAATACATTTGAAAAAAATTCCAAAAACTTGTTTTCGATTTGTCATTTTGGGGTATTGTGTGTAGATTGCTGGGAATTAAACAAATATATTTAATCCACTTTAGAATAAGACTGTAATGGAACAAAGTGTGGAAAAAGTCAAGGGGTCTGAATACTTTTAGAATGCACTTTAAGTTAAAACTGTAACTCAGCTACTCAGGCATATCCAGTGTAAATTTGGCGTTGTTTTAGGTTATTGTCCTGCTGAAAGGTGAATTGATCTCCCAGTGTCTCGTGGAAAGCAGACAATCAGGTTTTCTAGGATTTTGCCTTAGCTCCATTCAGTTTCTTTTTTATCCTGAAATCTCCCCAGTCGTTAATGATTACAAGCATAACCATAACATGAGCAGCCACCACTATGCTTGAAAATATGGAGAGTGGTACTCAGTGATGTGTTCTATTGGATTTGCCCCAAACATAACACATTGTATTCAGGAAAAAAAGTTAATTGCTTTGCCACATGTTTTGCAGTATTACTTCAGTGCCTTGTTGCAAAAAGGATTTATGTTTTGGAATATTAGTATTCTGTACAGGCTTCCTTCTTTTCACTCTGTCAATTAGGTTAGTATTGTGGAGTAACTACAATGTTGTTGATCCATCCTCAGTTTTCTCCTATCACAGCCATTAAACTCTTATAAATGTTTTAGTCACCGTTGACCTCATGGTGAAATCCCTGAGGGGTTCCCTTCCTCTCCGGCAACTGAGTTAGGATATACGCCTGCATCTTTGTAGTGACTGGCTGCATTGATACACCATCCAAAATGTAATGAATAACTTCACCATCCTCTAAGGGATGTTTAATGTCTGCTTTTTTTTACCCATCTACTTATTTGTGCCCTTCTTTGAGAGGCATTGGAAAACCTCCCTGGTCTTTGTGGTTGAATTTACAGTATGTTTGAAATTCACTGCTCGACTGAGGGACCTTACAGATACTTTTATGTTTGGGGTACAGAGACGAGGTAGTTGTTCAATGTTAAACCATATTATTGCACACAAAGTAAGTCCATGGATCCTATTATGTGACTTGTTCAGAACATATTTACGCTTAACATAACTAAGGGGTTGAATACTTGACATTTCAGCTTTTCATTTTTAATTCATTTGTAAAAAAGTTTAAAAACATAATTCCACTTTGACATTATGGAGTATTGTATGTAGGCCAGTAACGAAAAAATCTACATTTAATCAATTTTTAAATCAGGATGTAACACAAGAAAAGGGGTAAAACGCCAAGGGTTGTGAATACTTTCTGAAGGCACTATGTGTGTTTCCATCCCATTTTTAACTCTGTCAATGGATTTAGCAAATGTTCCCACTCTGGTCTTACAGTACAAAGGGTACTTGATGAGATTATGGAGCAAGATCATTGTTACTTGTCAACTGGTAGCTAAGACCTGATCATCATGTCCCCAGCATACCAATTAAGACCCTCGATGTTCACCACCCTTCAACACCGTGCACTTTCACCACACCGTGTCCATAACTTTTTTCATTTGTTGCCTAGTAAATTGTTTCTGCTTTTACAAGTGGTATTGGTAGGACCACAAAACATAGTTGCATATAGTATTGGCCCAAAAATAAACTTGCCACCTTCAACATCTATACAACACTTGAACCTTCTTGGATCTCTCACTCTTCATCCTCCTACCCCTCCAGTTTTTGATTGCTATGATCATGTCAAATGGGAAGATTTTATTTGCTTATTACTCTCTCCAGTGAACCAGTTCAAGGCTTAATTTCTATTACATCTCCTCTTTGTCTTGAGCCCTCATCGCTTTCATGAAGGTCATGAATGCCGGGGTATTCCTCTTCTCTGATTTGATCGTTTTTTGCTGGATTCTAACATGAAGGTTAAGAGGTCATAAAGTTCGTAATTCTCTTGAAAGTATACTCCTAAAGCTGTCGCTAGGGATACTTTAAGCTTTTTTTTAAAAACGTAAGATAAGCAATTTTCCTTCTCTTCTACTGTGCAAATGCTTTTGTAAAGCTTCTCATTGCAATCATTGCGTTCCGTGTTTGATTTTGAGTCATAAACTAGTGACTTACCCCAAATGTGATGCATGGAAAGATCATTACTGAAATCCCACTAAAGGGCCATGCTATCACTTTTCAATTACATATGAAGTGTTCATTAAGCCACAATATAAAGGATTTGACTTACTTTCCCAAATATATACATATAAACATAAAATCTGCCTTTTTATCTAAGAATGAGTGTAAATATCGTAAAATATCACTTGCACCCGCAACACGTCCAATGTGTATCACATGGCACAATCTAAAGGAGTACAACTACCGCGAGGATCGGGTCTATATTTCACCTTCCACCTCTCTTTCCTAATGCTTTGGAATGACACCATTACATACCGCAAAATGATAGCCAGGAGATTCTAACTTAGCTAACCTAACTTAACTAAATAACCATCTAACAAACTTCTAAAAAAACGGTTGGGAACTGTCAATTTAACTCTTCTCGTGTTATTTACAGTACATCTTCTGGACAGATGCACTTCAAGGGATACTTCGGGATTTTGGCAATGAGACCCTTTCCCCACATCTCTTTAAACATGCTAGCAGATACTCATAGATTTCCAGTCATTGCGCTAACTCTAGTTAGCATTGGCTCACAAAACTACCTTTAACTATTGTTATTATTACTGGACACAGAGACATAAATATTGTATCCACGAGTTCATCTGACTCTGGGGAAGTAGATAAAGGGCCTCGTTGCCAAAATGCCAACGTACCCATTTAAGGACCAACCCCTTTATGTATAACAGGTGATGTAGTCCGTAGATACAGTACATGCTATCTCAATGTCATTGCACCAAACTGGAACTCTCTCTTATGTATATTCTGTAGCAGATGTCATGTTTATCCACACATTGTTAACTCGGCCTGCTCACTGCTCATCCACTTAAGTCAACGCCTCCCTCTGTTTGCTTGAGTGCCAACTACTCTGTATCAGCCATTCTCATCTGCTCACATGATCACTGTCACAATGTAGTACATGTGCTGAAGTGTCAACAGTGTTAATTGCATGTCTGAGTAATGGGAAGAAATTTAGATGAGGCCATGTTCCACTGCATTTCTGCGGTTGTTGCTTCTGTTCATGGAAATATGCACTGTGTATCTAATCACACTTCCGCAAGAGCTCATTTGAACTTGGTAGTGCACTGTGACTGGGGGGGGGGGGGGGGGGGATTGAGAACCATCATGGGAATGGTTCTAGTGCTGCAGAGTAATATTTTTCCAAGGGGAATGGAACACCACATGAGAATTCTGAATAAAATTATCCAAATGTAGCCTACACTGAATGGTACAGTGATGACTCTACTTTCTAATATACTGCATCTAGCTAGTGCTGTAATCTATGTTGTCGGGCTAGAGCAATAATATCATTTTAATAACACTAACCAAACATCATATGTTTTTTGTTTTTAATGTTGTTTATAAAATACTATACAAATGGTGAGATCTGAAGACTTTCAAAAGATTACAAATGATCAAGGAAAATTGTACTCTCCCATTCAACAATTCTTCATGAGATCGTAGCAAAGTTGGCACAGACCTTACAATTCCCATAGTAGGTGGTCCATAATTTGATCCTACTGGAGCATGAATCATATCCAACCCATTCTAATTCACAATATCATTGCAAATTCACAATTTCAGAAACTACCCTGGTTTTTAAAGGGCTAATCTGCAGTTGCTACATTCATCTTTGGACTGATAAATTATTGATAACTACCAATTGATTTTTGAAGAATATAACTTATAAATGCCTAATGAGCTCAGTTCAACTGTCGTACCCCATCAGAACTCAAAGATATACTAATATACTGTTTGTTTTGCTTTGTTTTACTGTTTACACATTTATTTTGTAAACAAAGTATATGCAAGCAAACACCAAACATAGTTATGTCTATGAATTTGAGAGTGGTTACTCCAGCCCAAGCTCTCAGCTTTTTTACAAAAACAGAGGTGGGGAGGCCTTTATATTTTCAACTGCAGATTACCCATTTTAATATAGTGATGTGTCCTAGATCACAGCCAAAGAAGAGAGCTACACATGGCTAGACTGTTTATTTTTGCATAAATCATATTTAAAAAGTTTAAATTTTTCATAGAATTCTGAAGAGAGCGACGACAATAACCATTACTATGACAGAGACAGACTGAATGCTGCCAATTACCCTGAGATAAGTCTTTCTCATTCACTGTCGGAAGCTGTTATTCTAATTCAATCACCAAATTCTCCTCTTAAAGAAACACCCTCATTGTTCCTGAAGCACATTCAAACATAATGCATCCATTTTCTCCAATCCTTCTGTGAGAGCCGGGCAAACAATAGAATTTGTGCCACCCCGGTCTTAATTGATGATGGGCTAATGGGATTTGTTGGGATTTGTTTTGGAATAAAAATGAGACTGTTTGTTTGTTTATTGTATTTGTTTTGAGTCCCCATTTCCCCTCCATCAGTCTATTCACACAGCCACCCGTTCGCTAATGTCCTTGGAAAGCTAGACTCCACCAGACACCATTAACAGTCACTCTTCAGAAAACAGTCTAATTACCACATCCATTAATCTTGGCACAATTAATGGCATGGCATTATTTGATGGGGAGGAAATAGTTCCCACTGTGTGAGTAGACACGCTCTGGGATGACAACAGTACAACTCAAAACAGATTACCAGGGGAACTGGGGTAAAGCTCTTAGTCAATAAGGGCATATTACTCATTATTACAAGTGCATATTCTTCAGCATTTCTAAGATTTTCTTGGGGGGGGTCTAACAAACCTATCTTGCAGGCTTTAGTGTAGCGGAGGTGATGGTGGGTAACGTTGCCTGACACTGGAAGACTAGTGTGGGCTCAATGGTTTAATTGTTAGGATGCTTAGACTTTAGCTCAGTATTGAGTTGCACAGATGAGTCGATTTGAATAGCCAATCGATCTCATTAGAGTTAATCCCTGGTCCGCTAATCAGTCACTCAACCCATTAATCATGAACTTATTTGCTTTGTTGCCTTACCAATGTGTCATCGATATGACCCTCATCAATGTGACCCTACAAATCAACTGCGAGCTTACTGATAAACTTTGTCATCAATGTGACCCTACCGATAAACTGTGACCCCATCCTAAATGACACCCTATTCCCTTTATAGTGCACTACTTTTGGCCAGGGCACATAGAGAATATGGAATATATAATGAGTTGGGTGCCATTTGGGACTCACCCTTCATCAACAATGTGACCATACTGATAGGCCAAGTCATGAACGTTGCTCTACCGATAAACTTTAATATCCTTAACTTTGACAAGCTTAAATCTAGTCAACAACTGTACCTTGTCAGCTCAGGGGTTTGAACTTGCAACCTTCCGGTTACTAGTCCAACCACTAGGCTACCCTGCCGCCCCATTAGTGGGCTGCTAATGGACTCTCCATTTGCACACCACATATTACTTTAATTCATTACAATGCTTCAATACATTCCTCTGCTAGAAGGACAACAATCTCTGCAGCACTCCACCAATCAGGCCTTTTGGGTAGAGAGGCCAGACTGAAGCCACACCTCATTAAAAGGCACATGGCAGCCCTCTTTGAGTTTGACAAAAGGCAGCTAAAGGACTCTCAGACCATGAGAAACAAGTTTCTCTGGTCTGATGAAACAAAGATGAAACTCTTTGGCCTGAATGCCAAGCGTCATGTCTGGAGGAAACCTGGCACCATCCCTACGGTGAAGCATGCTTGTGGCAGAATCATGGTGTGGGGATGTTTTTCAGAGGCAGGGACTGGGAGACTCATTAGGATCGAGGGAAAGATGAACAGAGCTAAGTAGAGAGAGATTATGGATGAAAACCTGCTTCAGAGCGCTCAGGACCTGAGACTGAGGGCGAAGGTTCACCTGCCAACAGGACAACACCCTATGCACAAAGCCAAGACAACGCAAAAGTGGCTTCAGGACAAGTCTCTGAATGTCCTTGAGTGGCCCAGCCAGAGCCTGAACTGGAACCCAATTGAACATCTCTGGAGAGACCTGAAAATAGCTGTGCAGCAACGCTCCCCATCCAACCTGACAGAGCTTGAGAGGATATGCAGAGAAGAATGGGAGAAACTCCCCAAATACAGGTGTGCCAAGCTTGTAGCCTCCTATCCAAGAAGACTCGAGCCTTTAATCGCTGCAAAAGGTGCTTCAACAACGTACTGAGAAAAGGGTCTTATGTAAATGTGATAATTTTTTACTGTATATAACTTTGCTAACATTTAAAAAAAAATCTGTTTTTGCTTTGTCATTATGGGGTATTGTGTGTAGATAGATGAGATTGTATTTTTTTCCATCCATTTTAGAATAAGACTGTAACAAAATGTGGAAAAATTCAAGGGGTCTGAATTTTCTCCGAGTGCACTGTATACACAAAAGTAAGTTGACACCCCTTGAAATGAGTGGATTCAGCTTTTTCAGCCACACCCGTTGCTGAGAGGCGTATAAAACTAAGCACATAGTCATGCATTCTCCAGACAGGCATTGACAGTAGAATGGCCTTACTGAAGAGCTCAGTGACTTTCAACGAGGCACCGTCATATGATGCCACCTTTCCAACAAGTCAGTTTGTCAAATTTAAGCCCTGCTAGAGCTGCCAACTGTAGGTGCTGTTTTTGTGAAGTGGAAATGTCTAGGAGCAACAACGGCTCAGACGCAAAGTGATAGGCCACACAAGCTCGCATAATGGGACCGGCCGAGTGCTGAAGCACGTAGTGCGTATAAGCAGCCGCACACAAGCCTAAGATCACCATATGCAAAGCCAAGCGTCGGCTGGAGTGGTGTAAAGCTCACCGCCATTGGACTCTGGAGCAGTATAAACAAGTTCTCAGGTGTGATGAATCATGCTTCACCTTCTGGCAGTCCGAAGGATGAATCTGGGTTCGGTGGATGCCAGGAGAACGCTACCTTCCCGAATGCATAGTGCCAACTGTAAAGTTTGGAGGAGGAATAATGGTCTGGGGCTGTTTTTTTATGGTTCGGGCTATGCCCCTTAGTTCCAGTGAAGGGAAATCATAACGCTACAGCATACAATAACATGTTAGATGATTCTGTGCTTCCAACTTTGGGGAAGGCCCTTTCCTGTGCACAAAGCAAGGTCCAAGTAGAGATTGTGTGAAAGAACTTGAATGGCCTGCACAGACAGAGCCCTGACCTCAACTCCATCGAACACTTTTGGGATGAATTGGAGCGCCGACTGCGAGCCAAGACCTAATTGCCCAACATCAGTGCCCAACATAAGTGCCCGACCTCATTAATGCTCTTGTGGCTGAATGGAAGCAAATCCCAGCAGCAATGTTCTAACATTAGTGGAAAGCCTTCCCAGAAGATTGAAGACTGGCTGTTAAGGGGGTACCAACTCCATATTAATGCCCATGATTTTGGAATGAGATGTTCAATGAGCAGGTGTCCACATACTTTTGGTCACGTAGTATATGTACCTCAATTTCCTCCTCATACTCCCGGTAAAAAGTATGTAAACCCTTTGGAATTACCTGGAGTTGGTCATCAAATTTGATTTGATCTGATCTTCATCTAAGTCCCAACAATAGACAAACATAGTGTGCTTAAACTAATAACACACAAATTATTGTATTGTTCTTGTCTATATTGAATACATAATTTAAACATTCACAGTGTAGGTTGGAAAAAGTACTAATTGGAGTAAGGAGTCAGCTAACCTGGAGTCCAATCACTGAGATGATATTGGAGATGTTGTTTTGAGCTGCCTTGCCCTATGAAAATCACTTTTTTGTGATGTTGCTATTCACAAGAAGCATTACCTGATGTGAACCATGCCTTGAACAAAAGAGATCTCAGAAGATCTAACCCTGGAAAGGGTTATAAAAGTATCTCTAAAAGTCTTGATGTTCATCAGTCCCTGGTAAGACAAATTGTCTATAAATGTAGAAAGTTCAGCACTGCTTTGACTCTCCCTATGAGTGGCCATCCTGCAAAGATGACAGCAAGAGCACAGCGCAGAATGCTCATTGAGGTTAAGAATCCTAGTGTCAGCTAAAGACTTACATCATCTCTGGAACATGCTAACATCTCTGTTGACGAGTCTACGATATGTAAAACACTAAACAAGAATGATGTTCATGGGAGGACACCACAGAAAAAGCCACTGCTGTCCAAAAAAAACATTGCTGCATGTCTGAAGTTTGCAAAAGTGCACCTGGATGTTCCACAGCGCTACTGGCAAGATTATTCTGTGGACAGATGAAACTACAGTTGAGTGGTGTCGAAGGATCGTGCAACACTATGTGGAGAAACAAAGGCACAGCATACCAACCTCAAAACCTCATCCCAACTGTAAAGTATGGTGGACGGAGCATCATGGTTTGGGGCTGCTTTGCTGCCTCAAGGCCTGGACAGCTTGCTATCATCGACGAAAAAATGAATTCCCAAGTTTATCAAGACATTTTGCAGGAGAATGTAAGGCTATCTGTCCGCCAATGGAAGCTCAACAGAAGTTGGGTGACGCAACAGGACAATGACCCAAAACACAGAAGTAAATCAATAACAGAAAATAATACGCCTTCTGGAGTGGCCCAGTTGGAGTCCTGACCTCAAACCCAATTTGAGATGCTGTGGCATGACCTCGAAAGCAGTTCACACCAGACATCCCAAGAATATTGCTGAACTGAAACAGTTTTGTAAAGAGAAATGATTCAAAATTCCTCCTGACCGTTGTGCAGGTCTGCAACTGCAGAAAACGTTTGGTTGAGGCTATTGCTGCCAAGGGTTATGGTCAACCAGTTATTAAATCCAAGGGTTCACATACTTTTCCCACCCTGCACTGTGAATGTTTACATGGTGTGTTCAATAAAGACATGAAAACGTATAATTGTTTGTGTTATTAGTTTAAGCAGACTGTTTGTCTATTTTGTGACCTAGATCAAGGTCAGATAAAATTGTACGACCAATTAATGCAGAAATCCAGGGATTTCCAAAGTGTTCAAATACTTTTTTGCCACTGTATATAGCCAATCATTACTCATTGTATATTTATTGCTTGTTCTTACTTGTCTATTATTTCACTATTTTCTTTCTCTCTGCATTGTTGGGAAGGGCCCTTAAGTAAGCATTTCACTGTTAGTCTATACCTGTTGTTCACAAAGCATGTGACAAATATAATTGAATTAAAATGATTTGAACGCAGTCTGGGATTAACACGGGACGAGGCCTTCATTGACTGAGCCGCCTCTCCCTTTCATGAGAAATTAAGAAAGTTTGAACATTATGTTAGATACATGATGTTTGTGCCACCTACATGTTCTGCCAACTGTACATGTAACTGGAATTGCTAACAATCAAATACAGTATCCATAGTATGT
Organism: Oncorhynchus nerka; assembly: GCF_034236695.1. Classification (NCBI taxonomy): domain Eukaryota; kingdom Metazoa; phylum Chordata; class Actinopteri; order Salmoniformes; family Salmonidae; genus Oncorhynchus; species Oncorhynchus nerka. The sequence continues at coordinate 51,511,343 of NC_088417.1, read as the reverse complement.
GTTTACTTTTAGGTTAATTAAAACCACCAGCATATTTATGCAATAAGAAATATCACTCACACTTTTTTTTATCTGAGGGTAAGTGTCAACCACAGGAGGTTGGTGGCACCTTAATTGGGGAAGGCTTGAGGCAATGGCTGGAGCGGAATAGTAGATGGAATGGTATCAAATACATCCATGTGTTTGATGCCATTCCATTTACTCCATTCCAGCCATTATTATGAGTCGTTGCCATACTTCAAGTCACGGTGTTGTCACGTCTCTCTTCTAGGTCTGGAGAACTTTTGGGATTGCAAAAACGTTTTTAATGGTCCACTGCCTCTCAGATTTTGATTGGATGTTACATTTCAAGAACCCTCCCTCACACGCCCATTGAACTGGGTGGTACGTGTTAAGTTAGTCACTGTTGTTCCGTATGCTAGCTAGTTTGCAACATTGCAGAACATTTAAGAAAAGATGGAGGAAAAATGTAATGATGTTTTGCCAGAAGTGTGCTCTATACACAAAATCGAGGTGATGAAGGCATTACAGCTCTTGAGGCTTGAACACTCTGCTAAAGAAAATAGATGCTTTGGAGTGTCTACCAACAGGTTATGGTAAAAGGAAAGTGTATCAAGGGTGGCAGGTAGACTAGTGGTCAGAGCTTTGGGCCAGTAACTGGAAGGTTGCTGGATCAAATCCCTTGTGCTGACAAGGTAAAAATATTTTCTACCCCTGAGCAAGGCAGTTAACCCACAGTTCCCTGGGTGATGTGGATGTTGATTAAGGAAGCCCCTCTGATTCAGAGGGGTTGGGATAAATGCAGAAACACATTTAAGTTGAATACATTCAGTTGAACAACTGACTAGGTATCCCCCTTTCCCAGTCTGTGATTTACTGAAATTGAAGAATTGTAGGTTCTCCTTTGATATCAAGGATCTGGTTTGTTTCTGAACTCTCAAGGAACCGCATATGCAGTCAAAGTGAGATGGAGGACAAGAAAATGTCCAAAGGTGTATACAAGATTGTCTTTGGGACTCCTGAAACTTTTTTGGCTTCTACACCTGCATTGCTTGCTGTTTGGGGTTTTAGGCTGGGTTTCTGTACAGCACTTTGAGATATCAGCTGATGTACGAAGGGCTATATAAATAGATTTGATTTGATTTGATTTAAAGAAATGGCGACGCCTACTTCAAACGTCATTGTTCTGCGAGGTTGTCATTGGAGTGGTTATCGATGAGGTTCACACCGTGGTTCAATGGAGAGTTATTTGTGTGTAACTAAAATGTGTTTTGATCTTCTTTTCAGGTAAGTTGACATTGTCAACCTTAAATGGCCTGGTATTATTTGACTTTAAAACGAGTGTTTGATGCGTGATACCTGCTTATACTTTGATCAGTATCTGTGGGTTCATGTATATATCACTTAAAAATATATATATGTTGGACTTTCTCTTAAAATGACTCTCAGGCCACACTCTACCTTCAACATTACAATGTTGTCATTGAAACAGTATTATTTAGTCCTTTATAATGACAACTAATGGATCATTTCATGTTTTTATCCCATTTCCTATAAAGGCAGTAGTAAGGCACAGGGGTAGGAGGCTGCTTTTGGAAGTGGTGTGGAGTGGTTGGACAGCTGCGGCCACTCCTTCCAGTCCCTGTATTGGCTGTCACAGCTGCAGCTTTCAAGGCTACAAGAAAGAGCACAATGAAGCACCTGGGCATGCAGCAATGTGTTGAGGTGGTGGAAAATCCTGACAGGAACAACATCAGTCTGGCCGTGAAGAAGATGTCGTCTGACCCTGAAGAGACGCTTTCATGGTTGCTCACAGAGTTGGAGTCAAAGGGGCCTGAGACCGCAAGGACTGTCATATGCTGTAAGAGAATTGAAGACTGTTCTTTGCTGTATAACCAGGTTTTTCAACATTTCCTTGGGGAGAAATCTGTACATCCAGCAGGAGCAGAGGACACACTGGAAAAAGGCATTTCTACATGTACCACTCAGATGCCAGAGCACATAAAACTCATCGCAGCCTTGAAAGATGAGTAATCTAATCTGAGTTGTGATGGATACTTCAGCACTGGGAATGGGGGTAGACTTTAAGGGTGTCATGTTGTCAACTCTGGACCACCTCAAGACCTTGAGTCCTACATGCAGGCACATGTAAGAGCGGGGAGAGGGACGGCACAAGCTCACATTCACTTATCGGATACCATGGAAGACAACTTATTGGAGTTTCAGATAAGATGAGACTGTATGTGTCAAACAGTACCAGCTGCAGGCGGGTGAAACTGTTACAGCTCTTCAATGATGAGGTCACGCAACCTTCCTATTATTGAGTTGCACCCCCTTTTGCCCTCAGAACAGCCTCAATTAGTCTGGGAATGGACGACAACATGTTGAAAGAGTTCTACAAGGATGCTGGCCCATTTTGACTCCAATGCTTCCCACAGTTGTCAAATTGGCTGGATGTCCTTCGGGTGGTGGACCATTCTTTATACACACAGGAAACCTTTGAGCATGAAAAACCCAGCAGCGTTGCAGTTCTTGGCACATTTAAACCGGTGCTATGTCATCAGTCTATGTCATGTTATACACTCCGTGTATATCAATTCATTCCAAAAGACCTCTAATTATCGGTCTTTGTACCGAAAGTAATTGTAACAGTGACCTTACAAAAATGATATGAGACTGTCGTTATGCATTATGCAACACATTTACAAGGATATTACTTTGTGTATGTGCAACATAAACTGGGCTTTATCAGTTAAAAAAATCAGTGAAAAAAACAAACTATATATAAACTCAGCAAAAGAAGAAACATCCTCTCACTGTCAACTGCGTTTATTTTCAGCAAACTTAACATGTGTAAATATTTGTATGAACATAACAAGAATCAACAACTGAAACATAAACTGAACAATTTACACAGACATGTGACTAACAGAAATGGAATAATGTGTCCCTGAACAAAGGGGGGGTCAAAATCAAAAGTAACAGACAGTATGATGTGGCCACCAGCTGCATTAAGTACTGCAGTGCATCTCCTCATGGACTGCACCAGATTTGCCAGGTCTTGCTGTGAGATGTTACCCCACTCTTCCACCAAGGCACCTGCAAGTTCCCGGACATTTCTGGGGGGAATGGCCCTAGCCCTCACCCTCTGATCCAACAGGTCCCAGACGTGCTCAATGGGATTGAGATCCGGGCTTTTCGCTGGCCATGGCAGAACACTGACATTCCTGTCTTGCAGGAAATAATGCGCAGAATGAGCAGCTTGGCTGGTAGCATTGTCATGCTGGAGGGTCATGTCAGGATGAGCCTGCAGGAAGGGTATCACATGAGGGAGGGGGATGTCTTCCCTGTAACGCACAGCGTTGAGATTGCCTGCAATGACAACAAGCTCAGTCCGATGATGCTGTGACACACACCCCAGACCACCACCAAATCGATCCCGCTCCAGAGTACAGGCCTCGGTGTAACACTCATTCCTTCAACGATAAACGCAAATCCGACCATCACCCCTGGTGAGACAAAACTGCGTCGCATCAGTGAAGAGCACTTTTTGCGAGTCTTGTCTGGTCCAGCGACGGTGGGTTTGTGCCCATATTTTACGTTGTTGCCGGTGATTTCTGGTGAGGACCTGCCTTGCAACAGGCCTTCAAGCCCTCAGTCCAGCCTCTCGCAGCCAATTGCGGACAGTTTGAGCACTGATGGAGGGATTGTGCATTCCTGGTGTAACTCGGGCAGTTGTTGTTGCCATCCTGTACCTGTCCCGCAGGTGTGATGTTCGGATGTACAAATCCTGTGCAGGTATTGTTACACGTGGTCTGCCACTGAGGACGATCAGCTGTCTGTCCTGTCTACCTGTAGCACTGTCTTAGGCTTCTCACAGTACGGACACATCTTCAGTCCTCATGCCTCCTTGCAGCATGCCTCCATGCCTCCTTGCAGCAAGGCACATTCACGCAAAGGAGCAGGGAACATGGGCATCTTTCTTTTGGTGTTTTTCAGAGTCAGTAGAAAGGCCTCTTTAGTGTCCTAAGTTTTCATAACTGTGAGCTTAATTGCCTACCATCGGTACACTGTTAGTGTCTTAACGACCGTTCCACAGGTGCATGTTCATTAATTGTTCATGGTTCATTGAACAAGCATGGGAAACAGTGTTTAAACCCTTTACAATGAAGATCTGTGAAGTTATTTAGATTTTTACGAATTGTCTTCGAAAGACAGGGTCCTGAAAAAGGGACTTTTTAAAAAGTTTTTTAGTTTACATTATCTAGGCTACAATTGCCACTATTATCAACTGAATATAGTATTAAATGTAGCCTACAAGTGTGAGCCTGTAGATCTTGTGCAACACTGTTTTCTACCTACGTATATGATGAGTCTGTGAAGAGTGGAATGATTAATACTGGGATAGTAAAACAAACCACAATCAAAAGTTCACCTGCAGCTGCATGGCCTATTGCATTTACAAAAGTTAGCTGTGGATAGCGATGTTTTATGGAGGTAGATCACTTATTTTAACTATGCAGTGAACACTTTAGTTGGTGTCACCTACAGCCGATGATACACCAAAAACCGGTTCATCAGCGGTTGAATCCGGTGGCTGGTCACCTATCGCTGCAGCACATCTTTTCATTCTAACTTGAATTGGCAATTATTCATATTTGAGTGGAAGATTGTGACAGAAGCCTCACACTGCTTTGAAAACCCATCACTCATCATTTATTTTATATATTTTTTTTTTAACCTTTTATTTAACTAGGCAAGTCAGTTAAGAACAAATTCTTATTTACAATGACGGCCTACCAAGCGGCAAAAGGCCTCCTGCGGGGACAGGGGCCTGGGATTAAAATGAATAAATACAATATAAATATATGACAAAACACACATCACAACAAGGGAGACAACACTACATAAAGAGAGACCTAAGACAACAATATAGCAAGGCAGCAACACATGATAACACAGCATGGTAGTAGCACAACATGGTAGCAGCACAAAACATGGTACAAACATTATTGGGCATAGTCAACAGCACAAAGGTCAAGAAGGTAGAGACAACAATATATCACACAACGCAGCCACAAATGTCAGTAAGAGTGTCTATGATTGTGTCTTTGAATGAAGAGATTGAGATAAAACTGTCCAGTTTGAGTGTTTGTTGCAGCTCGTTCCAATCGCTAGTTGCAGCAAACTGAAAAGAGGAGCGACCCAGGGATGTGTGCGCTTTGGGGACCTTTAACAGAATGTGGCTGTCAGAACGGGTGTTGTATGTGGAGGATGAGGGCTGCAGTAGATATCTCAGATAGGGGGGAGTGAGGTCTAAGAAGGTTTTGTAAATAAGCATAAACCAGTGGGTCTTGCGACGGCTATTCAGAGATGACCAGTTTACAGAGGAGTGTAGAGTGCAGTGATGTGTCCTATAAGGTGCATTGGTGGCAAATCTGATGGCAAAATGGTAAAGAACATCTCGCCGCTCGAGAGCATCCTTACCTGCCGATCTATAAATGATGTATCTGTAATCTAGCATGGGTAGGATGGTTATCTGAATCAGAGTTAGTTTGGCAGCTGGAGTGAAAGAGGAGCGATGAAGATAGAGTAAACCAATAGTAGATTTAACTGTATTCTGCAGCTTTGATATGTGCTGAGAGAAGAACAGTGCACCATCTAGCCATACTCCCAGTACTTGTATGAGGTGACTCAAGCTCTAAACCCTCAGAGGTAGTATTAACACCTGTGGGAAGAGGGGCATTCTTCTTACCAAACCACATGACCTTTGTTTTGGAGGTGTTCAGAACAAGGTTATGGGTAGAGAAAGCTTGCTGGACACGAAGAAAGCTTCATTGTAGAGCATTTACCACAAAATCAGTGGAGGAGCCAGCTGACTATAAGACTATCATCTGCATATAAAGGGATGAGAGAGCTTCCTACTGCCTGAGCTATGTTGTTGATGTCAATTCAGAAGAGCGTGGTGCCTAGGACTGAGCCTTTGGGTACGCCCTTGGTGACAGGCAGTGGCTGAGACAGCAGACAGGTCCCGTTATCTCTTCTAAAGCCTGTGTGTAGTCCGGTCACAATAAAGACTCTTATAATCTCCACCCGGCACAGCTAGAAGAGGACTGGCCACCCCTCAGAGCCTGGTTCCTCCCTAGGTTTTTTCCTAGGTTCCTGCCTTTCTAGGGAGTTTTCCCTAGCCACCGTGCTTCTACATCTGCATTGCTTGCTGTTTGGGGTTTAGGCTGGGTTTCCGTATAGCACTATGTGACCTCTGTTTCTAAATACATCTGCTGATGTAAAAGGGCTTTAAAAATACACTTGATTTGAAAGACAATTTACCTTGCAGATTGTTTGTTCCTGTTACAGTCGTACTGTTCACCACAAACACGGCATACATCAACATATTTTGATGGGGTTTTAATAGGAGATTTCACAGCCATCCTCACACACTGTTGCATCTACAACACTAATCTAGTTAGCATATTTGATGCTCTGCCTAAGCAAGGTATTTGATTGGTTCGACATGTTGCAAGGTGTCACTGATTTACTCCAGATTTTGTCCCAAGGACTTCAAGTAATGAAGTTTCAACTCCAATTACAGTGTGCATTTCTTTCCCTTTCCATGTAAAAGGACCCATGAGCACCAACATGTTTTTTAATTTTAAATTTTATTTCACCTTTATTTAACCAGGTAGGCTAGTTGAGAACAAGTTCTCATTTGCAACTGCGACCTGGCCAAGATAAAGCATAGCAGTGTGAACAGACAACACAGAGTTACACATGGAGTAAACAATTAACAAGTCAATAACACAGTAGAAAAAAAGGGAGTCTATATACATTGTGTGCAAAAGGCATGAGGAGGTAGGCGAATAATTACAATTTTGCAGATTAACACTGGAGTGATAAATGATCAGATGGTCATGTACAGGTAGAGATATTGGTGTGCAAAAGAGCATAAAAGTAAATAAATAAAAACAGTATGGGGATGAGGTAGGTAAAAATGGGTGGGCTATTTACCGATAGACTATGACATTCATAGAAGCATGTCAAATTGGGTGTCAAATTAAAGCTAAGGGTCTATATGTTTTTGAGAAAATAAGGCATATACAGTTCTTTCAGAAGCATTCTAACTTTCCACATTTTGTTACATTACAGCCTTATTCTAAAATTGATTAAATTGTTTATTTTCCTGATTAATCAACAAACAATACCTCATAATGGCAAAGCAAAACACTGAACTAACACATTTACATAAGTATCTTGGTTTGATCAGACCAGAGAATCCTGTTTCTCATGGTCTTAGAGTACTTTAGGATTCTTTTGGCAAACTCCAAGCGGGCTATCATGTGCCTTTTACTGAGGAGTGGCTACCGTCTGGCCACACTACCATAAAAGCCTGATTGGTGGAATGCTGCAGAGATGGTTGTCCTTCTGGAAGGTTCTCCCATCTCCACAGAGGAACTCTGGAGCTCTGTCAGAGTGACCATTGGGTTCTTAGTCACCTCCCTGACCAAGGCCCTTTTCCCCTGATTGCTCAGTTTGGCCAGGCAGTCAGCTGTTGGAAGAGTCTTGGTGGTTCCAAACTTCTTCAATTTAAGAATGATGGTGGCCACTGTGTTCTTGGGGAACTTAAATTCTGCAGACATTTTTTGGTACCTTTCCCCAGATCTGTGCCACGACACAATCCCGTCTCGAAGCGCTACAGACAATTACTTTGACCTCATGACTTGGTATTTGCTCTGTCATGCACTGTCAACTGTGGGACCTTATATAGACTGGTGTGTGCCTTTCCAAATCATGTCCAATCATTGAATTTACCACAGGTGGACTCTAATCAAGTTGTAGAAACATCTCAAGGGTGATCAATGGAAACAGGATGCTCCTGAGCACAAATTTGAGTCTCATAGCAAAGGGTCTGAATACATATGTAAATAAGGTATTTCTGAATACATTTATTTTTTTAGATGTATTTTGAATACATTTACAAACATTTATAAAAAACAGTTTTCACTTTGTCATTTTGGGGTACTGTGTGTAGATTGCTGAGGATTTAAAAAAAATACATTTTAGAATAAGGCTGTAACGTCACAAAATGTGGAAAAAGTCAATGTTCTGAATACTTTCCGAAGGCACTGTATACACTGAACAAAATATTAATGCAACATGTAAAGTGTTGGTCCCGGGCTCCCGAGTGCATCTCAGTGCTAGAGGCATCACTACAGACCCCGGTTTGATTTCAGGCTGTATGACAACCGGATGTGATTGGGAGTCCCACAGTGCAGCGCACAATTGGCCCAGCGTTATCCGGGTTTGCCAGGGTAGGCTGTCATTGTAAATAAGAATTTGTTCTTTTTTAAATAAAGGTAAAAAAATATATATAATCCATCCACCTGAAAGGCCACTCTAAAATGTGCAGTTTTGTCACACAACACAATGCCACAGATGTCTCAAGTCTTGAGGGAGCGTGCAATTGGTATGCTGATTGTAGGAATGTCCACCAGAGCTGTTGCCAGATAATTTTATATTAGTTTCTCTACCTTAAGCCGCCTCCAACATTGTTTTATAGAATTTGGCAAACCAACCGGCCTCACAACCCCGTGTGTGGCGTCGTGTGGGAGAGCAGTTTGTTGATGTTAACGTTGTGAACCAAGTGCCCCATAGTGGCGATGGGGTTATGGTACGGGCAGGCATAAGCTACGGACAACAAACACAATTTGAATGCACAAAAATACCGTGACGAGATCCTGAGGCCTATTGTGAGGCCCATTTTTTTTTTAAGATATCCGATGCATATCTATATTCCCAGTCATGTAAAATCTATAGATTAGGGCCTGTAACTCAGTAAAATCAATGAAAGTGTTCCATGTTGCGTTTATATTTTTGTTCGGTATATTTCAACCATTTCCCATCCTTAAAGTAAGCTTTGATTTCTGGTCAAACAAGTGGTCTTCGACAACATCTAACGGAAAACGTCTTAAAGGGTATTAGAAATACATCAAAACACAATAATGATGTAGTGAAGACCCCTGCCAACTAATATCAACACATATATTTCATTTTGGAGAAATTATTTGCCTTTTGCAAGTTTAAGAAAAATTGCATTTTGCCTTGTATTTCTGTTATCAAAAACCCATATATCTTTAAGATATTTTCACATTACTCTCCATCGTGATGAGGAAGGATAATGAAAGTTCCCAGAAGTGACGAGTAAAGGTATACCTTTGTCACGTGTGCTCCCTCTCCGGCCTCTAGGTCACCAGGCTGCTCGTTATGGCGCACACCTGTCACCATCGTTACGTGCACCTGCATGTCATCAGACTCTCCTGGACTCCATCACTTCCCTGAATATCTTCCCTATATTTGTTACTCCCTTTGGTACCTTCCCCAGGCGTTATTGTTCCTGTGTCTTGTCTGTGTGCCGTTAGTGGTTCTTGTTTGTATTATGTTCCATTTATTTTATTAAAACACTCACTCCCTGAACTTGCATCCCGACTCTCAGCGCACATCATTACAACCTACCAATTAGTTAGTGTTTTTTCTGATATCAAGTTTGTTTACGAATTATTAAGTGATTAATTCTGTTACCAAATCAGTAACGGAATTACTTCAATTGAATTGGCTACAATGGGAAATCATGGTAGTCACAAACCACAGTTGGGTCACCTGCTACTGTCCTCTGGCATACTGTTATGTTCAGCTCATTACCATTTTTTTCTCCCTTTCTGGTGGTCAAAGTAAGGCAGTGAAAACAGTCTGGACAACCCCTCCCTCTCATTCACCCTCTCACACTCTGCCACTCTCATTCTCTTCTCTCTCTCCAATAAATGTCACCTCTCCCAGCTCTTACTGGCACCTACCATGACACATACCACCAAACCTCTTTCCATTTACAGTAACAAGCATCCTCATCCACTGAGCACCGACTTACACCGGACATCCATGGACATTGATAAGTATTTGAAATTTGGTCAGTCCGCCCTGGCCGGTCCAAATCTGTACCAATCATAGACGTCTATGATTCAAATGTTAAAATGGCGTGCAGGATTGTCGTAGCTGAATCAGAATTAGTTAGGTAACATAGATAAATAAGATATTTTATTTATTTTATACTTGTCATTAGAATGTCGTCCAAGAGACTAAACTGAATGATAATTTATAGCTAATGCTATCTGGCTATGGGATACTCCTCTTTCAAGTAAAAGGCCCTTTGTGAAGTTCCTAAGATCTGTGGTTCGTCATTGTGAGTTGAGAGGGATGTATCTTGGCTATAAAAGATGAAGTATTATTTTGTAAGCACTCTCAGAATTCATTTATAGACACTGAATTGATCTGAGAGTCACAGGGCTATGGTGAAGCTCATATTATTAAAATATGAAGTTTAAGTATAACTCTGATGTCACGTTCTGACCTTAGTTCCTTTGTTTTGTCTTTTGTTTTAGTATGGTCAGGGTGTGAGTTGGGTGGGTTGTCTATGTTAGTTTATCTATGATTTTATATTTCTGTGTTTGGCCTGGTATGGTTCTCAATCAGAGGCAGCTGTCAATCGTTGTCCCTGATTGGGAACCATATTTAGGTAGCCTGTTTTCCATTGTGTTTTGTGGGTGGGTATTTTCTCTGTGTGTGTGTGTGTGTGTGTGTGTGTGTGTGTGTGTGTGTGTGTGTGTGTGTGTGTGTGTGTGTGTGTGTGTGTGTGTGTGTGTGTGTGTGTGTGTGTGTGTGTGTGTGTCACCAGACAGGACTGTTTCGTTTCATTTGTTCATTTTGTTATTTTTGTATTGGTTCAGTGCTTTCTTTAATTAAAATTATGAACACTTACCACGCTGCGCTTTGGTCCTCCTCTCCTTCCCCAGATGACAAGCGTTACATCTGACTGGTGTGTGGTTTGTAACTCTCATCATTTAGTAATACAGGTGTCGTGATATTGTATTAGTTAATGTGACGACTGTTGCTCATTGAATGATTAAAGGTTTCTAATTGCGTGATTAACTGAATCAAGCAATTATTAACTCATTAACCTGGGGCACCATGGGAAAATTAGTTTTATTGAGTTTCTATTTCCCAAATTAACTCAAAGAATATCAGAATATCGATTTTACAACAGCCGCTAATTAACCAGTTATCTCTACAGTCTCGTTCTGAACGTCGCATAATCCGGGAATCTGCACGGATCCGGGTCTCACCAATGAGTTCGTACCACACCAATCTTAGTTGAGTATTTATTTACTAGAAAGCTAAAATGATGATAAAAGGTATACATACACAAAAACACATTCTAGGCTTTTGATTAGAACTTAGTATAACTTAGTATAACACACTATGGCACGTGTTACCCAAAATGGGGATTTAAAAGAGAAAGTACACGAGAAATATACATTTGGGTGAATTTGTCAGCTATGCTTATTCTAACCCTAGCCTTGCCCCAAACTGCCGCTCTTATGGGTCAGAATATAATGAGGTAATTATGTGGGGAAGATCTCCGTGGATTCTCCGCGTGGACCGTTCAGGCTGCTCAATGACGCACTTCTCCGGCGTAACTCTTTGGTTGTCCTCACGATGTCCGTGTCCTTTTGGCTTAGGAGTCTGTTCCCTCGCCCTTGCTCTGGAAGGGCTCTTCTGAGGACAGACAGCTCTGTAGCTCAGAGCTCACAGCGTAGGAATGAAACCGTGTAGTTACCACGATTCGATGGGGAGTGGAGGCTAGGTGGTTCGACTTGAATTCACCTGCTTAGACACAGCTACTCATCCGTATCTTGGGTAGAAAAATATTTTTGTCTTCAAACTTGTGTTGCGTTTTGGGTTTGTTGACTATTTAGACCTCGGCTGCAGCTTGGGTCACTTAGTCTCCTCTGTAAATTCTTCACTCACAGGTTTTAGTTTTAGTCATTCAACTGAGACTGCTCTTCTCTGTATCACGGAGGCCCTCCGCACTGCTAAAGCTAACTCTCTCTCCTCTGCTCTCATCCTTCTAGACCTATCGGCTGCCTTCGATACTGTGAACCATCAGATCCTCCTCTCCACCCTCTCCGAGTTGGGCATCTCCGGCGCGGCCCACGCTTGGATTGCGTCCTACCTGACAGGTCGCTCCTACCAGGTGGCGTGGCGAGAATCTGTCTCCTCACCACGCGCTCTCACCACTGGCGTCCCCCAGGGCTCTGTTCTAGGCCCTCTCCTATTCTCGCTATACACCAAGTCACTTGGCTCTGTCATAACCTCACATGGTCTCTCCTATCATTGCTATGCAGACGACACACAATTAATCTTCTCCTTTCCCCCTTCTGATGACCAGGTGGCGAATCGCATCTCTGCATGTCTGGCAGACATATCAGTGTGGATGACGGATCACCACCTCAAGCTGAACCTCGGCAAGACGGAGCTGCTCTTCCTCCCGGGAAGGACTGCCCGTTCCATGATCTCGCCATCACGGTTGACAACTCCATTGTGTTCTCCTCCCAGAGCGCTAAGAACCTTGGCGTGATCCTGGACAACACCCTGTCGTTCTCAACTAACATCAAGGCGGTGGCCCGTTCTTGTAGGTTCATGCTCTACAACATCCGCAGAGTACGACCCTGCCTCACACAGGAAGCAGCGCAGGTCCTAATCCAGGCACTTGTCATCTCCCGTCTGGATTACTGCAACTCGCTGTTGGCTGGGCTCCCTGCCTGTGCCAATAAACCCCTACAACTCATCCAGAACGCCGCAGCCCGTCTGGTGTTCAACCTTCCCAAGTTCTCTCACGTCACCCCGCTCCTCCGCTCTCTCCACTGGCTTCCAGTTGAAGCTCGCATCCGCTACAAGACCATGGTGCTTGCCTACGGAGCTGTGAGGGGAAGGGCACCTCAGTACCTCCAGGCTCTGATCAGGCCCTACACCCAAACAAGGGCACTGCGTTCATCCACCTCTGGCCTGCTCGCCTCCCTACCACTGAGGAAGTACAGTTCCCGCTCAGCCCAGTCAAAACTGTTCGCTGCTCTGGCCCCCCAATGGTGGAACAAACTCCCTCACGACGCCAGGACAGCGGAGTCAATCACCACCTTCCGGAGACACCTGAAACCCCACCTCTTTAAGGAATACCTAGGATAGGATAAAGTAATCCTTCTCACCCCCCCCCTCCCCTTAAAAGACCTAGATGCACTATTGTAAAGTGGCTGTTCCACTGGATGTCATAAGGTGAAAGCACCAATTTGTAAGTCGCTCTGGATAAGAGCGTCTGCTAAATGACTTAAATGTAAATGTAAATGTCATGACCACCATTGTGGCTGACGGAAACCATTGTTCCAAAGTCCCTTTATTTCATGTTTAATGTTCTGAGCCTGGTTCTCCATATTGAGGGGACACAGAAATGTTGTGTGGCCTAAGATTTACCAGGGGCTTGAGGGGTCATAACACCTCCACACCTTCAGACCCCTAGATCTCTCCTCCTCTGTTGGGGTTGAGAGATAATCTGTAGGGTTGTGGTCTCCTGTAACCTGACCTGATCAGGACAGTCATGACACAGGAAATTACCACGGCAGGATATTAGGCGTTATTAGTTGAGTGAGTACATCTAGCTTATGCACTGTCAAATTGTTCTCTACTGTGCTCAGCTGTACTGTACTGTACTGTGTAACATAGACATCTATGATTGTTTCAGATCTGCTCTGATCTGGACCAACCATGGTCTAGTTGGGGGACTGAGCTCATTACAGTAATAGTGTCACGCCCTGACCTGAGTTCTTTGTTTTCTTTATATATTTTGGTTAGGTCAGGGTGTGACAAGGGTGGTATGTGTGTTTTTGTCTCATCTAGGTTTTTTTACTGTCTAGGGGTTTTGTAGATTTATGGGGTTGTTTACCATCTAGGTGTTTATGTAGGTCTATGGTTGCCTAGATTGGTTCTCAATTAGAGGCAGGTGTTTATCGTTGTCTCTGATTGGGAACCATATTTAGGCAGCCATCTTCTTTGTGTATTTCGTGGGTTATTGTCTATGTCATGTTGCGCATTTAATGGTCACGATCATCTTATTGTTTTGTTTAAGTGCTCTTCGTGTTCTTCCTTCAATAAAGAAGAATGTATTCTAACCACGCTGCGCTTTGGTCTACTCCATACGACGATCGTGACAAATAGCCAATGTGTAGAATAATACCCAAATATGCAAAAGAAGGATATTGCATGTATCTACCTTTGTGGTCATCACCATGAAGATAATAATATTCATATCTGGAAGACTCTGGGTAAAATGTGCGCTGCCCCATCGCGCCGGTTGTGACACAGACCGGGATCGATCCCAGGTCTGTAGTGATGCCTCTTAGACTGCTGTGCCACTCGGGAAGCCCCTGAGACTCCTTTGGTGTCTAGAGAGTTAGGTAAATCAGCCTTTAATTTCCTTGCACCTTTGTGTGGAATGCTCTACAATACACTTCGAAATGGAAGTAATTGGTGCCTCTAGGGCATTTCAGATGGTTGATGGGACAATTTTACTGAACAATATGTCTCTTTTTTATGATTTGTGTTACTCTTTTCGTGTATTCTTGTGTATAAAAATGTGTATTTTATTGTGTATATGAATGTGTAGTTGAATGTGTTCATTATATTTTGATGTGTATTGTGGTGCTACACAGTGCTCATCTGGAAAAGAACTTGGTCTCAGAATTGACTCCCTGTTAATTAAAATAAGGGCAGATACAATCCTTTGTCTGAACTAGCTGAAATCATAAGGTAACAGAATGCTTTATGGGCTAAAGCAAGAAGGTCTGATTCAGCTGATGACTGAATTGCTATTAAACACCTTTGGAATCAGGGTGTGGCTATGACGATAAAGCAAACCTCTACCTACTGCTGATAATCTGAATAATTCTTCCACATTTTGGTTGATTTACAGGTCTGGTGGTAACTGATAGAACCTATTCTGAACTCTTTTTAATAAACATTTTCTTGATGCAGGTGGATTATTTGAGAGGGTTTACACGGTCAATATGATCCCATGTGAAATTGCCGACACTCCCGAGCACTCCTTCTCAAGATTCTCCTTTCTCACCCTTCTCTGTCTCAGAGGTGCATATAGCTCTCAAAACAAATGATTTCCAAAAATCCCCTGGCCCTGATGATCTAGACCAGTGGAGGCTCCTCAGAGGAGGAAGGGGATGACCATTCTCCTCAGTGAATTTCATGAAAATGTAAATAGTGAAAGACTGCTGCGCCACTCAGGAGGCCAAGTTGTGGCTTCACTACAGCCTGGCGTCGAACCCAGGCTGTGTCACATCCGGCCGTAACCAGGAGTCCCATAGGGAGGCACACAATTGTTCCAGCGTCATGAGGGTTTGGCCGGGGGGGCTTTACTTGGCTCATTGCGCTCTAGTGACTACTTGTGTTGGGCCGGGTGGCTGCAGGCTGACTTTGGTTATCAGTTGAACAATGTTTCATCCAACACATTGGTGCAGCTGGCTTCCGGGTTAAGCAGGCGGGTGTTAAGAAGCGTGGCTTGGCTGGTAATGTTTCGGAGGATACATGACTCAACCTTCGCCTCTCCCGAGCCCATTGTGGAGTTGCAGTGATGAGACAAGATCGTAATCATGAATAAGGGGTAAAATTTGACTTCAATACAAAACCTAGGACGCTAATGGCTCTCACCCCCTTCCATAGACTTACACAGTGCCTTCATTCCAAACACGTAAAAGCTACACCCTCCTTCACATACCCTCGCCTTTTGCGTTTGGGGGAATCCCCGGGGCCATCTTTGCAGTCGTCCAAACAATTAGCCAAGCAAGGGATGTTGGCAACGTAAGCTCGTTTGTGATCGAGTGTGCAAGTGTATAATTCTGTTCACTCCGGGGCCTGAAACACCCCATAATTCAATTTGCGACAATTGTACATCCGCTAAGCAAAACTTTAAACCAACATCAATATTGAGAAGTCAACATACAAGTGTAATTAAAAACGAATGAAAATCAGTTAGATATTTTGCTACTAATGCACATGAAGGCTAAAACACATTTAAAATAATTATGTTTTGTTTGTTTAGCTTTTGGAATTGTTAGCTAGCATATAACACTTTTCCTGACATCACACCTATACATTATAATTTTAGATTTACCTGATAAATCAAAAAGTTAGCAAACTGATTGAAAAATATATAAATATCTAGTTGACATAAGTATTCACACCCCTGAGGCAATTCATGTTAGTCGCCTTTTGGCAGCGATTACATCTCTGAGTCTTTCTGGGTAAGTCTCTAAGAGCTCGGTTCTAAGAGCTCAAGTTGGTTGTAGATCATTGCTACTGTTGACAGCCATTTTCACATCTTGCCATATTTTCAAGCTGATTTAAGTCAAAACTGTATTTGGACTTGCCCCAAACATAATGCTTTGTCTTCAGGACATAAAGTATTTTTTTTGCCACATATTTTGCAGATTTTACTTTGGTGCGTTATTACAAACAGGATGCATGTTTTCAAATATTTTTTATTGTTTACAGACTTCCATTTTTCAATATGTCATTAGGTTAGTATTGTGGAGTCACTACAATGTTTTTGATTCATCATCAGGTTTCTCCTATCACAGCCATTAAACTCTGTTTTAAAGTCACCAGTGGCCTCATGGTGAATTCCCTGAGTGATTTCCTTCCTCTCCTGCAACTGGGTTAGGAAGGATGCCTGTATCTTTGAAGTGACTGGGTGTATTGATACACCATCCAAAGTGTAATTGATAACTTCGCCATGCTCGAAAGGATATTATTATTTACGAGGCATTGGAAAACCTCCCTGGACTTTGTGGTTGAATCTGTGTTTTAAATTCACTGCTTAACTGAGGGACCATAGAGATAATTGTATGTGTGGGGTACATAGATGAGGTAGTCATTCAACAATTATGTTAAACACTGCTATTACACAGAGAGTGAGTCCATGCAACTTGTTATGTGACTTGTTAAGCACATAGGTGATCGACGACTTGATTCGGTCTTATGTAGCAATTGTGTTTTTTACATTGGATAAAAGCAGAGACACAGAGCTACAGTAAGGTATATCATACTGTGGCGAAATCTGCTCGGAGCCTTCACCGTGCGCTGCCCCTTTAAGAGTGCATGAGCAGTAAGGAAGGAGGAGATAAAGAGAGTTCGTTCAGCTCTTTGGGGAGGAGCTCTTGGGTGGCGCGACAGTTTGATTGTGTGTGCTGTGCTGCAGAAGTTTTGTTTGTTTTCAGCGTTTGTAGTTTATAAAGTAGTTAACTCAATCATCGGTGTGATCGCTTTAGATCGTGGTTGTTTTTGTTTGGGACCGCGCCCGTTATGGATCGCATGGATTAGTAGCAACATTGTTGCGAAGCTTTAACATACAAACCAACAAACCATCGGACAGTCAGACGGTACACGGCAGGCCTGAAGACCACAGCTAAGATTTCTCTTTTTCTCTCTCTTTCTCTTCCCTCTCGTTCCAGTGCTTTACCCTGCAACAGACTCTCTATTTTTCAAATGCACTTCCCTTGAAGTTCATTAGAGCTGGACTATTATTGCCCTGCCAGAAGTATTTTGATGGACATTTTAGTTCAAAGGGAGGTTGCTTGCAAGTTGTGTATTGTTATGTGAACTGTATTGAGGTGAGGTGTACTAATGACATGTGGCCGAGAAGACTGGACATTTTTAAGGCCTTTGTTGTGTCGATGAACACCCCCCACATTCATACCCTCTGCACTCATCCACTAGAAAATAATACAGATTATTGCAAATCCTATGTTGATGACTGGGGTCGTCCTTGTATGAAGTTGCTGTTGAATTGCTCTGCCATTATTAGTATTAGTATTATTGTATGAGGTATTCTTGTTTGGGTTACCCCTGTGCTGTGATGTGGGTTTTATATGGTGTGTATTCTCTTTTCTCTCCACTGGCTATCTGGTAAACAGGCCACACTCTAGGCAGTCTCTTCTGCTGATGTGTGTGGGTCTGGTAGTGGTACTCTCTCTATTCTACTCTTTTCCTTTCGGCATGGTTAATACCTGCCTGGCACCCGAACAAAATCTTTCTTTACCCCTCTCTAATAAATACCGCTACAGAATTGGCGCCCGAACAGGGACTTGAAGAGAAACACTCATGACACCATCCACACAAGGTTGAATCATGTCTTTTGTTGGAACCCCATACTGTGTCAATGTGGACACACCTGACGGTAATCACGTTCGGGATTCTTTCATTGTGGAAGGACTCGATGAACTAATGGAGTTGGATAGCACTGCCCCTAATCCCCAGGCTTCTGGCTCACCTATAACATCTCCACCATTACCCTCCCTCAAACCCTTCCGGTTACCCTGTCCAGAGAGACTGGAAGAGGTGTCTCTGTGATCACTGGACAACTGGAACATCAATGGACACACACCAATCATAGTTTGACAATGCAGGAGAATGCCATTCGCAAACTCAGTGAATGTATGGAGGCTCATCAGACAGATGTGCAGAGGAGGTTGGATTACCTTCCCTGTCAAATGGAGGAAAACCAACAACAAATTGTTCAGAGACAGAAATATTTACAAGATTCTCTGAAGCAGGATATTCACGGAAAACTGCACCGGTTCAAAACACAAATGGAAACTAACCATCATCAAGTCATAATCTTTCTTGAGGAGGAACAAAAACAGAGAGCAGAGGAGTCAGCCTCTGTTGTGAAGGGAGTGTGTTCTTATCTGAAGGAAGTTATGGAGGACATGAAGAACTCTCTCACAGGGGAACTACGATTTTTGATTGAACAGACTCAAAAGGACACTGTTAATGAGATGGAAAAAGCACAGAAGGCCACAGACCTTCAACTGGAAGGGCTGCACCAGGAGATAATGCAGTGCTTTTCCCTTCTGGACAAATCTTCTGCACCTCCCTCAGGTTTTACCTCTGCCACTGGCTTGGCCAGTAATGGAATAGGAACAGGTAGCACTACAAAAACCCTTTGAAGATACTGTTAAACAACAGAACTCCCGCTGCCACTGTCATGTCTCCTCTAGAGCGCTCCCTCCCTATCAAACTACTTTTCCCCACTTTTGGCAGCCCAGAAGATGATGTTGATCCACTGTTTTTCTTATCTAAGTGTAATGATTTTCTTTCTATCCGGCCCCTTACTGACTTGGAGGTTCTTGCCACCCTCCGCAGTGTTCTCCATGGTACAGCAAGAGACTGGTGGGAGATAGCCCGTGAACATGTGTCAACCTGGGAGGAGTTTCAAAAAATATTCCTCTTAGCATTCCTCTCAGAGGACTATGGGGATGAACTGGCGGAACGTGTTCGTAACAGAGTCCAGGGGGAAGCAGAGCCAATACGGGACTTTGCCTTCTCCTATCGAGTTCTATGTAGGAGATGGAAGGCTGACATTACTGAGCAGGAGATGGTCAAACTCCTTCTTAAGAACATGGTTCCCCGCCTTGCTAGTCAACTTCGAGAACGTGTGCAAAATGTGGATGATCTGGTGCGTCTTGGGACTCAGTTTGAGAAGGACTGGAAGCACCACCTCCAAACTAAAAACACCGTTCCCTCATCCCAGTATACCCATAACTCTCCTGGGGATAAACCGTCTCAGATATTTGTACCCAAGATCCAGGACAAAAGTCCAGTTGTGTTGGAGGTGTAAAGTCCAACATCCTCCAGATTCTTGCCCGCTCTATGTCCAGCATCAGGATTCAGGAAAAGGTCAGAAAGGACCGAAGACTGAAAGTCTACACAGGCGTGGTGGCTTGCATACAATTGGGTCAGCCTTAATGCCCACCATGAAGCCTTTGACAGCACAGCTAGCGGTCTTATTCCTATTCCGCAACAACTATTGGTTCCTCTGACTGTTAGGAACTGGAGAGGGAAGGCCATAATCGACACAGGGGCATCTTACACCCTGATGCAAGAGGCCCTGTGGCAGAACATGGCATTACCTCATGAGGAGCTACGAACATGGGAGGAGGGACCATTGTACTTGGCCAATGGAGAACCTACCACCCCTTGGGCTGGATTAGTATAATAATAAAACTGCATGGTGAGACTATTAACCTTCCTGTGGCAATACTTGCAGATTCAAGCCTTGCATTTGCTGTAGTCCTTGGCCTAGACTTCCTGTTCTTCAGTGGACTGACCATCTCTATGTCCGAACCCTCCTATCGGCTACACTCTGACTATTCCCAGCCTCATCCATTTCAACCTGGTAATGCACTGATTTCAGGTTGGAGCCTGCTACATTATGCAAGGTCCGGACAAGGTCAAGTCAGAGACAGAGAAAATATAAAGAGACAAAGACAAAAACATGTTCCACTAGTGAAGTCTGAGAACCCAACTATCACCCTGATTACCGCCGTACCCCCCCTTCTATCCGAGAGCAAAAGCAAACCGGATGCTGATTTCTACATCAAGCAAGCGGTGGAACAGGCATGTCTATCGGATGATGAAAGGTGGCAGCTCTCCCAGATGTTGGACGTGAACAGTGAGGTCTGTACTCTTACACTCGGCCATACAACCGTCTTCAAACACAAAATCTATACCCGGCATGAGGTCCCCATTAAGCAGCGTCCCTACAGGCTGTCCCCCGCCAAACTGGAAATTCTCAATGAACAGCTCAAAAGCATGTTGGAGAATGGAATTGTGGAACCTTCTTTTTCCGGATGGGCTTCTCCGGTTGTCCTGATTCCTAAGAAAGATGGTGGATATCGATTCTGTGTGGACTACAGGAAGCCGAATGCCATAACAGAAAGTGATGCCTACCCTCTACCAAACATAAATTACATACTGGAATCTCTGGCAGGAGCATCCATCTTTAGTAATCTGGATCTGAACAGTGGCTATTGGCAGGTGTCAATGGATCCCGCTAGTCAGGACAAGACTGCCTTTGTCACCCCTGCTGGTTTGTACTCCTTCAAAGTCATGCCTTTTGGTTTGAAGAATGCTCCAGCAACCTTCCAACGGTTGATGGAGACTGTCCTGGGAGATCTGAGGGGTAGAAATTGTCTCGTGTATCTGGATGACATCATAATCTACTCCTCCTCTGTCGCGGATCATCTGCAAGACATTCAGTCCGTCTTTGACAGACTTAAGGCTGCAGGTTTGACCTTGAACTTGAAGAAGTGTCGTTTCTGTCTGCCAGAACTCAAGTTCCTTGGTCATGTGGTCAATGCTGAAGGTATCCATGCAGATCCAGCCAAAGTTGCAGCCGTGCAGGAATTCCCACATCCCTCAAGGCTGTTCAGCGGTTTCTGGGTATGGCTGGATGGTACCACAGGTTTGTGCCTGATTTTTCAAAGGTAGCTGAACCCCTCAACCACCTTAAGAAGAAAGGTGTGAAATTCCAATGGACCCCTGCATGCCAAAGTGCATTTGAAGCACTCAAAAACAGTCTAATTACTCATCCAGTGCTTGGACATCCTAACCTGAATGCTCATTTCATTGTGTACACGGATGCAAGTCAAACAGGACTTGGAGCAGTCTTGGCTCAACAAACAGGACTTGGAACAGAAGAAGTTCTTGCCTATGCAAGTCGCACCCTTAATTCAGCCTAGAGGAATTATTCAACGACTGAAAGGGAGTGCCGCGCTGTGGTGTGGGCTTTGGAGAAATGGAGCTACTACTTGGAGGCAAAGATCTTCACCGTTGGCACAGACCATGCTGCTCTGCAGTGGGTTCTGGCATCAGGCAAGACCAACAGCCGTCTTATTCGCTGGTCTATCAGACTGCAGAAGTTTGACTTCATCATTGAGTATCGCAAAGGAAAACTGAACGTTGTACCAGATGCCCTTTCTCGGATTACAGAGACTGCCAATGTTTGTCCTCCCTTGTGCAGTACTTATACTACCGCTAAATGTCTGGATGATTCCTTTCCTCTGGATGATGAGTGTATGGAGAGCACAGCAGAAGGATGCTGCCATCATGGCGATCCACAAGAGTCTGTCTGAAGAAGACTCCAAGAGTCGCTTCAATGATAAGTATAGCATAATTCAGGATAAAGTGTATCGAAAAACTCCAAGAGGAGATGGAATACACAGCACCCATTATCGCGTCTTCATTCCCTCTACATTGTGTGACCAGATAATCCAAGCTTATCATGCCAATCCCATGAGTGGCCATCTTGGAGTTTTTAAAACTTATCGAAGAATACAAGAGGTGGTTTACTGGCCAGGCATGTGGGTTGATACCCGGAAGTTTGTACAGCAGTGTGAAGTCTGCCAGAAATACAAACCAGACATTTGCAGACCTGCCGGGAAAATGCAGCAGACCGTGGTGAACCATCCAAATGAAATGTTGGGAATTGACCTCATGGGACCTTTTCCTCCCAGCCGGGGGACACGGAATGAATTTTTATTGGTGGTAGTGGACTACTACACACACTGGGTGGAGTTGTTTCCCCTCCGCAAAGCTACTGCATCAGCCATTGCTCTAATTCTGCGAAGGGAGGTTTTTACCAGATATGGAATTCCAGACCAAATCCTCTCTGACCGAGGTCCGCAGTTCATATCAGGAATCTACAAAGAGCTCTGTACCTACTGGGGTGTAAGGCTGTGGTCAACTTGGCAATATCATCCTCAGACCAACCTGACCGAGAGGGTAAACCGAACCCTGAAGGGGATGATTGCTTCATTCGTGGGGGATCAGCACACAAGGTGGGATCAGCATCTCCCTGAATTTCGCTTTGCACTGAACTCTGCCGTACAGGACACTTCTGGGGTCACTCCCGCCGAACTCCACCTGGGAAGACCACTAAAAGGTCCGATGGACAGGGTCTTGCAAAGTTCAAATGTTTCACCTGACTGCCCAGTGTTTGATGCCGTACAACACCACCACACCTTGCTAGCCAGAGTGGAGGCCAGCAAAACCAAAGCCAAACAACGACAGCTGAGAAACTATGGCAAACATAGACGAGACGTGTGTTTTCCACCCCAGTCTCGTGTCTGGATACGTTCCCATCATCTGTCAAAGGCATCTGAGAAGTTCACTGCCAAGCTAGCTTCGAGATGGAAAGGTCCATACCGTGTAGTGCAGCAGTTGGGACCAGTGCACTACTTGGTCTGTTTGGAGGACACTGGGGAAGATGTCAGGACAGTGCATGTTGTTGACCTGCAGCCCTGCTACCCTATGGCAGAAGAGCTGGATCGCAGGCAAAAGCAACACCTGCAGGACCTCTTCGTGGATGACTCTGATGAGGAGGACTTCCCTGGTTTTGTGTAGCAGGAACATGAACTTGTCAAAGCCTGCATCCTCTTTGTTTCTACAGGCATTGTTTTTTCATGGGGGGAGGAGTGTGGCGAAATCTGCTCGGAGCCTTCACCGTGCGCTGCCCCTTTAAGAGTGCATGAGCAGTAAGGAAGGAGGAGATAAAGAGAGTTCGTTCAGCTCTTTGGGGAGGAGCTCTTGGGTGGCGCGACAGTTTGATTGTGTGTGCTGTGCTGCAGAAGTTTTGTTTGTTTTCAGCGTTTGTAGTTTATAAAGTAGTTAACTCAATCATCGGTGTGATCTCTTTAGATCGTGGTTGTTTTTGTTTGGGACCGCGCCCGTTATGGATCGCATGGATTAGTAGCAACATTGTTGCGAAGCTTTAACATACAAACCAACAAACCATCGGACAGTCAGACGGTACACGGCAGGCCTGAAGACCACAGCTAAGATTTCTCTTTTTCTCTCTCTTTCTCTTCCCTCTCGTTCCAGTGCTTTACCCTGCAACAGACTCTCTATTTTTCAAATGCACTTCCCCTTGAAGTTCATTAGAGCTGGACTATTATTGCCCTGCCAGAAGTATTTTGATGGACATTTTAGTTCAAAGGGAGGTTGCTTGCAAGTTGTGTATTGTTATGTGAACTGTATTGAGGTGAGGTGTACTAATGACATGTGGCCGAGAAGACTGGACATTTTTAAGGCCTTTGTTGTGTCGATGAACACCCCCCACATTCATACCCTCTGCACTCATCCACTAGAAAATAATACAGATTATTGCAAATCCTATGTTGATGACTGGGGTCGTCCTTGTATGAAGTTGCTGTTGAATTGCTCTGCCATTATTAGTATTAGTATTATTGTATGAGGTATTCTTGTTTGGGTTACCCCTGTGCTGTGATGTGGGTTTTATATGGTGTGTATTCTCTTTTCTCTCCACTGGCTATCTGGTAAACAGGCCACACTCTAGGCAGTCTCTTCTGCTGATGTGTGTGGGTCTGGTAGTGGTACTCTCTCTATTCTACTCTTTTCCTTTCGGCATGGTTAATACCTGCCTGGCGCCCGAACAAAATCTTTCTTTACCCCTCTCTAATAAATACCGCTACAATACACAGCATTTGAGGAACAATTGAAAGGTAATTCTGCTTTGAAAGTTGACAAACTTGTAACTCACTATTGAGAAAATGGCCTTTAAATGTTTTGGTACCTACTGGAGAGCTCTTCTTTGTCCACACCCATTCAGCATTGTTCAAACCTTCTTAAAACTTGTTGAGGATAGGGGGCAGTATTTTCACTTTGGATGAATTGCGTGCCAATAGTGAACTGCATCCTACTCTGTCCTAGATTGCTAATATATGCATATTATTACTATTGGACAGAAAACACTCTGAAGTTTCTAAAACTGTTTGAATTATGTCTGTGAGCATAACAGATCTCATAGGGCAGGCAATCTTCCAAACAAGAAGTGAAATTCTGAATGTGGGTCAAATTTGACATCAATGCCCCCTCCTTTCCCAACAAGATATGGATCTGGTAGGACTTCCTACGCCTTCCACTAGATGTCCTCATTCAGTAGAAAGTGGAATGGAGCTTTTGCTGTGAACTTTGACCGAATGGGAGGGAAAATAGTCACTGTCCCGACAGAATGCGATTTTCCTGTGGCGCATTTCTCTGTGGGTGCTACCGTCGTTCCATTTGGCTGCAGCTAAAAACGTATGATCCGGTTGGAACGTTATTGGATATATGTGAAAATAACATCCTGAAGATTGATTCTCTACTTAGTTTGACCAGTTTATTCGACCTGGAATATATATTTTTGAAGTTTTCGTGCGAGTTGTCCTGGACCGGCGTCAGCTTTTGGGCACGTGAGCTGAAAGTGCTAGCAAATGCAGCTAATTGTACCCTAGTATTGCACATTATGGAACAAAACAACGATTTATTGTGGAACTAGGACTCCTTGCACTGCATTCTGATTAAAGATCATCAAAGGTAAGGGAATATTTATGATGTAATTTCGTATTTCTGTTGACTCCAACATGGCGGAGAAATACATTTACGTCTGAGCGCTGTCTCAGATTATTGCATGGTAGGCGTTTTCCGTAACGTTTAAAAAATATCTAGCACAGTGGTTGCATTAAGAACCAGTGTATCTTTAATTATATGTAGAACATGTATCTTTAGTCAAAGTTTATGATGAGTATTTCTGTTATCTGGCGTAGCTTTCTATAATTCCTCTGGATATTTTGGAGGCATTTCTGAATATGGCGTCAATGTAAACCAAGATTTGTGGATATAAATATGCATATTATCGAACAAAACATAAATGTATTGTGTAACATGTCATCTGATGAAGATTTTCAAAAGGTTAGTGATTCATTTTATCTCTAATCCTGCTTTTGTGACTATCTTTGGCTGGAAAAAATGGCTGTGTTTTCCCTTTGATTTGGTGGTGGTCTAACATAAATATATGTTGTGTTTTCGCTGTAAAACATTTTAAAAATCGGACAAGAGGGGTAGATGAACAAGATGTTTATCTTTCATTTGAGGTATTGGGCTTGTTAATGTGTGAAAGTTAAATATTTCGAAATAATATTTTTGAATTCCCTGCGCCACCTTTTCAGCTGAATGGGGGGGTTGAGTTCCCCCCTTTCTAGTTATTAGATGATGCTTAACTAGGGGTATGCTGAGTAGTCGGACAAAACGAGAATCGTAACAGATATAGGCAATTGTCTGGATCCGATTATGATCAGATTATTGTTTGTAATTTTCTGTGATAAAAAAAAATCTAATTGGGTGCCAGCAAGCATGTTTCTCATGTGTCAGAGTTTTTAAACCATACTGAACTGTCTTTGAGTCAGTCATGTGCGTGGTCTAAATAACTTAATCTGTAAAGAGAAGGGCGGGCTGTATGTTGATCCTGCTGAAATGATTGAATAAAGTGAAGATGAGTTTCTCCATCAACTCGCTTTATAATTTCACCCTATCACGTTTCCTTGCATGTTTTCGGTCTGATCGCTTAGCTTGCTGCTGCCTGCTACTATGATAAATCACATGCATAATATCTAACAAGTGAGTCAAGGGCAGGGAATAATTATGATTCTGGTTGAGTGACAGCAAACATGGCTGCCCGTTGGAAATTGAGGACACACAGACACACACCCACCCACCCCTCCATGTGCTGCTTCTAATCTGCAGCTTTTTTGCAGTGAAAACGTGCAGGGAAGTATTTTGCCAAAATCTACTTAGGCATATTAAAACACTAATGTTTTTTTTCCGATCACGAGTATCATCCGGTCCAACTATCAACTGTCAATTTATGGATACGGTTATCGGCAAACCTGTACCAGACACACTTGTCTAAATTGATGAATCATTTGAAATGTTATTCGTATTTACAGATGGCATACACATTTTTATATCAAGGCACATGAAAGTACACATGTTCCAGAAGTTATTTCTGCCAAAAAATGCATACATTTTTCATTCAATTTTTTTGTTCAGATGCCTCTCCTGTGTTGTCGGGACGTGTGACATACGCCTAGCTTCCTGAAACGGGTCACACATGCAGAAAAGTATCATTCCTACAGTAAAATATGCAGGTGAATCTTTGTTATGGGGCTATTTTGCTTCCACCTGTACTATGGCCCTTTTTAAGGTCAATGGCAACATTAACTTTACTAAGTACCAGGCCATTTTTACATTGGTTGCCTCTGACAAGAGGCTGACACTGCAAGTGGATCTTCCAGCAAGACAATAACCCCAACCTGACTGTTCACTCATGACACTTGTGTGAGGAGCATGGTTTCATTTCATATTCTTTATAGATTCACAAATATTTTGTCAAGTACACGTGAGGACATTAACATGGACCGTGGCTGATCCATGAATACTTTTTAAATGTTGGGGGGAGATACAAATGTACAAAATATAGCGTAGCTTGGTTATCACCTTGATGTACAGAGTACTGAAACCATGGAAACAGAGGCACTTCCATGTGATACTTATTTGCTCACAGGGCCACTGTTTTACCCTTTATAACTACTATGTACTTTACATGTCCTTTTATCCACAGATGTTGGTAATCAATTGAGGGATCTTACCACCGCTCCCCTCGATTGGAGTAAACAACCGACAACAATACGTCTTCTACTGCTACTTACAGCAAATTTCACTCACATATACAGTACACTCTAATCTTAACAACCATTCCTGGACTTGACTCCAAATGTGAGCCATCACACAGTACCAAAAGAGATGATCTGTTGATTCTGTTTATTTGTGGCAGAATCTGCACAGGGCTGACTGTGGTCTGTTATGGGAAATTCAATTCTTCTTTGAAGAGTGCGAAATGACATTTTTGCTTCTAATTATCAATTTTGAGATTTCTTGGTATTTTGGTCCATTCATATTAGTATTTTCAGAAAGTAAACCTTAAAAAGATCAAACACTTGATTCAAATGTATATTTTATATAGTTTATCATACTACTGTCAAATATTTGAATGAATTTTGACCACTTTAAAATGGACATACTGTACATCAATCATTTCAAATCTCACTACATTAAATTCCACAATTTAAAATCCCATTTAATAGATAGTGTACAAACTGGACTATATTTAGTAACTTACTTTGAAGAGATGGTGAATGGGTCTAAATAGGTCTATTTTGTCTTTAGTATTTTACAGATAGAAAGATGATACGTATTTATCCCAAATGTGCTTTGCGCAAGTCTGGTCATGGAGTGCCTTAACATACCTCAAAAGGAAACAAAAATATTTATTTACACATCCAGTGTCCATAAAAAATTATTTGATGATATATCACCTAATTTGCATATTTGAATAAAGAATGTCAGAACATTTGTAATACAAAATAGTCTTATATTTTTGTCTACATTCAACTGGTAAAAGTTGATTGTGATATGATCAAGGGAAATTACCCTATGAGTGTGTGGTGCCTGGACTTTGCATGGAAAAAAACGGATTGATGCGTTTTGTATATCAGTTCATAAACCCGATGCCATGGTATTGGGACATCAAAAATCTGTTCCTAACTATCTTGAATTTAATGTGGCATAGTTCTCAAACCTTTCGACCTTCGGTGAAACTGATCAATTATACGATTTATACTAGTCATTTTAAGCCATGTGTGGTTTTTCATTGGAGGCAGAAAAACAAATTAATTCCTTTCTCTTTTGAGTAATTGCTTCTTCCGTTTTTGTGGCAGAGCTGCGATAAGTTGGTTATACTTTTGGATTGAGCATACATCTCCATACACCTTTATTAATTTCTTGTGTGACAGTTTTACCGTCCTTATTTACAATTTTATTCATAAACATGATACATTTTCTTGGGAAGAATTATGAAGAATGTATCTTTTCCTTTATCAGTACATTGGAGTTTAGATATTATTTGCTGTAATATTTGTTCAGCCTCTTCTGGATGATGAAATTGGAATTGTAACCAACTATGAGTGGCTTCGTTTAAAAAGGAGGATACTTTGAAAAAGGTTATATTGTCAATCCACTGGAAATGGTCGGTTTTAATCTGAATAACATTGGATGTGCATCTCTTAGTGGCCTGCTGGAAAACCAGTTTGGATTTAAATTGGATTTACAAATTTATTAACAAATGCGGAAGTCATCCGTTCACCTACTCTGCGTCTCACAAAGACAGCGGTTGGAACCAAATATCTCAAATTTGGACTCATCAGACCACACAACAGATTTCCACCTGTCTAATGTCCATTGCTCGTGTTTCTTGGCCCAAGCAAGTCTCTGCTTCTTATTGGTGTCCTTCAGTAGTGGTTTCTTTGCAGCAATTCGACCAATATCTTTAATTGATGACAGCCTCTCTTTTAAATTGCATATTCAACAACTTACAATTTTTTTTATCTGAAATTGGTGTTTTATTTTAGGAATAAGGCCTGTTTTTCTTTTGAAGCCAGAAGGAGGCTAGTATCAGCTACATTTATGCCTTTACTAGACTATGGGGATATTTTATATATGAATGCTTCCGCTCAGTGTTTGAGATCAATTGACACCCTTTACCATGGCATTTTGAGATGTATTTTAAACTGCAAAACCCTTACGCACCACTGCACTTTGTATACCACGGTTGGCCGTCTCTAGTCACTCGTAGTCTCAGGCACTTGTATACTTTTATTTACAAAGCCATTTTGGGTTTACTACCTTTTTATTTGGGCATTTTTATTGTTCAGAAATGTGGTGGGTACTCTCTTCGTTCGCTGGACTTTATCCTGCTAACTGTTCCAAATGTCCAAACTAAATTTGGTAAAAGGGCCTTTATGTCCTCTGCACCATCATTTTGGAACGCCTTACAAAATGCTTTTAAACTGGAAGAACTTGTCCCGATTGGTATTTTTAAATCACTGATGAATGATCTTGAGACTGATTCACTGACCTGTCAATGTCTGTCAATGTTTTTTACTAGATTACTTGTAGTTTTTCATGTTGTTTGTCTGTAATTTTTGTAATGACTTGGTGCTGCCTATCTTGGCCAGGACACTCTTGAAAAAGAGATTTTAAATCTCAATGAGCCCTTCCTGGTTAAATAAAGGTTAAATAAAGGTTAAATAAATAAATGAAGGCCTGATTCATGCAGTCTCCTTTGAACAGTTGATAGTGAGATGTGTCTGTTACTTGAACTCTGTGAAGCATTTATTTGGGCTGCAATTTCTGAGGCTGGAATTAAATTATCCTCCACAGCAGAGGTAACTCTGGGTCTTCCTTTTCTGTGGCGGTCCTCATGAGAGCCAGTTTCATCATAGCGCTTGATGGTTTTTGCGATTGCACTTGAAGAAACTTTAGAAGTTCTTAAAATTTTCCGTATTGACTGACCTTCGTGTCTTAAAGTAATGATGGACTGTCATTTCTCTTTGCTTATGTGTGCTGTTCTTGCCATAATATGGATTTGGTCTTTCACCAAATAAGGCTATCTTCTGTATACCACCCCTACCTTGTCACAACACAACTGATTGTCTTAAACGCATTAAGAAGGAAATAAATTCTACAAATTACCTTTTAACAAGGCACACCTGTTTATTGAAATGCATTCCAGGTGACAATCTCATGAAGCTGGTAGAGAGAATGCCAAGAGTGTGTAAAGCTATCATCAAGGCAAAGGTGGCTACTTTGAAGAATCTCAAATATAAAATATATTTTGATTTGATTACTACATGATTCCATAAGAGTTATTTCATTGTTTTAATGTCTTCAGTATTATTCTACAATATAGAAAATTGTACGAATAAATAAAAACCCTTGAATGAGTAGGTGTGTCCAAACTTTTGACTGGTACTGTATGTAAACTGCGATATCACTAGAGAACCTGTGTAACAGTGTAACAGTTATTGTGCTGACTTTGCTTCCAGAGGCAGTGTGGAACTCAGTAGTGAGTGTGGAAACCGAGGATGAACGATTTTGACGCACTACTCACTCATTCTGTGAGCTTGTGTGGCCTACCACTTTGCGCTGAGCTGTTGTTGCTCCTAGACGTTTCCACTTCACAATACAGTTACACTTACAGTTGACCGGGGCAGCTCTAGCAGGGCAGATATTTGACGAACTGACTCATTGGAAAGGTGGCATCCTATGATGGTGCCACGTTGAAAGTCACTGAGCTCTTCAATAAGGCCATTCTGCTGCCAATGTTTGTCTATGGGTATTGCATGGCTGTGTACACTATATACCTATCAGCAAAGTGTGGTTGAAATAGCAGAATCTACTATTTTTAAAGGGTGTCTACATACTTTTGTATATACACATATAGAGTATATCTCTATTGGAATGCCATCAAGGCCATGGGATTTCACCCGTCTGAAAGGAATCAATTGCCAACCATAGTTCATCCAGAGCAAATAGGCCTTTACAATATTTGTTTTGAGACACAGATAGTTTAACACAATTTTTGGAGAGAAGAATATCATAACTCATCGTCAAGTGAGGATGGAGGAATATTTTAGTTCCTCATTCAAAATCTTGTTTGGTGAGAAGGATTTCTCCATCGTTTGTAACAATTTTATGTGGGTTCTCTTTGGTTGTTTCTATATTGAGGTTTTGTTCTCCATCCAATTTGCACCGTTTTTTTTAGGTAAGTGAAACTTGATCCTTCCTGAATAAGTTCCTCAAACTCCTTTTGTTTTGCATCTAGATTATTCAGTGCTTTGTAGTAAATGTATCAACACCATTGATGTGTAATGTTAGATTTCATATTTCTGTTGTATTTTTTCAGTTGACCGATACTGTTTCAGTTTTTAGGATGAAAATGTAATTGAATGTCATCTAAAGGCACATTTAAAAGCATCACATATGATAAGTGGTTACGCTGAACCTGTATTGTGCTAGAAAAAGTCAGTTATGAATTATTTTGTTTTTGTTATGAAAGTACTGTCAGTCAATAAACTCTGATTCGATTTCCAACATCCCCGTCCTCATGGAAAGTCTGGCATAGTTATATGGAGGGATATGTAAGTTGATGACCTGATCGCATTCGATCCTCAATACATATTTTTTTAACTTTTGGCACAATGGAAAAGGATACAAGAAAATAATTAATCCGACTAGCGTCCCACCTCGCCTACAGCCAGTGAATGAGCAGGGCGCCAAATTCAAAACAACAAATCTCATAATTAAAATTCCTCAAGCATACAAGTATTTTACACCATTTTAAACATACAATTCTCGTTAATCCAGCCACAGTGTCTGATTTAAAAAATGCTTTACAGCGAAAGCACCACAAACGATTATGTTAGGTCACCACCAACTCACAGAGAAGCCATTTTTCCAGCCAAAGAGAGGAGTCACAAAAAGCACAAATAGAGATAAAATTAATCACTAACCTTTGATCATCATTAGATGACACTCATAGGACTTCATGTTACACAATACATGTATGTTTTGTTCGATAAAGTTCATATTTATATAAAAAAATCTAATTTTACATTGATGCGTTACATTCAGTAGTTCTAAAACATGGGGTGATTGTGCAGAGAGCCACATCAATTCACAGAAATACTCATCATAAATGTTGATGAAAATACAAGTGTTAAACATGGAATTAGAGATATACTTCTCCTTACCTCTCTAGGATAGGGGGCAGCATTCGGAATTTTGGATGAAAAGCATGCCCATATTCAACGGCCTGCTACTCGGGCCCAGAAGATATATTTCCAAAACTGTTAAAATAGTGTCTGTGAGTATACAGAACTGATTTAGCAGGCGAAAATCTGAGAAAAATCCATTCAGGAAGTAGTTTAGTTTTTGTAGTTTTCTATTCAATGCCATTACAGTATCCATTGACTTAGGACTCCATTTGCAGTTCCTATGCCTTCCACTAAGATGTCAACAGTCTTTAGAAATCGTTTCAGGCTTGTATTCTTATAAATGAGGGAGTAAGACCAGTCTGAACGAGTGGACCCTAACGTCTCGCAGAGCTTTTCAGGCACATGTGCATTTCTTGTTTACCTTTTATATTGACAACGTTATTGTCCGGTTGAAATATTATAGATCATTTAGGCTAAAAAATAACCTGAGGATTGAATATAAACATTGTTTGACATGTTTCTATGAACTTTACGGATACAATTTGATTTTTTTTGTCTAATTGTTTTGACTGAGTTTGAGCCTGTGGATTACTGAAGAAAACACGCTAACAAAACGGAGGTTTTTGGATATAAAGAGAATTCATCGAACAAAACTAACATTTATTGAGTAAATGAATGTCTTCTGATTGCCACCATATGAAGATCATCAAACGTAAGGGATTCATTTTCTCTATTTCTGAGTTTTTTAAACACTTCTGCTTGGCTGATTACTGTTTGTAATAATTTGTCAACTGGGCTATGTTCTGGGCTAGGTATGTTCTGGGCTAGGTATGCTTTCGCCGAAAAGCATTTCATAAATATGACACTGTGGTTGGTTTAACAAGAAATTCATCTTTAAACCTATGTAAAATATGTTTTGTTTTCTGAATTTTTATAATGAGCATTTCTGTAATTGAATTTGGCGCTCTGCAACCTCACTGGATGTTGGCCAGATGGGACGCCAGCGTCCCACGTACCCTAGAGGGGTTAATCGCATAATGTAAATGTGCTCATTCAGTTTCAGCAGCACAACTTTCTGCCTTTTCAAAATGGACTCAGAAGATTAGACTTTAGAAGCCCAGTTGGGGTTTCAACTTACTGTTGAGGGTTAGAATAGTAGAAAACACACTGGTGCAATTTCGAAATTTGGTTGTGCACCAGCAGTTTTTATCTTTATACAGTGCATTCGAAAGAATTCAGACCCCTTGACTTTTTACCCAAAAATGTTTGTTACAGCCTTATTCTAAAATGGATTTAAAAAATCTACGCACAATACCCATAACGACAAAGTGAAAACCAGTTTTAATACGGATCAGGGTCCCGCTACCGGGAAAACTTCTGGTGAAACTGGAGGGCTCGTAATTCAAATAAATTCAAATAAATATTATGGATTTTAAACATTTTGGTACAGATAAGTGTCTTATATCAGCTGAAAGCTTACATTCTTGTTAATCTAACTGCACTGTCAGATTTACAGTAGCTATTACAGCGAGAAACATGCCATGTGATTGTTTGAGGACGGCGCCCCACATCAAAATATTTTTCCATCGGCACAGGTTTCATACATTCACATATAAAGATTAAATATTCACTTACTTTTTAAAAATCTTTCTCTGATTTGTCATCCAGAGGGTCCCAGCTATAAGATGTAGTGTTGTTTTGTTAGATAAAATCCTTCTTTACATCCCAAAAAGTATGTTTAGTTGGCGCCATTGATTTGAGTAACCCACTTGTTCAACTTGCAGAGAAGTTAATCCGAAAATCTACCCCTAAACTTTGTTTCAACAAGTCGAAATACGTTTCTATTTACTCCTCAGATACCCTAAAAAGTAATCAAACTATAATATTTCTTTCGGAAAGAAGTATGTTGAATAGGAAACCGATTTTAGCAAGTGTGTAATTTCTTCATGGCGCGCGCAAATACAGATTTACAGGACTGTGTATTTCAAATTCGGTTTTGAAGTTACAAGCCTGAAACCTTGAACATACGCTGCTGATATCCTGTGGAAGCCATAGGAAATGCAATATGCAATAATTGTACAATATGAGCTATCTCTTGCATTTCTAAGAGGATGGTCTCAAAACAAAAATTCAGGTTGGTTTTTCTTTGGATTTTCTCCTACCATATCTATTGTGTTATATTCTCCTACATTCTTTTAACATTTCTACAAACTTCAAAGTGTTTTCTTTCCCATGGTACCAATTATATGCATATCCTGTCTTCAGTGCCTGAGCTACAGGCAGTTTACTTTGGGCATGTCATTCAGGTGGAAAAAAAAATAAAAACAGAAAAATCTTATTTATATAAGTATTCAGACCCTTTCCTATGAAACTCGAAATTGAGCTCAGGTGCATCCTGTTTCCATTGATCATCCTTGATGTTTCTACAACTTGGAGTCCACCTGTGGTAAATTCAATGGATTGGACATTATTTGGAAAGCACACACCTGTCTACATAAGATCCTACAGTTGACAATGCATGTCAGAGCAAAAACCAAGCCACGAGGTTAAAATAATTGTTCATAGAGCTCCAAGACAGGATTGGGTTGAGGCACAGAACTGGGGAAGGGTACCAAACATTTCTGCAGCATTGAAGGTCCCCAAGAATACAGTGGCCTCCATAATTTTTAAATGGAAGAAGTTTGGAACCACTAAGACTCTTCCTAGAGTTGGCTGCCCGGCCAAACTGAGCAATTGGGGGAGAAGGGCCTTGGTCAGGGAGGTGACCAAGAACCCAATGGTCACGCTGACAGAGCTCCAGAGTTCCTCAGGGAGATGGGATAACCTTCCTGAAGGACAGCCATCTCTCCATGCCTTTACGGTAGAGTGGCCAGACAGAAGCCACT
The DNA here is from genome assembly GCF_034236695.1 of Oncorhynchus nerka. Taxonomy (NCBI): domain Eukaryota; kingdom Metazoa; phylum Chordata; class Actinopteri; order Salmoniformes; family Salmonidae; genus Oncorhynchus; species Oncorhynchus nerka. Next base: position 51,476,278 of record NC_088417.1, on the reverse strand, counting down.
CCTCAGTAAAAGGCACGTGACTCTCAGACCATGAGAAACAAGATTCTCTGGTCTGATGAAACCAAGATTGAACTCTTGAGCCTCAATGCCAAGCTTCACGTCTGGAGGAAACATGGCACCAACCCTACGGTGGTGGCAACCACATGCTGTGGGGATGTTTTTCAGTGGCAGAGACTGAACTCAAGATCGAGGGAAAGATGAACTGAGTAAACTTTTTTAATTTTTTAAAATGTGTTTTATTTCACCTTTATTTAACCAGGTAGGCTAGTTGAGAACAAGTTCTCATTTGCAACTGCGACCTGGCCAAGATAAAGCATAGCAGTGTGAACAGACAACACAGAGTTACACATGGAGTAAACAATTAACAAGTCAATAACACAGTAGAAAAAAAAGGGGGAGTCTATATACAATGTGTGCAAAAGGCATGAGGAGGTAGGCGAATAATTACAATTTTGCAGATTAACACTGGAGTGATAAATGATCAGATGGTCATGTACAGGTACAGGTAGAGATATTGGTGTGCAAAAGAGCAGAAAAGTAAAATAAAAACAGTATGGGGATGAGGTAGGTGAAAATGGGTGGGCTATTTACCAATAGACTATGTACAGCTGCAGCGATCGGTTAGCTGCTCAGATAGCTGATGTTTGAAGTTGGTGAGGGAGATAAAAGTCTCCAACTTCAGCGATTTTTACAATTGTTCCAGTCACAGGCAGCAGAGTACTCCAGTCACAGTGAGATACACCTGCTGAGTACTGGGTGTTGCCAACCAGTGAACTGAGATAAGGCGGAGCTTTACCTAAATGAGGTGGGTTGGCTTTAGGGATGATCAGTGAGATACACAAAACTGCTGGAGACTGCATCCAGTTTGCTGAGTAGAGTGTTGGCGGATGGGTGTTGCCATCGTGACCAGTGAACTGAGATAGATGTTTGATATGAGCTTTACCTAGCATGGACTTGTAGATGACCTGAGCCAGTGGGTTTGGTGGCGTTGGAGGCCACGAATATGGCATTGAAGCTCGTTTGGAGGTTAGATAGCACAGTGTCCAATGATGGGCCGTGCGAATAAATGAATGGTGTCGTCTGCGTAGAGGTGGATCAGGGATTAAGGGCCAGCCCTGTGGCACTAGAGCATACAAGTCGTCATCCGAAACCGAGGCTCTGAGTCTGCTGATAAGAAAAATATGGTGATTGACAGTGGTGGGTGCCCTACGTCTCTTCCACAAAAGTGTAAAATGGCAACACCATGTCTTTCCAAGATACGTGCAGTACCAGCAAATCTTCTGCAAGAGTTAAAAACAGTTAGTAGTTGGGCCCTACACACTTCGGGACAAGACCATTCACCACAAGCACTCCACAGCCCACTATGCCAAACACCATTGCCAGTGTACTGTTTATGATAGAGAACAATTTGTTTATGCAAATGTATGTGACTCTACCAGAAGCTGCACTAAACAGGGAGGATCCTGGGTTTCTCCATAAGGTGTTAAGGTCATGTGAGAACTCATTGGCGGCAATAAAGTGGTGGTGGGAGCCTTTAACCAGGTTCACGATGGTATCCTGGATAAAAACGACTTATTCTAAAACTGTACCAAGGGACAGAGCAGCGATACACCTATTAATGAGGGATTTGGGTCTGGTAGATATATGGAGACTTGTCAATCCTAGAGAGAAGGAATATACATTTTATTCACATAACCTTGAATCTCATTCCAGGATACAGTAGATGACTTCTTCATTTCAAGAGTATAACTATTTAATTCTTCTCATTTACTGTAACGGCCATATTCCTCCTACCTACACAAATTACTCATCATACAAAATGTTATTTTAATAAAGAAATTGAACAAGATGTGATAGATAGTAAAACAAGGCTTATTGTTTTGACAGACCACACAACAGTGGAATTATACAGTGGGGCAAAAAAGTATTTAGTCAGCCACCAATTGTACAAGTTCTCCCACTTAAAAAGATGAGAGAGGCCTGTAATTTTCATCATAGGTACACTTCAACTATGACAGACACAATGAGGAAAAAAAATCCAGAAAATCACATTGTAGGATTTTTAATGAATATATTTGCAAATTATGGTGGAAACATCATGCTTTGAGACATATGTCACAGATTGCGTGATAAACCTCCAGGAGAACGTTGCACTTCCCCAGAGTCACGTGTACCCACTGTCACAGGAGGAGACGTTGGCTATGGAGACATATGTCACGGAAGCTCTGAGACAGGGGTACATTCGGCCCTCCATGTCATCCGTCTCCTCGAGTTTCTTTTTTGTGAGGAAAAAGGAGGGAGGTCTGCGTCCGTGCATTGATTATCGAGGTCTCAATTCGATCACAGTGGATCTTTCCACAAAAGTGCAGTCTTTCCAGATACGTGCAAAACAAATCTTCTGCAAGAGTTAGTTGGGCCCTACACACTGGGACAAGACCATTCACCACAAGCACTCCACAGCCCACTATGCCAAACACCATTGCCAGTGTACCGAAGCTGCACTAAACAGGAGAGATCCTGGGTTTCTCCATAAGGTGTTAAGGTCATGTGAGAACTCATTGGCGGCAATAAAGTGGTGGTAGGAGCCTTTAACCAGGTTCACGATAGTTATCCGCTACCTCTCATCGCTACGGTGGTGGAATCATTCCACAGAGCGCGTTTCTTCACAAAACTGGACCTCAGGAGTGTGTATAATCAATCTGGTGCGTATTTGGGGAGGAGACGAGTGGAAAACAGCGTTTAGTACCACATCAGGCCGTTATGAGTACCTCGTCATGCCGTATGGGTTGAAAAATGCTCCAGCCGTCTTCCAATCCTTTGTAGATGAGATTCTCAGGGACTTGCAGTCTATATTGGTAGTCTATATTGATGACATCTTGATTTATTCTGCCACACGCGCCGCGCATGTTTCCCTGGTGCGCAAGGTTCTTGGGCGACTGCTGGAGCATGACCTATAGGTCAAGGCTGAGAAATGTGTGTTCTCCAAACAAGCTGTTTCCTTCCTGGGTTATCGCATTTCCAGCTCTGGGGTGGTGATGGAGTGTGACCGCGTTAACGTTGTGCGTAATTGGCCGACTCCAACCACGGTAAAGGAGGTGCAGCAGTTTTTAGGGTTTGCCAATTACTACCGGAGGTTTATCCGGGGTTTTGGCCAAGTAGCAGCGCCCATTACCTCACTGCTGAAGGGGGGGGGCGGGGGCGGTGCGCCTGCGGTGGTCGGCAGAGGCTGAACCAGTTGAAGGCGCTGTTCACTGATGTGGGGGACCGGGTGTTACTAGCTATGGTAAATGCCCTGAAGGTGTGGAGACACTGGCTAGAGGGGGCTAAACACCCTTTCCTCATCTGGACGGACCACCACAATCTGGAGTTCGAGCAGCGTTGAGACTGAATCCGCGTCAGGCTAGGGGGGCCATGTTCTTTACACGCTTTAGATTTACGATCTCTTATAGACCAGGTTCCCTTAACACTAAGGCCGACGCGCTGTCCCGTCTCTATGACACAGAGGACCGGTCCATCGAACCCACTCCCATCCTTCCAGCCTCTCGGCTGGTGGCCCCGGTGGTATGGGAGGTGGACGTGGACATCGAGCGGGCGTTGAGGCTATACAGTGTCCGACCGGTCGTAGGTACGTGCCGCTTGGTGTCCATGATAAATTGATTCGGTGGGGTCACACACCACCGTCTTCGGGTCATCCGGTGATTGATAGGACAGTGCGGGGTCTTAGGGGGAAATACTGGTGGCCCACCTGGAAACACGGACATGCGAAACACAAGGGCGCATGAAACAACCCGTCCAAAAATACAAAGCACTAAAAACTGTCCGGAAAAAATACAGATCACACTAATACACCAAATAACAGAGAAACAAGCCCGCACAAATACCCAGCGGGCCTAGTGCCCTTAAATAGCCTACAAACAAACACTAACTCAAAACAGGTGTACCCAATAAACAGAAACAAACGGAAAGGGAATCGATGGCAGCTAATAGGCCGGCGACGTTGACCGCCGAGCGCCGCCCGAACAGGAAGAGGCACCCTCTTCAGCAAGATTCGTGACAGTAGTTGAGGCTGATATGGCTAAGAAAAGCATTAGACGGAGGATGAATACGTCCTCATTCCAAGACAAAACATTTAATCTTCCCTTCAATGAAGACCTAAAAAAAAAAGTCTAACATTGGTTCCACTGACAAATTGAGTACAGTATGGGAGGCCTCTAAAGCTTATGTTAAGGGCAAAATAATAGCACAAACACCAGTAGAAAGAAAAGGGAAGATAGAGAAAGAGTTGAAAAACTAGAGTCTCAAATTAAAGAGCTGGAAAAATACTGAGTCCCTGTTGAAACAAGTCTGTGATCTGAAGTTTCAGTTACATGAGATCTATAACAAAAAGGCTGAATATGCAATGTTTCGGCTGAGCACAAACTTTTATGTAAGTGGTGAAAAAACAGGTACATTATTGGCTAGACAATTGAAACAAAAAGCCAATTTTGTAATATCAGCTATCAAAAATGTAAGTGGGGAGGTACTGAATGGTACAAAAGATCTCAACAATTTGTTTTGTAACTTTTATTTGACTCTTTATAAGTCTGAATGTAACTTAGACCAAGCTAAATTGAATGTCTTTATTTCAAAGATCGAGCTTCCGGGGGTGTCCCCAGATCAAATAAAGGATTTGGATGCTCCTATACTAGAATCTGAGATAAGAACAGCCATCACCTCAATGAAATCTGGAAAGTCACCAGGATTAGACGGCTTCCCAGTTGAATATTATAAGAGGAATTTAGATGTCATATACCCTTGAAAAGTTTGGCTTTGGCCCTGGATTTATCAAGTGGGTTAACCTCTTAAGTCGACCCTCTACTTTTTTGAACATTCTGTTAAAAATCGCGCAACATTTCAGCGCCCTGCTACTCATGCCAGGAATATAGTATATGCATTTGCTTAGTCTGTGTGGATAGAAAACACTCAGACGTTTAAAAAACTGGTTAAATCACTGCTGTGGCTTTACCAGAACGGCATTTACATCGAAAAGCACAGGAAAAACTGATCACTGAAAATGGGAAAATATATCCATGCGCTACTTGAACCCATTGATAAACGTGAACCACAATTAATTGACAGAGGTTGCAGTACCTACAGCTTCCACACGGTGTCTAGAGTCTTGTCATTTCCCTTCGAGTTTTTTCTTGGTCAAACACATACAGGACATCGTATCTCCTCCGGTCTAGGACCGGATATTTTCGTTGAGTTTCTAGCCGGACATTTTTCCAGACGGACAGCTAATGATCTTTACATCGCCTCCTGATGAATTTTATCGCTTATTAACGTTTACTAATACCTAAAGTTGCATTACAAACGTATTTCGAAGTGTTTTGTGAAAGTTTATCGTCGACTTTTTGAATTTTAAAAAATGACGTTACGTTTTGAAACGATGTTTTTTTCGTTTATCACACAGTCTACATATAACGATATCTAGGCTTTATATGGACCGATTTAATCGAAATAAAGACCCAAATAGTGTTTATGGGACATCTAGGAGTGCCAACAAAGAAGATGGTGAAAGGTAATGAATGTTTTCTATTTTATTGTGCGGTTTGTGTAACGCCGAAATGCTAATTATTTTGTTTACGTCCCCTGTGGGTCTTTTGGGGTGTTGCATGCTATCAGATAATAGCTTCTAATGCTTTCGCCGAAAAGCATTTTAAAAATCTGACTTGTTGCCTGGATTCACAACGAGTGTAGCTTTAATTCGATACCCTGCATGTGTATTTTAATGAACTTTTGAGTTTTAACTAATACTATTAGCATTTAGCGTAGCGCATTTGCATTTCCAGAGCTCTAGTTGGGACGCAAGCGTCCCGAGTAGAAGCAACAGGTTAAGATATTGTACTCCAATCCAAGAGCAGCAGTTCTCACAAATGGTATGATCTCTTCCTTTTTCAGTCTGTCGAAGGGAACCCAGCAGGGTAGACCCCTCTCACCTTTCCTTTTTAGTCTATTTTCAGAGCCCTTGGTAACAGCAATCAGAGCTGATTCAGGAATCAAAGGAGTGATGGGAGGTGCCAGAGAGCATAAGCTGTTTTTATATGCTGACAACATATTGTTACGTATTAGGGAATCGGTCACATCAATTCCTTTGGTTTTGAACACAATTGACATGTTCTCACACATCTGGTTATAACAAGAAGTGAGAACTCAATTTAGAAAACAGTGCCATTGGATGTCCATCTTAGATATGGATGAGCATGCACTTCACCGTCTTTAGATTCTCGTTGTATGATTCTACTATAAAGGTGGGGCTCATAATAGCTCTTTGAGTGGGTGGTCTGGCAGAAAGCCTCGGTCTCATTGCGCGCGGTCACGAGAGAGTGTTCTTGCGTTCCAATGCCTTTCTTCAGACAATGAAATTCTCAGGTTGGAACCTTATTGCTGATTAATGTTTAAATGTCTAAATATGGATTGCATACATCATTTGACTTGTTTCTACGACCTGTAACGGAACTTTTTGAGTTTTTGTCTGGACAAGCTAACAACAAGTGGCTAAATTATGGGTTTTTTGGAACTTTATGGAACAAATCAGTCATTTATTGTCGAACTGGGATTCCTGGAACTGCCTTCTGATGAAGATATTCAAAGGTAAGTGAATATTTATAGTGTTTTTTTGTAGCTTCTGTTGATGCCAAAATGGCGACTATTTCTTTGGGTTCTGAGCGCCGTTCTCAGATTATTCTTTTTCCGTAAAGTTTCAAAACAAATCTGACACAGCGGTTGCATAGAGGATACATTTATCTTTTATCAATGTTTATTGTGAGTATTTCTGCAAAATCACCAGATATTTTGGAATCAAAACATTACTGCACATAACGCGCCAATGTAAACTGAGATATTTTATATATATGCACATTATCGAACAAAACACACAATACATGTATAACATGATGTCCTATGAGTGTCATCTGATGGAGATAATCAAAGGTTAGTGATTCATTTTAACTATATTTATGCTTTTGTGACTGAAAAATCGCTGTGTGTTTTTGAATTTGGTAGTCATCTAACATAAATATATGTTGTGTTTTCGTTGTAAAACATTTTAAAAATCGGACACGATGGGTAGATTAAAACTCTTGGTGTTAGGGGGACGTATTTAAATTTTTGGGAAAAAAACATTCCCGTTTTAAACGGGATATTTTGTCAAGAAAAGATGCTAGAATATGCATATGATTGACAGCTTTGGATAGAAAACACTAATGTTTCCAAAACTGTAAAGATATTGTCTGTGAGTATAACAGAACTGATGTTGCAGGCGAAAGCCTGAGAAAAATCCAATCCGGAAGTGCCCCAGGTTTTGAAAGCGCTGTGTTCCAATGACTCCCTATATGGCTGTGAATGTACCATCAATGAGCTTACGCTTTCTACATATTCCCCAAGGTGTCTACAGCATTGTGACGTAGTTTTACCCATTTCTGTTGAAGAATAGCCGTATGGGGGCACATTGCGTAAGTGGTCACATGGTGGCTCCGAGAGAGATTCTCGCGTAAAGTGCATAGGTAGCCATTACTCTAATTGGTCCTAGAGAAAAAGGAATTGTCCCGATGGATATATTATCGAATAGATATATATTAGAAAACACCTTGAGGATGGATTCTAAACAACATTTGCCATGTTTCTGTCGATATTATGGAGCTAATTTGGAATAGTTTTCGGCGTTGTGGTGACCGCAATTTCCGGGCGATTTCTTAGCCAAACGTGAAGAGCAAACAGAGCTATTTAGCCTACAAAAATAATATTTTGGGAAAAAATGAACTTTGGCTGTCTACCAGGTCATCTACAAGTCCATGCTAGGTAAAGCTCCGCCTTATCTCAGTTCACTGGTCACAATGGCAACACCCACCCGTAGCACGCGCTCCAGCAGGTGTATCTCACTGATCATCCCTAAAGCCAACACCTCATTTGGCTGCCTTTCGTTCCAGTTCTCTGCTGCCTGTGACTGGAACGAATTGCAAAAACCCAATAAAGGAGTGGTTCTGCAGGTGGTGACCACAGACCACTTATCAGTTCCTATGCTTCCTGGCTGATGTTTTGGTCACTTCTGAATGCTGGCGGTGCTTTCACTCTAGTGGTAGCATGAGACGGAGTCTACAACCCACACAAGTGGCTCAGGTAGTGCAGCTCATCCAGGATGGCACATCAATGCGAGATGTGGCAAGAAGGTTTGCTGTGTCTGTCAGCGTAGTGTCCAGAGCATGGAGGCGCTACCAGGAGACAGGCCAGTACATCGGGAGATGTGGAGGAGGCCGTAGGAGGGCAACAACCCAGCAGCAGGAACGCTGCCTCTGCCTTTGTGCAAGGAGGAGCAGGAGGAGCACTGCCAGAGCCCTGCAAAATGACCTCCAGCAGGCCACAAATGTGCATGTGTCTGCTCAAACGATCAGAAACAGACTCCATGAGGGTGGTATGAGGTCCTGACGTCCACAGGTGGGGGTTGTGCTTACAGCCCAACAACGTGCAGGACGTTTGGCATTTGCCAGAGTACACCAAGATATGCAAATTCGCCACTGGCACCCTGTGCTCTTCACAGATGAAAGCAGGTTCACACTGAGCACATGTGACAGACATGACAGAGTCTGGAGACGCCGTAGAGAATGTTCTGCTGCCTGTAACATCCTCCAGCATGACCGGTTTGGCGGTGGGTCAGTCATGGTGTGGGGTGGCATTTCTTTGGGGGGCCGCACAGCCCTCCATGTGCTCGCTAGAGGTAGCCTGACTGCCATTAGGTACTGAGATGAGATCCTCAGACCCCTTGTGAGACCATATGCTGGTGCGGTTGGCCCTGGGTTCCTCCTAATGCAAGACCATGCTATACCTCATGTGGCTGGAGTGTGTCAGCAGTTCCTGCAAGAGGAAGGCATTGATGCTATGGACTGGCCCGCCCGTTCCCCAGACCTGAATCCAATTGAGCACATCTGGGACATCATGTCTCGCTCCATCCACCAGACTGTCCAGGAGTTGGCGGATGCTTTAGTCCAGGTCTGGGAGGAGATCCCTCAGGAGATCATCCTCCACCTCATCAGGAGCATGCCCAGGCGTTGTAGGGAGGTCATACAGGCACGTGGAGGCCACACACACTACTGAGCCTCATTTTGACTTGTTTTAAGGACATTACATCAAAGTTGGATCAGTCTGTAGTGTGGTTTTCCACTTTAATTATGAGTGTGACTCCAAATCTAGACCTCCATGGGTTGATAAATTTGATTTCCATTGATCATTTTTGTGGGATTTTGTTGTCAGCACATTCAACTATGTAAAGAGAAAAGTATTTAATAATAATATTTCATTCATTCAGATCTAGGATGTGTTATTTTAGTGTTCCCTTCAGTTTTTTGAGCAGTGTATATGTAATGGGTGTTTTATTTTTTAATTTGTATTACTGTTATTTATTTTTATTTGCTGTTTAATATTCCAGCTACTGACATATGGTTGAAAAGTGCTGTCTTGTTTGCTGTCTTGTTGAGTGTTGTGTTTTTGTTGTTATTAGTGTTATGTAATGTCATGTTGATAAATTAATTTAAAAAATGTTATTGAAATTTTTTTTTTTTTAAAGCTATCCCTTCTATTATCCACCAGCATGAGAGACCATAACCGTGCCAAATTCGGAGTGAGCACAACTGCCCCCAGTCCCCTGGCACCCACACACCGTCTTTCTACAGTGCCTTATTCTCTTTTTCCAGGTATTCCAACCATGTGCACTGAATGCATCTGCAATATGGGGTCTAAACAATGCTATGCACATAAAAGCACCCTGTCGAGGGTTGCAAAGAGAACACTTCCTTGTCGATTTAAAAGTTACACCTACAAACCAAAATTTGATTGATCATTGATCATTAATTGATTAACATGAATCAAGGTGCTGAGAAACTGCTAAATTGAAAATTAGGTTATGATTGTAATCAATGTTTGGAGAACCAGATAATTACCCATTTGTTTTTGGTCCCAGCACATTGATTTGACAAAATGGGAACAATCTGTGCTCTAGTGTTGCAATTGTCTTGTCTTTCACAATATAAATAAATCTGCCCTGGTAAAATGGAAGCATCCTGAAACATTGCAATCTTAAACTATTTTCCGGGAACATGTATTTTTGAGAAATTTAGCTTTACCTCTCTTTAGTTTATAGTATGATAAAGTGTCCTTCTTCCAAACATATAGTGCTACATGTACTGCTTGATGTTTATTTTTATTATATGCAGCATGCATCCAACTTTTATCTGAGTAATTCAATTTCAGATGCAACTCTTGAGTAATCCGTTTTGCCAATGATGGACTTCTTGCACATTTTGTGACATTACAGCCTTAATCTGAAATTGATTAAATAGTTTTCCCCCTCATTAATCTGCAAACAATAATCCATAATGATTCAGCAAAACAGGTTTTTAGACATTTTTGCAAATGTATTTAAAATAAAAAACTGAAATATAACATTTACATACATTATCGGTCACACCTACTCATTCAAGGGTTTTTCTTTATTTTTACTATTTTCTACATTGTAGAATAATAGTGAAGACATCAAAACTACGAAATAACACATATGGAATCATGTAGTAACAAAAGTGTTTTTACTTTATTTTTACTATTTTCTACATTGTAGAATAATAGTGAAGACATCAAAACTACGAAATAACACATATGGAATCATGTAGTAACAAAAGTGTTAAACAGATCTTTATATTTGAGATTCTTCAAAGTAGCCACCTTTTGCCTTGATGACAGCTTTGAACACTCTTGACATTCTCTGAACCAGATCATGAGGTAGACACCTGGAATGCATTCCAATTAACAGGTGTGCCTTGTTAAAATTTTATTTGTGGAATTTCTTTCCTTCTTAATTAATGTGTTTGAGCCAAACAGTTGTGTTGTGACAAGGTAAGGGTGGTATACAGAAGATAGCCCTATTTGGTAAAAGACCAAGTCCATATTATGGCAAGAACAGCTCAAATAAGCAAAGAAAAACAATAGCCCATCATTCCATTAAGACATGAAGTTCAGTCAATATGGAAAATGTAAAGAACTTTGAAAGTTTCTTCAAGTGCAGTCACAAAAACCATCAAGGGCTATGATGAAACTAGTTCTCATTAGAACCGCCACAGGAAAGGAAGACCTCGAGTTACCTCTGTTGCAGAGTATACATTTATTAGAGTTAACTGCACCTCAGACTGCAGTCCAAATAAATGCTTCACAGAGTCAGACACATCTCAACATCAACTGTTCAGAGGAGACTGCGTGAATCAGGCCTTCATGGTCAAATTGCTGCAAAGAAACCACTACTAAAGGACTCCAATAAGAATAATAGACTTGCTTGAGCCAAGAAACACGAGCAATGGACATTAAACTGGAGGAAATCTGTCCTTTGGTCTGATGAGTCCAAATTTGAGATTTTTGGTTCTAACCACCGAGAATGCCAAGAGTGTGCAAAGCTGTCATCAAAGCAAGGCGTGGCTACTTTGAAGAATGTGAAATATTAAAAAATTTTTTTTTTTTTTTTTGGTTACTACATGATTCCATATGTGTTATTTAATAGTTTTGATGTCTTCACAATAATTCTACAATGTATAAAATAGTAAAAATAAAGAATAACCCTTGAATGAGTAGGTTTGTCCAAACTTTTGATTGGTACTATAAGTATTCAGACCCTTTAGGTAATTTGTTGAAGCCCCTTTGGCAATGATTACAGCCTCGAATCTTCTTGGGTATGAAGCTACAAGTTTGGCACACCTGTATTTGGGGAGTTTCTCCCATTCTTCTCTGCAGATCCTCTCAAACTCTGTCAGGTTGGATGGGGAGCTGTAACAGGTGCATGTTGGTGACAGGGAAGTCAGGCGCAGGAGAACGAACCTGGTATAATCGGAGTCGTTTAATAAGTGTTCATAAAACTCCAATAACCAAAATATACAAAAAATAATAAAAGTGGGTACAAAACCCGTCACACACCGACACGACTTGCACAATACATACAATCAAACAATCTCCGACAAGGACATGAGGGGAAACAGAGGGTTAAATACACAACATGTAATTTATGAAATTGGAACAAGACAAAACCATCCGAATACCGCCCGAACAAGGAGAAGGACCGGCTTCGGTGGAAGTCGTGACAGGAGCACCTTGCACAGCTGTCTTTAGGTCTCTCCAGAGATGTTCGGGTTCAAGTCCGGGCTATGGCTGGGCAACTCAAGGACATTGAGACTTGTCCCAAAGCCACTCCTGCATTGTCTTGGCTGTGTGCTTAGGGTCGTTGTCCGGTTGGAAGGTGAACCTGCGCCCCAGTTTGAGGTCCTGAGCGCTCTAGAGAAGGTTTTCATCAAGGATCTCTCTGACTTTGCTCCGTTCATCTTTCCCTCGATCCTAACTAGTCTCCCAATCCCTGCCACTGTAAAACATACCGAAAAGCATGATGCTGCCACCACCATGCTTCACCGTAGGGATGGTGCCAGGTTTTCTCCAGATGTGACGCTTTCAGGCCAAAGAGTTCAAAATTGGTTTCATCAGACCAGAGAATCTTGTTTCTCATGGTCTCAGAGTCATTTAGGTGCCTTTTGACAAACATCAAGTGGGCTGTCAAGTGCCTTTTACTGAGGTGTGGCTTCTGTCTGGCCACTCTACCATAAATGCCTGATTGCTGGAAGGCTGCAGAGATGGCTGTCCTTCTGGAAGGTTCTCCCATCTCCACAGAGGAACACTGGAACTCTATCAGATTGACCATCAGGACCCTGTTCACCTCCCTGACCAAAGCCCTTATCCCTCGATTGCTCAGTTTGGCCGGGCGGCCAGCTCTAGGAAGAGTCGGTGGTTCCAAACTTTGTCCATTTAAGAATGATGGAGGCCACTGTGTGGCCACTGGGGATCTTCAATGCTGCATTCTGATCAGATCAGATCTGTCTGTGCCTTGACACAATGCTGTCTCGGAGCTGTGCAGACAATTCCTTCGAACTCATGGCTTGGTTTTTGCTCTGACATTCATTGTAAACTGTGGAACCATATATAGACAGTTGTGTGTCTTTCCAAATCATGTCCAATCAATTGAATATACCACAGGTGGACTCCAATCAAGTTGTAGAAACATCGCAATAATGATCAATGGAAACAGGATGCCCTTGAGCTCAATTTCAAGTCTCATAGCAAATGGTCTGAATACAAATATGTAAATAAGATATTTCTCTTTTTTATTTTTCATAAATGTACAAAAAAACAGTTTTCACTTTGTCATTATAGGGTATTCTGCGTAGACTGATGAGGAAAAAAAATATTTCATACATTTTTGGCTGTAATGTAACAAAATGTGGAAAAGGGGAAGGGGTCTGAATTCTTTCCGAATGCACTGCACATATTTTCCATATTTATTACAGTGATAATGCCCTATATTAATCAAAACTAGATGTTTAATTGACGGCTGTGCCCAGCAGGTTGTTTCTGTTTTGAAGGATGAGAGGGAGGGTATTTGAAAATGTCCCCCAAAAAAGGAACAGGCATAAATTAAATAAAAGTTGCAGTTTTTTTAATGTTTGTTTTGTTTAAGCCGCGTGAATGTAATTCATAATTCTATGGGAATAGAACCTACAGAGGGAATCTTTAATGATTCCCATCTAGTATGATCCAAACACTCTTGGGCCTCCAAATTATTAATCAACATTCAGTTTCACATAATTTTATTCCTACCTTTAAAGATAAAAATCTGTGATAGGGTAAACAGCGCCACTGGCCACCCCCAGGTGCATTTGTTATTGGTTTTGTTTTGTCTTTGTTTTTGTTTTTGTAATATCGCAAACGGACGTGGCAGTTTCACCACTAGGAATTCCAGCTTTAGTACCTTGATTAGACTGTGGGAGTTATTCAAATTCACAAAAGGCTTAAAGTATTTCAACAGCAGATCCGATCCTATTGATTCAAAGAAAACAGACGAGATTCAAACCACATCCAAGTAATGAAAGCGACCATTGTAGTTCCTCTTCTCCCACTTTCAGAATACCTGTTCCCTCTGCAAATTGGTATTGTGGAATGCATTTTGAGGACGAGTGTAAATTCCCCTCCCAGGAGTGTTCACTACAGATGAATTATGTGTGTGTGAATGATGAATTATTAGACAAAGGAATGTTCACAACGTGAAGGAAGAATCTATTGCAATAGGGCTGCTTTGTTAAATTACTATATTAATTAAACAGTGAGGGATGTTGTTACCGGAGTGCCAAGTCTGGGACTAAAAGGCTCATTAACAGCTTCTACCTCCAAGCCAAAAGACTGCTAAACAGTTAATCAAATGGCTATCCAGACTATTTCCATGGGAACCCCTTATTTTATTCTTATTTTTTTCACTGACTCTCTTGCACAGGCACGATGTACACTCACTGGACTAACCACACACCCACGCATACTACACTGACACTCCAACACACACAAAACGAACACATGCATATTGAAGCCACACACACTCGCATACATACATTCACACTCTTCACACACGCTGCTGCTACACTCTGTGTATTATCTATGCATAGTCACTTTACGACTACCCCTTACCCCCGCACATTGACTCAGTACCAGTATCCCTTGTACTTTAAGTATGTGGACATCGCTGTAGGTGTATAAAATTGAGCACACAGTCATGCAATCTCCATAGATGGATAGACATTGGCAGTAGAATGGCCCTCACAGAAAAGATCAATGACTTTCAACATGGCAACACCATAGGATGCCACCTTTTCAACAAGTCAGTTGGTAAAATGTATGCCCTGCTAGAGTTGCCACGGTCAACTATAAGTGCTGTTATTGTGAAGTGGAAACGTCTAGGAGTAGACTACACAAGCTCACAGAACGGGACACAGAGTGCTGAAGCGCAGAGAACATAAACATTGTCTGTCCTCGGTTGCAGCACTCACTCCCGAACGTCAGCACAAGAACTGTTCCCCGGGAGCTTCATGAAATGGGTTTCCATGACTGAGCAACCGCACACAAGCCTAAAGATCACCACGCGCAATGCCAAGCATCGGCTGGAGTGGTGTAAAGCTCGCAGCCATTGGAATCTGGAGCAGTGGAAATGCGTTCTCTCTGGTGATGAATCACACTTCACCGTTTGGCAGATGCCAGGAGACACTACCTGTCTGAATGCATAGTGCCAACTGTAATGTTTGGTGGAGGAGGAATAATGCTCTGGGGTTGTTTTTCATTGTTCAGGCTCGGCCCCTTAATTCCAGTGAAGGGAAATCTTAACGCTACAGCATACAATGACATTCTAGACAACTGTGTGGCAACAGTTTGGGGAATGCCCTTTCCTATTTCAGCCTGACAATGAACCCGAACACAAAGCGAGGACCATATAGAAAGGGTTTGTCGAAATAGGTGTGGAAGAACTTGATTGGCCTGCACAGAGCCCTGACTTAAACCCCATCGAACATCTTTGGGATGAATTGCAACGCCGACTGCGAGCCAAGTCTAATCGCCCAACATCAGTGCCCAACCTCACTAACGTTCTTGTGGCTGAATGGGAAGCAAGTCCCCCAACGATGTTCTAGTGGAAAGCCTTTCCATATTGGAGGTTGTTATAGTAGCAAAAGGAGACCAACTCCATATCAATGCCCATGATTTTGGAATGAGCAATTGTCCACATACTTTTGACCATGTAGTGTACAGTCGTGGCCAAAAGTTTTGAGAATGACACAAATATTATTTTCCACGTTTGCTGCTTAAAAGTGTCTTTAGATATTTTTGTCAGATGTTACTATGGAATACTGATGTATAATTACAAGCATTTCATAAGTGTCAAAGGCTTTTATTGACAATTACATGAAGTTGATGCAAAGAGTCAATATCTGCAGTGTTGACCCTTCTTTTTCAAGACCTCTGCAATCCGCCCTGGCATGCTGTGTCACGCCTTGGTCTTAGTATTTTGTGCTCAGGATCACATGGCCCTCTCTGCTCTGGCTGAAAAATATTGTCATATAAGGTGTTCAGGAAACTAACTAGATGCAAATAGTCCGGGTAGCCATTTCATTAGCTGTTCAGGAGTCTTATGGCTTGAGGGTAGAAGCTGTTAAGAAGCCTCTTGGACCTCTCTGTGCTCCGGTAATGCTTGCCGTTCGGTAGCAGACAGAACAATCTATGACTTGGGTGGCTGGAGTCTTTGTAAATGTTTTGGGCCTTCCTCTGACACCCCCTGGTATAGAGGTTCGGGATGGCAGGAAGGTTGGCCACAGTGATTTACTGGGCCGTACGCACTACCCTCTGTAGTGCTTTGCGATTGGAGGCCATGCAGTTGCCACACCAGGCGGTGATGCTCTCGATGGTGCAGCTGTTGAACTTTTTGAGGATCTGAGAACCCATGCCAAATCCTTTCAGTCTCCTGAGGGTGAATAGGCGTTGTCGCGCCCTCTTCACGACTGTGTGTTGGTGTGTTTGGACAATAAAGGTTTGTTAGTGATGTGGACACCAAGGAACTTGAAACTCTCAACCTACTCCTCTACAGCCCTGTCGATGAGAATGGGGGCGTGCTTGGTCCTCCTTTTCCTGTAGACCACAATCATCTCCTTTGTCTTGATCACGTTGAGGGAATGGTTGTTATCCTGGCACCACACTGCCAGGTCTCTGACCTCCTCCCTATAGGCTGCTTCATCGTTGCCGATGATCAGGCCTACTACTGTTCTGTTGTCGGCAAACTTAATGGTGTTCTTGGAGTCGTGCTTGGTCCTGCAGTCATGGGTGAACAGGGAGTACAGGAGGGGACTGAGCACGCACCACTGAGGGGCCCCCTTGTTAAGAATCAGCGTGGTAAGATGTGTTGTTACCTACCCTTACCACCTGGGGATGGCCCGTCAGGAAGTCCAGGATCCAGTTGCAGAGGGAAGTGTTTAGTCCCAGGGTCGTTAGCTAAGTGATGAGCTTTGAGGGCACTATGGTGTTGAACGCTGAGCTGTAGTCAATGAATAGCATTCTCACGTTTTTACGATTGTCTTCAGGTGAAAGAGAGGAGGACCAAGATGCAGCGTGATGATAATCCATATTTAATGGGAATACTTAAACACCGAACAAAAACAGCAAACCGACAAAAGGAACGAAGACGAAACAGTCCCGTAACGTGAACACTAAACACTGGAACAGGAACAATCACCCACAAAATACCCACATAATATGACTGACTAAATATGGTTCCCAATCAGTGACAATGATAGACAGCTGCCTCTAATTGAGAACCAATCTAGGCAACCATAGACATACAAAAACACCTGGATAGGAAAACACCCCCATAAACATAAAAAAGCCCTAGACAAGACAAAAACACATACATCACCCATGTCACACCCTGACCTAACCAAAATAACTAAGAAAACAAAGAATACTAAGGTCAGGGTGTGACACACGTAGGTGTTCCTTTTGCCCAGGTGGGAAAGGGCAGTGTGGAGTGCAATAGAGATCGCATCACTGTGGATATGTTGGGATGGTATGCAAATTGTGGGTCTAGGGTTTCTGGGATAATGGTGTTGATGTGAGCCATGACCAGCCTTTCAAAGCACTTCAAATCAAATGTTATGGGTCACATGCACATGGTTACATATGTTATTGTGAGTGTAGCGAAATGCTTGTGCTTCTAGTTCCGACAGTGCAGCAATATCTAACAAGTGATCTAACAATTCCACAAAAACTACCTAATACACACACATCTAATTAAAGGAATGGAAAAATAATATATACATATAAATATATGGATGAGCAATGACCGAGCGGCATAGGCCAGATGCAATAGATGGTATAAAATACAGTATATACATATGAGATGAGTAATGCAAGATATGTAAACATTATTAAAGTGGCAGTGACTAGTGATCCATTTATTAAAGTGGCCAATGATTTCAAGTCTGTATGTACACAGCATCCTCACTGTGTTAGTGGCTACAGACATGAGTGTTATGGGCAGTAGTCATTAACGCAGATTACCTTGGTGTTGTTGGGCACAGGGACTGTGGTGGTCTGCTTTAACATGTTGTTATTACAGACTCGGTCAGTGACAGTTTAAAAATATCCGAGTTGGTCAGCGTATGCTTAGAGTACATGTTCTGGTAATCCGCCTGGCCCTGCGACCTTATGAATGTTGACCTGTTTAAAGGTGGTACTCACATCGGCTACGGAGAGCGTGATCACACAGTCGTCAGGAACAGCTGATGCTCTCTTGCATGCTTCAGCTTTGCTTGTCTCGAAGCGAGCATAGAAGTTATGGGCAGTGTTGTATGGTCCAAGTGTGGCATGGTGTTGGAGGTCCACATTGTTGCTCATAGCTGCGCATATGGTGACATTTCCCCTGCGCTGACTAGGTTCCTCAATGATGGCATGTTCCTTCCTCTCCTGCTGGTCTTAGTTAAATTGAATCTAGCCTCATCTATGAATATGAGTTCCTGGGGGATTGGACTTGCATCCAACTCCATGATTCTCTGAAATTACAGTAAATACTGTAATGACAGTAAAACATCAATGACTCTCTAATGTTTCAAGAGTGTAATACTAGTACATTACTTACTTGCATATATTTGTTCCGTTTATCCTTCATTCTTTGGGAATTCCTTTCAAATCCGGAGATGGTGTTATTTAAGAATGTGGGCTATGGTTGATAAGCTCACTCTGATGTTATGGAAGATGACAAGTTTTTCAATAATCTGTTGTTGGATTTCCCACAGTCTTATGGCATTATTTTAAAGTACCATTTGCACAATGGCAGTCTCCTGTTCGTCTGTAAATAGACACGTTCTACTTCTACCACCAGGTGGTGGTCATCTTTCAGTTCTACAAAAACAAAATAGCATACAGTACAGTAAACACTAGAGTAATATATACTGTGTATATATATATATTAATTAACCTTTATTTAACTAGGCAAGTCAGTTAAGAACAAACTCTTATTTACAATGACGGCCTTTCCAGGCCAAACCCAGACGAACCTGGGCCAATTGTGTGCCGCCCTATGGGATCAGCCTGGATTCGAACCAGGGACTGCAGTGACACCTCTTGCACCACTTGTGCCACTCAGGAGCTCGGCAGTAATACAGTATGCAAGATAAACATGCTACAAATTAGTATAGCTCCCAATTTCATACATAAATACTTTAAACATTTACTGTGTTTCTCCTTACAGTATGTATTGGAATCTACAGTCTTTAATGTGCGTTACGTTGTACTACTATCAAGTAGTAAAGTAATAGATAGCTCCAATGTCTGCCGTACATGCATGTACATATTCTTATTTTGGAATGTCCGGATGTTGGATGCCACGGTGAAGTGGCTCAGATCTCTACCCAGCCTCTCTCAAGATCAAACCATAGTTGACCACATGGACCACCACAGTCGCCCAAATTCCATCAGAGATTACTCTCCTTGTTCTTGGTCTTCCTCCACCTCTACCCCCAATGCCAGCTCCAGCTCCACCTCTACTCCCACCTTGACCTCTACCTCTCTCTGCCAAGTTTGATTCCATTGTTCTCCAAACACAGGAGTACTCAACCTGTGGCCTTTTTATTCATACCAAAGTTCTGATTGCAAAGTAAACATTTACACCATTGGTGTTTGCACATGTGAAGAGTGAAAGTGATCAATTGGTAATTGAGCTTACCTTGTTGAACAGCGTTGCTTTTCATTTTTCAAGGTTGTGCCAAAGGTAGAGAATTGTGCATTGTGTTTTGCCAAATGTTTGCTATATAATTGCAATCAGAGTCAAGCAAAACATCTACCAGTAGTATTGCATATATGTATGGTTGTGCTAAATGAGTTACAGGTTTGGGTCCTTGTGCCTCATCGGCCAGTTTCAGTGTGTAAACTATTGGTAAAAACTGTAATCTGAATAAATCTTAATTTTCAATTGTGGTTTTGAGGGGTTAATATGACATGTTCTGTGGTTCTATGCCCTTAGTCAACCTGTGTCACCAAATGTTTCCCCAGATAGCCATAAGGTTGCGCTGTTTTAGTTTCCAGGTACCCCATGCATGTCGTCCATTTCTTCTTATCTGTCCTAGTGAGTAAACCTGGAGTCAAAGCATTTTGTATTGTTCTGTACTTTTCATATGGAATATATGAATTTGTGGATGTCCAGCCCCCATTTGATATGATATGAATTACAATTCGTATTATGTGTTGTGATTTTTCAAAATGTACAACATGTTACAAATTTGCAAAATGTACAATATCTTATGAATTGGAATAATGTACAAACTTCCGGCGCCGACAGAGATGGCCGCCTCGCTTCACTTCTCGTTCCTAGGAAACTATGCAGTTTTTTGTTTTTTTACGTGTTATTTCTTACATTAGTACCCCAGGTCATCTTAGGTTTCATTACATACAGTCGAGAAGAACTACTGAACATAAGAGCAGCGTCAACTCACCATCAGTACGACCAAGAATATGACTTTCGCGAAGCGGATCCTGTGTACTGCCTTCCACCCAGGACAACGGAATGGATCTCAGCTGGCGACCCAAAAAAACGACTTCGTAAAAGGGGGAAACGGAGCGGTCTTCTGGTCAGACTCCGGAGACGGGCACATTGTGCACCACTCCCTAGCATTCTTCTCGCCAATGTCCAGTCTATTGACAACAAGGTTGATGAAATCCGAGCAAGGGTAGCATTCCAGAGGGACATCAGAGACTGTAACGTTCTTTGCTTCACGGAAGCATGGCTCACTGGAGAGACGCTATCGGAATCGGTGCAGCCAGCGGGTTTCTCCACGCATCGCGCCGTCAGAAACAAACATCTTTCTGGTAAGAAGAGGGGCGGGGGCGTATGCTTCATGGTTAACATGACGTGGTGTGATCAGAACAACATACAGGTACTCAAGTCCTTCTGTTCACCTGATTTAGAATTCCTCACAATCAAATGTCGACCGCATTATCTTCCAAGGGAATTCTCTTCGATTATAATCACAGCCGTATATATTCCCCCCCAAGCAGACACATCGATGGCTCTGAACAAACTTTATTTGACTCTTTGCAAACTGGAATCCATTTATCCAGAGGCTGCATTCATTGTAGCTGGGGATTTTAACAAGGCTAATCTTAAAACAAGACTCCCTAAATTTGATCAGCATATCGATTGCGCAACCAGGGCTGGAAAAACCTTGGATCACTGCTATTCTAACTTCCGCGAACGCATATAAGGCCCTGCCCCGCCCTCCTTTCGAAAAAATGACCACGACTCTATTTTGTTGATCCCTGCCTACAGACAGAAACTAAAACAAGAAGCTCCCGCGCTGAGGTCTGTTCAATGCTGGTCCGACCAATCTGATTCCACACTCCAAGACTGCTTCCATCACGTGGACTGGGATATGTTTCGTATTGCGTCAGACAACAACATTGACGAATACGCTGATTCGGTGAGCGAGTTCATTAGAACGTGCGTTGTAGATGTCGTTCCCATAGCAACGATTAAAACATTCCCAAACCAGAAACCGTGGATTGATGGCAGCATTCGCATGAAACTGAAAGCCCGAACCACTGCTTTTAATCAGGGCAAGGTGACCGGAAACATGACCGAATACAAACAGTGTAACTATTCCCTCCGCAAGGCAATCAAACAAGCTAAGCGTCAGTATAGAGACAAAGTAGAATCTCAATTCAACGGCTCAGACACAAGAGGTATGTGGCACGGTCTACAGTCAATCACGAATTACAAAAAGAAAACCAGCCCAGTCACGGACCAGGATGTCTTGCTCCCAGGCAGACTAAATAACTTTTTTGCCCGCTTTGAGGACAATACAGTGCCACTGACACGGCCATAACTAAAACATGCGGACTCTCCTTCACTGCAGCCGACGTGAGGAAAACATTTAAACGTGTCAACCCTCGCAAGGCTGCAGGACCAGACGGCATCCCCAGCCGCGCCCTCAGAGCATGCGCAGACCAGCTGGCTGGTGTGTTTACGGACATATTCAATCAATCCCTATCCCAGTCTGTTGTTCCCACATGCTTCAAGAGGGCCACCATTGTTCCTGTTCCCAAGAAAGCTAAGGTAACTGAGCTAAACGACTACCGCCCCATAGCACTCACTTCCGTCATCATGAAGTGCTTTGAGAGACTAGTCAAGGACCATATCACCTCCACCCTACCTGACACCCTAGACCCACTCCAATTTGCTTACCGCCCAAATAGGTCCACAGACGATGCAATCTCAACCACACTGCCCTAACCCATCTGGACAAGAGGAATACCTATGTGAGAATGCTGTTCATCGACTACAGCTCGGCATTTAACACCATAGTGCCCTCCAAGCTCGTCATCAAGCTCGAGACCCTGGGTCTCGACCCCGCCCTGTGCAACTGGGTACTGGACTTCCTGACGGGCCGCTCCCAGGTGGTGAGGGTAGGCAACAACATTTCCACCCCGCTGATCCTCAACACTGGGGCCCCACAAGGGTGCGTTCTGAGCCCTCTCCTGTACTCCCTGTTCACCCACGACTGCGTGGCCACGCACGCCTCCAACTCAATCATCAAGTTTGCGGACGACACAACAGTGGTAGGCTTGATTACCAACAACGACGAGACGGCCTACAGGGAGGAGGTGAGGGCCCTCGGAGTGTGGTGTCAGGAAAATAACCTCACACTCAACGTCAACAAAACTAAGGAGATTGTGGACTTCAGGAAACAGCAGAGGGAACACCCCCCTATCCACATTGATGGGACAGTAGTGGAGAGGGTAGTAAGTTTTAAGTTCCTCGGCGTACACATCACAGACAAACTGAATTGGTCCACCCACACAGACAGCATCGTGAAGAAGGCGCAGCAGCGCCTCTTCAGCCTCAGGAGGCTGAAGAAATTCGTCTTGTCACCAAAAGCACTCACAAACTTCTACAGATGCACCATCGAGAGCATCCTGTCGGGCTGTATCACCGCCTGGTACGGCAACTGCTCCGCCCACAACCGTAAAGCTCTCCAGAGGGTAGTGAGGTCTGCACAACGCATCACCGGGGGCAAACTACCTGCCCTCCAGGACACCTACACCACCCGATGTCACAGGAAGGCCATAAAGATCATCAAGGACAACAACCACCCGAGCCACTGCCTGTTCACCGCGCTATCATCCAGAAGGCGAGGTCAGTACAGGTGCATCAAAGCTGGGACCGAGAGACTGAAAAACAGCTTCTATCTCAAGGCCATCAGACTGTTAAACAGCCACCACTAACATTGAGTGGCTGCTGCCAACACACTGACTCAACTCCAGCCACTTTAATAATGGGAATTGATGGGAAATGATGTAAAATATATCACTAGCCACTTTAAACAATGCAACCTAATATAATGTTTACATACCCTACATTATTCATCTCATATGTATGTATATACTGTACTCTATATCATCTACTGCATCTTTATGTAATACATGTATCACTAGCCACTTTAACTCTGCCACTTTGTTTACATACTCATCTCATATGTATTTACTGCACTCAATACCATCTACTGTATCTTGCCTATGCCGCTCTGTACCATCACTCACTCATATGTCTTTATGTACATATTCTTATCCCCTTACACTTGTGTCTATAAGGTAGTAGTTTTGGAATTGTTAGCTAGATTACTTGTTGGTTATTACTGCATTGTCGGAACTAGAAGCACAAGCATTTCGCTACACTCCCATTAACATCTGCTAACCATGTGTATGTGACAAATAAAATTTGATTTGATTTGATGTTACGATATTACAAAATCTATGATGTGTTACGAATTCTAGCTCGGTGGCTAATGTTAGCTATCCCCCTAACTTTAGCCAGGCTAGGGGTTAGGGTTAAGTTTAGGAGTTAGTTAAAGGGTTAAATTAAGGTTAGGGGAAGGGTTAGCTAACATGCTAAGTATTCTGACAGTAAGCTGCAATATTTCCAACATATCACTTCAGGTGGCTAGACATTCAGCTAAAAGCAATGCTTTCTGGCAAGAGGTTCAGGCAAGCGGAAGGTATCAATTTTAATTTGGGGTGACTGTTGTGCTACAAGGGAGTGCAGATTGCAGATTGATTGCAGACAAGAGTGTAGATTGTATACGTAGGGTTGAGGAGACTCTTTGAGACATTTGCATGAAAGTCTGCCTGAAAGTCAAAACTAATTCATTTCTGATTTATATGCAGACACATAATGAGGTAGCATGAGCCATAAATCACAATGAATTACCAAAGGGAACTCTGGGTTCTGAATGGGAATATATAACTTGTCTCTAGATTTTGCCCCCGTCGTCAATTCCTGTATGGAAATACATTTTTTGCTTTACATTCAATGAGAGCCTAGGAACAGTGGGTTAAGTGCCTTGTTCAGTGGCAGAATGATAGATTTTTACCTTGTCAGCTCAGGGTTTTGATCTTGCAACCTTCCAGTTACTAGTCCAATGCTCTAACCACTAGGCTACCTGCCGCCCCAGGTACCTGCCGCTTCACAAGCATATAGGTGACAAATATCAATATTCTGAAGAAAGTACATCCATACCTACACCCTCAAGGGTGTGCTAGGGGTGACTAACATGTTCTGTTAGCGTTCTGGGGTGCAATAAGATCATAAAGAAGTTTCCTCAGACCAAATTATGCAGAAAGAAAAGCAGCATTTTGACCTGTGAATCATGAATCAATCATCATCTCCAACTAGAGATGTTTAGCAATCCTCACCACCAATGTACTGTAGGCCTTTAAAACCTTTACCAATACTCTACGTTCAGTGCCCCCCCCTCCCCCAGATAAAAGTGTTTCCCCATAAACATAATAAATGGTATTTGAATTTCTCTGCCCGGTTTTGCCAAAGTAGCGCTGCCGAGCCTGCCAGAAGCACAGACCGGGACAGACGCTACAGTATATGCCGGATGTGCGCTCATGATCTGAGGAGGGGTGAGGAGGGGCCAAACAATGCAATTTACCTATGACTGTATTCATGATACAGCACTGCCTCGCATGCATTATTGCTTTTATAAAACTGCTACCAACATATTAAAATAACAATGAATTACATATTTTCATTCATACATTATTTTGTCAATTCATACAATACAATTTCATTTTTCCACCAGAAGATTTAGTCCGAACAAAAATCTGGTTGTTAGTTATTTCGGTCATGTTGTGCTACAGACGCGACCCAGTCGTTAGTTATTTTTGTATAGTTGAATGCAAAAGGAATGGTCGTCCATTCTAAACAAAATGGTTGCTACACAGGCTGAATAACGTTCTTGTCATTGCTAGCTAGCCAACTTCAGCTAACTCAGTCACATCAAACATTGAACCTGGAATGAGAGTAAAATAGCTGCATTTTCAGTTTGATAGAGCTTTTTTTGGGGGGGGGGGCATTTACTTGGATATATCCATGATAATGACATTGATGAATGAATTCGACTGGCTCAGAAAAAGTTGTCTTGTCTCGTCTGGTGCACCATTCACTCTATGTATGGTACTACAGAGATCGAAATTCAAAAGTGTAACATTGTTTCTGAGGTTGGACAAGCAGACAGTGAGGCTTATACTAACCCCCGCAAATGAAATGCTAGGCTGGAAGCAAGGGAAAATAATGTGCGAGTGGAGATAAGTAAAAGAGATGATTCAGACAACAACATGAACATGATATTCTTATGGAGACACATTGATCATTTTCAGATGGAATTATTAGCAAGCATAGGTATGTCTGTGATGGACAATACGGCTTAGAATGCTGCTTGTACAATCAGCATACAGGATCCAAACAACCAAATTTATAATGTAATATTTAGTAGTTAAAATCACAAAATGCTTTCTGATTAGGCACCTAGCCAAGTAATGTCATAAGGTACTGCCTTCATTACCTTATTTAGGAAGCTCATTGGATTCCAGGGCAAGGGGTGGGGTGTTGCCAAGAGAGGGCAAAAAGTTGTTTAACTTTGGCAGACAGCGACACACTGAATAATTATAGCTAGTTTGCTAAGCTTTGATCAGCATGGAAATCCGAAGATGTCTGGGCACTGCCTAGAGCAGAAAACTGAGGACCATGCCGAGAGTGATGCCTTGCTCACCGATCAGCCTGCAGCAGGCCTGACCACCGAGGTTGAGGATCCTAGCATAAAATGTATGCCTAAGACCCGCCCAACCCCACGCCGTCTTCTGACCAACAAGATCAAGAAGAGCCAGGGGCTAGCATCACAACAAGCACATGCACCTCCGTTATTCCAGCCACTATTAAATAACAACCTTTTTAATCTAACCAAAACTGAAACAGCGGAAGCAATTTTTTTTGCAGTTCACACATTCTTGCAAAGTGAAATTACATCCAAAGCCAGCAAAAACAAATCACTGTTCTTCAAAGATACAGCGGGCCTTTGTCAGCAATAACAACTGTGCTGTTTGCACTGAAACATGATTACAATTTTGGGGGCATCTACAGCAATATTTAAAAATATGTTCTCCACCCTGAAGAACGTATTCAGTGAACTCAGACTGTGAACACAGAGCATGTTATAATGGCGCCGGAGGGGATGGCTGCCGTTTCACGGGCTTCTAAGCAACTGTGTTATTTTGTTTAGTTTTTTCGCATTGTTTGTAACTCCGTTTGAACATAATGTTGCTGCTACTGTCTCTTATGACCGAAAATAGCTTCTGGACATCAGAGCAGTGATACTCACATCGAACTGGACAAAACCCTTTTCTGTAATGAGTCCAACAAGAAGGATATACTGCTTTGTCGAGACAAGGCCCAAATCCCCTTCATCAGCGTGAAGAAAATTTGGAGAAAAAGGGGAGAGGCGGGGTGAGGTGCCTTGTAAGAATATGCTGACGAGTAGGTAAACCACCACTACCTTCGGTATTATTGGCCAACGTGCAATCCTTGGAAAACAAACTGGACCATCTACGATTAAGACTATCCTACCAACGGGACATTATAAACTGTAATATCTTGTTTTTCACGAGATGTGGCTGAAGGATGACACGGATAATATAGAGCTGGCTGGCTTCTCCGTGCATCAGCAGGACAAAGCAGCTACGTCTGATAAGGAGAGTGTTGGGGGTGTGTGTCTATTTGTCAATAACTGCTGGTGCGGAATGTCTAATATTAAAGAAGTGTCAAGGTATCGCTCACCAGAGGTAGAATACCTCATGATAAGCTGTAGACCACACTATCTACCAAGAGAGTTCTCATCTATATTATACATAGCCGTCTATTTACCACCACAAACCGATGCTGGCATTAAGACCGCACTCAATGAGCTGTATAAGGCTATAGGCAAACAAAAAAATGCTCACCCACAAGCGGCACTCCTAGTGGCAGGGGACTTTAATGCATGGAAACTTAAAAACTCTAGACCACCTTTACTCCACACCAAGAGACACATATAAAGCTCACCCTCAAACTCCATTAGGCAAATCTAACCATAATTCTATCCTCCTGATTCCTGCTTACAAGCAAAAATTAAAGCAGGAAGAACCAGTGACTCACTCAATACAAAAGAGGTCAGATGACGCGAATGCTACGCTACAGGACTGTTTTGTTAGCACAGACTGGAATATGTTCCGGGATTCATCCAATGGCATTGAGGAGTATACGACTTCAGTCACCGGCTTCATCAATAAGTGCATCGACAACATCTGCCCCACAGTGACCGTACATACATTTCTCAACCGGAAGCCATGGATGACAAGCAACATCCCCACCGATCTAAAGGCTAGAACTGCCGCTTTCGAGGAGCGGGACACTAATCCACACGTTTATAATAAATCCTGCTATGCTCTCCGACGAACCATCAAAAAGGCAAAGCGTCAATACAAGACAAGAATGTCATCCTACTACACCGTCTCTGACTCTCGTCCGATGTGGCAGGGCTTGAAAACTATTACGGACTGCAAAATGAAACCCAGCCACAAGCTACCCAGTGACGCAAGCCTACCAGGCAAGCAGCACCGAAGCATGCATGATCGCACCAGCTGTTTCCGGACATCTGTGTGATCACACTCTCCGTAGCCAATGTGAGCAAGACCTTTAAACAGGTCAACATTCACAAAGCCGTGGGGCCAGATGGATTACCAGGACGTGTACCAAAGCATGCACGGCCAACTGGCAAGTGTCTTCACTGACATTTTGAACCTTTCCTTGACCGAATCTGTAATGTTACAGCAGACCACCATAGTCCCTGTGACCAAGAAAGCGAAGATAACCTGCCTACATGATTACCTCCCAGTAGCAATCACGTCGGTAACCATGAAATGCTTTGAAAGACTGGTCATGGCTCACATCCACACCATCACGCAGGAATCCCTAGACCCACTCCAATTTGCATACCGCCACAACAGATCCACAGAT
The DNA here is from genome assembly GCF_034236695.1 of Oncorhynchus nerka. Lineage (NCBI taxonomy): Eukaryota > Metazoa > Chordata > Actinopteri > Salmoniformes > Salmonidae > Oncorhynchus > Oncorhynchus nerka. The sequence goes on along the minus strand of NC_088417.1, from coordinate 51,447,975 downwards.
GATGCAATCTCAATTGCACTCCACATGCCCCTTTCCAACCTGGACAAAATGAACACCTATATGAGAATGCTGTTCATTGACTAGAGCTCAGCGTTCAACACCATAGTGCCCTCAAAGCTCATCATTAAGCTAAGGAACCTGGGACTAAACACCTCCCTCTGCATCTGGATCCTGGACTCCCTGACACCCCCAGGTAGTAAGGGCAGGTAACAACACATCTGCCACGCTGATCCTCAACACGGGGGCCCCTCAGGGGTGCATGCTTAGTCCCCTCCTGTACTCCCTGTTCACCCACAACTGCATGGCCAAGCACGACTCCAAAACCATCATTAAGTTTATTGATGACACAACAGTGGTAGACCTGATCACCAACAACGATGAGACAGCCTATAGGGAGGCAGTCAGAGAGCTGGCAGTGTGGTGCCTGGACAATAACCTCTCCCTCAATGTGAACAAGACAAAGGAACTGATCGTGGACTATAGGAAAAGGAAGGCCTAACAGGCTCCCATTAACATTGAAGGGGCTGAAGTTGAGCGGGTCAAGAGTTACAAGTTTCTTGGTGTCCAAATCACCAACGAACCTACATGGTCCAAACACTCCAAGACAGTTTTGAAGAGGGCACGACAACACCTTTTCCCCCTCAGGAGACTGAAAAGATTTGGCATGGGTCCCCAGATACTCAAAAAGTTCTACAGCTACACCATCGAGAGCATCCTGACAGGTTGCATCACCGCCTGGTATGACAACTGCTCGGCATCTGACCGCAATGCGCTACAGAGGGTAGTGTGTACGCCCAGTACATCACTGGGGCCAAGTTACCTGACATCCAGGACCTATTGTCACGTTCTGACCTTAATTTCCTTTGTTTTGTATTTATTTAGTATGGTCAGGGCGTGAGTTGGGTGGGTTGTCTATGTTTGTTTTTCTAGGTTTTGGGAATTTCAATGTTTCGGCCTAGTATGGTTCTCAATCAGAGGCAGGTGTCATTAGTTGTCTCTGATTGAGAATCATACTTAGGTAGCCTGGGTTTCACTGTGTGTTTGTGGTTGATTGTTTCCGGGTCTGTGTTTGTTCGCCACATGGTACTGTTTCGGTTTTGTTCACATTTATTGTTTTGTCTTCATTGAGTGTTCAGTTCAGGTTTTTAAATAAACAACCATGGACACTTACCACGCCGCATCTTGGTCCGATCCTTGCTACACCTCTTCAGACGAAGAGGAGGAAAACCCTTACACCTATATACTAGGCGGTGTCAGAGGAAGGCCCAGCACCGGAGCGTGAAGTCTCGGACCAACAATTAGTCAAATGGCCACCCTGACTATTTAGTCTTCACATTTAACCCCCCGCTTTACAAATTACCTTGACTAACCTTTACCCCCGCATATTGACTCGGTACCGGTACCCCTTGTATATAGCCTCGTTATTGCCATGTAAATATTTTGTGATACTTTTTGATTTGATTTGATTTTTTATTTAGTAAATATTTTCTTGACTCCATTTCTTGATCTGCATTGCTGGTTAAGGGCTTGTAAATAAGCATTTCACGGTAAGGTCTACTACACCTGTTGTATTCTGCGCATGTGACAAATAAAATGTTATTTGCTGTTACATCAACGAAAAGCCCAGCTTGTCCACCTAGTATTTGAGTGGGACCTGAGAAGTACATTTTGCTTGGAAGGAGAATGAAATCAGAAACTACTCATGAGGTTCAACACAGCATCGAGGAGGCTGCAACTGATATATATTGTAAGTTACAACCTTTAAGGCACGGGCTGCTGTGCCAGAATAATTTTTCCCTAATGGAAGCTTACGAGTTGTTTGGCTCATTTTTTAAAATGTAATGTATAGTTTAGACGTTTGCTTTTTACTTCTATACATCTTTTAGATTTATCTGTGATCTTAATGTCATTAGGCTACTTGCTTTTGCTATTGACAGATATACAGCTATGCGTTATTTGATGGGTATAGGGACAATGACTAATGCAGCCCAATTGGTTGTGCTCTGAGGTGATCCCTGGAGCAGTGTTCTCCTGGCCGTCCACTTCGGTGGTGCTGAAATTGGCAGGATATCTAATGTTATCCTTTCATCATGAGGACTGACGGTAGCCTTCTGTCCATGGATGGTCCTGAATTGATGGTTGTGGTGTATGCTGTTCTAATGAGCACATCACAGGTCAGGGACTGATGTTGGGCGTTTAGGCCAGGCTCACAATTTGGCGTTGCAATTCATCCCAAATGTGTTCGATAGGTTGAGATCAGGGCTATGTGCAGGCCAGTCAAGTTCTTCCACACCGAACTCAACAAAACACTTCTGTATCAACCTCGCTTTTTGCACGGGGGCAATGTCGGTTTCTGTTTTCATGCAAATTACTGATTGAACGCCTGGAAGAAATCCTCACTGTATTATCTGAAATTTGGCAGTACGCCCAAACACTTGTTTTGAGAACGATATCTCAGTTTCAATGTCTCAGCTTGGAGAGAAGAAGCCTCGAGAGGTATTGGTATGCCATATGCATGAACCAGTATTGATCGGTCAATTGAGTGATAGTAAATGTTAATGCTAAATTAATTATGAATGATGAATAAGCTAAATCATGCAAATATAACTTGTCAGTATATAAGGGAACTAACGGGACGACCCCGTTAGAACTCACTTCAGACTGATACATTATGCATCTAAGTTTGATTGTGACCTATCCAGCCTTCTGTCAATAAAGTATGATTCATTTAAGATTGACTTCGAGTATCCCTGTGTAAGGATTTCCACAACATGTCTTCCCCAAACTGTTGCCACATTGAATGTCACTGAGCTTTCAGAAAGGCCATTCTACTGCCAATGTTTTCCTTTGGAGATTGCATGGCTGTGTGCTCGATTTTATACACCTGTCAGCAACGGGTGTGGCTGAAATAGCAGAACCCACTAATTTGAAGATGTGTCCACATACTTTTGTATGTGTATATACACGGTATACAAAAATTAACAGAAATACACTGAACAAAAATATAAATGCAATATGCAGCAAAGTTACTGTTTACAAAAGCAAAATCAGTAAATTCAAATAAATGTATTAACATTACTGGGTAGGGGCATAGGCCCACCAATTGGGGAGCTAGGCCCACCCACTGGGGAGCCCTTCCCAGCCAATCAGAATGGGTTTTTCCCAACAAAAGGGATATATTACAGACAAAATTACTCCTCAGTTTCATCAGCTGTCTGGTTGGCTGGTCTCAGAGAATGCCGCAGGTGAAGAAGCCGGATGTGGATGTCCTGCGCTGGCATGGTTACATGTGGTCTGCGATTGTGAGGCCAGTTGGACTTCCTGACTAATTCTCTAAAGCAATGTAGGGAGGCGGCTTATGATAGAGAAATTAACATAAAATTATCTGGTAACAACTCTGGTGTGCATTCCTGCAGTCAGAATGCCAATTGCATGCTCTTCAAATTTGTAAATGGCCTTTAAAGTCCCCAGCACAAGTTGCACCTGTGTAATGATCATGCTGTTTAATCAGCTTCTTGATATGCCACACCTGTAAGGTGGATGGATTATCTTGGCAAAGGAGAAATGCTCACTAATTGTTATGTAATTTATTTTAGGATAAATAATTTGAGAAAAAATATTTTTGTGCGTATGGAACATTTTGGGATCTTTTATTTCAACTCATGAAACATGGGACCAACGCTTTACATATTGTGTTTATGGTTTTTTTCAGTGTGTATATACAGTTGAAGTCAGAAGTTTACATACACCTTAGCCAAAAATATGTAAACTCAGTTTTTCACAATTTCTGACATTTAACCCGAGAAAAAATTCACTGTCTTAGGTCAGTTAGGATCATCACTTTACTTTAAGAATGTGAAATGTCAGAATAATAGGAGAGAGAATTATTTATTTCAGCTTTTATTTCTTTCATCACATTCCCAGTGGGTCAGAAGTTTACATACACTCAATTAGTATTTGGTAACATTGCCTTCAAATTGTTTAACTTGGGTCAAACTTTTCAGGTAGACTTCCACAAGCTTCCCACAATAAGTTGGGTGAATTTTGGCCCATTCCTCCAGATAGAGCTGGTTAAACTGAATCAGGTTTGTAGGCCTCCTTGCTCGCACAGGCTTTCACAGTTCTGCCCACATATTTTCTATAGGATTGAGGTCAAGACTTTGTGATGGCCCTCCAAAACCTTTACTTTTTGTCTTTAAGCCATTTTGCCACAACTTTGGAAGTATGCTTGGGGTCATTGTCCATTTGGAAGACCCAAGTGTTAACTTCCTGACTGAAGTCTTGAGATGTTGCATCAATATATCCACATAATTTTCCATCCTCATGATGCCATCTATTTTGTGAAGTGCACCAGTCCCTCCTGCAGCAAAGCACCCCCACAACATGATGCTGCCACCCACATGCTTCATGGTTGGGATGGTGTTCTTCAGGTTGCAAGCCTCCCCCTTTTTCCTCCAAACATAACAATGGTCATTATGGCCAAACAGTTCTATTTTTGTTTCATCAGACCGGAGGACATTTCTCCAAAAGTACAATCTTTGTCCCCATGTGCAGTTGCAAACCGTAGTCTGGCTTTTCTATTGCCGGTTTTGGAGCAGTGGCTTCTTCCTTGTTGAGCGGCCTTTCAGGTTATGTCAACATAGGACTCGTTTTACTGTGGATATAGATACTTTTCTAACGGTTTCCTCCAGCATCTTCGCACCAAAGTACATTCATCTCTAAGAGACAGAACGAGTCTCCTTCCTGAGCGGTATGACGGCTGCTTGGTCCCATAGTGTTTATATTTGCGTACTATTGTTTGTACAGATGAACGTGGTACCTTCAGGCATTTGGAAATTGCTCCCAGGGATGAACCAGACTTGTGGAAGTCTACAATTTGTTTTCTGAGGTCTTGGCTGATTTATTTGGATTTTCCCATGATGTCAAGCAAAGGGGCACTGAGTTTGATGGTAGGCCTTGAAATACATCCACAGGTACACCCCCAATTGACTCAAATGATGTCAATTAGCCTTTCAGAAGCTTCTAAAGCCATGACGTCATTTCCTGGAATTGTCCAAGCTGTTTAAAGGCACAGTCAACTTAGTGTATGTTATCTTCTGACCCACTGGAATTGTGTTACAGTGAATTATTCTGTCTGAAATAATCTGTCTGTAAACAATTGTTGGAAAAATTACTTGTCTCATGCACAATATCAATGTCCTAACCGACTTGCTAAAACTATAGTTTGTAAACAAGAAATTTGTAGAGCGGTAGAAAAACGAGTTTTAATGACTCCAACCTTAGTGTATGTAAACTCCCGACTTCAAATGTATATACAGGGAGTGAGGTACAGCCTAGGCCATATGGATGAGTTATGGGTATATTCTCTAGTTTACAAGGTCCAAAAATGTACATTAACAGGCAACTCATATGGTGTATTTTGATCACACCATCGCATGAGCTCTCTCTCTGTCCTCCCAGCCATGGGCGTATTCATTATGGAAACCGTTGACCTTTTATAACCAAATGGAAGCAAACAGAGCAAAACAAGAGTTTCTATTGGACAAATTCAGGTAGGTCCCTCCCTGTTTCGTTCCATCTCCTTCCATTTAAGTAACGTTTTGCCACAGAATTGGTGTAATGAATATGCCCCAGTTATTTTGGCTTCTGTATTTTATTTTCAGCAAGCAAGAGCAAGCTGTAGTAATATATAAAATGCCCCAAATTGTAGGTCTAGTCTATCTTTTCCTGGGACTCCACGTGCTAAAGAGGAATTATTAGGAATAAAACTGCAGTGAAAAGGCCTAGCCTAAAGAACTACCCAATGAATTTACACAGTGAAATATTTATATGAAATTACAGGCAGCCTAGGAAAAACATATCTCTTGAAAAAGGAGAACAACTGGAAGACATACAGATAGTCCAGCAATCCACATGGACTGTTGTCCTCCGCATTTGGTAGAACCTCCAACACCCATTTGAATCCATTGACTTTTTTTGTGCATTGAGGAACCATCTCCTTTTGACTCTAAATTCCATTTAACTTTTCTAGACTCTTCAGCAGACAGAGACTGCAAGAAACCCTTAAATTATTGTGAAGATACCTTTTTTTTTCAAGCGAAATGCCCACCCAGCCGGGCTCAGCAAGGAGGGAGGGAGGGCGGGAGAGAGAGAGAGCAACTTTTTTGTCCTTTTTTAAAAGAAAAGCAAATTTTTTGTCCATTTAACATCAAATTAATTCAGAAATACAGTGTAGACATTGTTAATGTTCTAAATGATTATCGTAGCAGAAAACGGCTGATTTTTAATGGAATATCTACATAGAAGGCCAGCATCCCGGAGTCGCCTCTTCCCTGTTGACGTTGAGACTGGTGTTTTGCGGGTACTATTTAAAGAAGCTGCCAGTTGAGAATTTGTAAGGCATCTCAAACTAGACACTCTAATGTACTTGTCCCCTTGCTCAGTTGTGCACCGTGGCCTCCCACTCCTCTTTCTATTCTGGATAGAGACAGTTTGTGCTGTTCTGTGAAGGGAGAAGTACACAGCGTTGTACGAGACCTTCAGTTTCTTGGCCATATCGCGAAAGAAATAGCCTTCATTTCACAGAACAAGAGTAGACTGTCAAGTTTCAGAAGAAAGTTATTTGTTTCTGGCCATTTTGAGCCTGTAATCGAACTCACAAATGCTGATGCTCCACCTACTCAACGAGTCTAAAGAAGGCCAGTTGTATTGCTTCTTTACTCAGAACAACAGTTTTCAGCTGTGCTGACATAATTACAAAAGGGTTTTCTAATGATCAATTAGCCTTTTAAAATGATACATTTGCATTAGCTAACACAATGTTGCAACACAGGAGTAATGGTATGTGATAATGGGCCTCTGTACATCTATGTAGATATTTCATGAAAAAGATGCCTTTTCCAGCTACAATAGTCCTTTACAACATTAACAATGTCTAGACTGTATTTCGGATCAAATTGATGTTATTTTAATGGACAACAAATATGTATAGTGTATGTAATCATAAAGTGTGCATGTTCAAGATAGCATGCATAGATCATTGCAGGTCTGTGGAGAACTTCACAGTTGCTGTAATAATCTTTGCAGAATCTCAAACGGCATTGATCACTTGCACCATGCGCTTTTAATGTAATCTCAACTGCAATCCAGCTATTTTGGTTTTGCTATTAGATGAAGCACAGTGATATCAAAATCTGTTGTTTAAATAAACAGAATATCTGACACTGTATACCAATTTGAACTGATGTGCTTTTAAATAGTTGAAAGTGCAGTGATAAATATTTACATGAAAACTAACCACAAGTCAGACATTGTTTTCTCATTGGAATTTGGTTGTGCTTTTATATGGTTGATTTATGGCTGTCTTTGTGAGTGGGTGAATATAGGGTGAATCTCATTGATCAATGTCTAAACCAAATATTACCAAATTATCCATTTTGAAATTACATAGTGTGCCCAGTGGGCAAAGTCAATAAATTAAGCCAGAATTGGATAAGTTATTTTTGGGGTTTAGTTGTGTTTTTAGTTTAGTTGTTTTGAGTTCGCTGCATGGGCATAACTGTATGATGTCACACATGTTGTGTTAAATGCATCTTAAAGTGTAAGCACATTGAAAGGATTTGAGAGACTACCTAAATTTGAATGGGAAAAGAGGGGTGGGGGAGAAGCCTTTGTTTTGGGTTTTCTTTCCAATCCTCGGCTATGCCTGCATGTAAAATAGGTAATTATCTCCCGCATGTCAATGTGGCTCCTTTGAAAGGTGTCAGAAATCTGCCTACACAAAGAACTTGATGATTTCACTTGAGCTTTAATCACTTGGTTTCTGAAGTATTTTGCGGGTATGTAAGACTATTGTTATTTTTCCTTCAACTATTTATTAATTTAACTCCAAAGAGGCATATTTTATGTTTTTATTATTAAATGTAGAGCTCTAAAGATCATAAAAAGTAAGACTGCAGATGAAGAAGTTGTTTTCACCACAGTTCACAACAGATATTCGCTCATCCCGCTCTCGCCTGAAAGACGTGTGTTAATTCAAAAGTGTAGCTGGAGTCTGCGGGACTACTGAGTTATAAAAGTCTGTGTGCTGACCATATCCAAACACTGACCTAAGCCCTTGTCGAGTCACCTTTGCAGGATGCTCAGCTGTTTTAATTGGCAAGCCCTGTAGGCCTATCCTCCACACATATTTTTGAAATATAGCTTAGCTGGTTTGTAGCCTAATTGTTCAATTTCTGAAAAATGTGACTCATCACGTACTTTTATGAGGTCCATGTTGCTGTGTGAAGCCTTAGTCAGTCCGATTAAACTTTACTTCTTCCCTGCTTCTTTGTGTCAAAAGAAAATGGCAGACAGAGCACCAGTAGACTTTTTGTTTCCACCAACAGGTTTGGAATATGCGACACCTACTTTCATGACATATATTAAGTCTAAAAGCATCTTATATAGTATACTTTGCCTCTCCAGTCTTCAGGAATTGGGTTGGAAGAAAGTGGTTACAACGTTATCAAACAGCATGTCCGTAACAAATTTCCAACAATCCAGTAAAACGTACCTGCCTTAGGCACCCTGCGCTTCCTACAGAGCTAGATGTATCCTGCTAGAATAAGACCCTCCCCAATCCACAGTAGCCTAATCTCAGGCTAGCCAACTGGACCCTATCCTTCCAACCAGCCCCTTAGCAGCCATTACTCTACATACAGAGGTTTAGATAGCTAAGCAGTCTCTCTCACATCCCAATACCCACTCCCTTTGTCACCTCTGACCCAATCTCTCCCTTGCACAATGGTTATTTCTTATGTGAACCTTATTCTCAGGGTAGGCGTACCCCGAGGGCACGGTTCCCCCAACTGGTTGCCCGTGGGTGATTTTTTTTTGGACCACCAAGTTTTTTTTAGATGTTTTGATTTATTGTTGTACATACAAGACTGTTCCAAGGTATTCCCAAGCATAATGGAGAGATATACGGTGCCCTCCATAATTATTGGGACAATGAAGCACTTTCTTATTTTGGCTCTATACATCAACACTTTGGATTTGAATTCAAACAATACATATGTGGTTAAAGTGCACTGTCAGCTTTAATTAATTTGAGTGTATTTTCATCCATATCAGGTGAGCCATTTAGAAATGACAGCACTTTTTGTACATAGTCCAAAACAAACGGCCAATGCATCCAACAAAGCTTGATGTAGTCATTGCATGCTATGAATATGAGACCAAATACTTAACTTTTGACTACTTTAATAGACATAAGGGATTTTGTCCCAATACTTTTTGCTCCCCTAAAATGGGGGGACTATGCTTTGGTTTAGTTTCCCTGGCACCGTAAATCCCATTCAGTCATGGGATTGATATTAACATTTTTCGCGCATCATGTTAAAAACATCTTAGTGACTTTGTTGAGCTTCACAAACAATGTAAGATACTCTTGGATGATTTGGACATGATGTGCGAAAAAATGTATCGGTCCCATGACTTCAAATGGGATTGGTGTTACAAATGCTAAAACATTAGCATGTGGAAACAGTGCCAGGCAAAAATAAACCAAAGCATGGATTGCTGTCATACCTTGTCCAAGTATTGAAAAGCTCAAAACTAGGCAAGAATCAACAGGGTGGAAATAAAAACACTATGAAAAGAAGACAGAAATGGTATGTGGGTATCTGTGTGTGAGAGTGTATGTGGGGGAGTGTGCGGGTGTGTTAGGAGATGAGTGTTCCTGTGTCCCTGTGTGTTTGAATGAGTCTGATGAGATGAGTGAGTAAGGAAAGCAAGTGGGAATGTCTGAGTCCATGTGTGTCTACGATTAAGAGTTGTGTCTTAGAGAGTGAGTCTCTAAGACAGAGATAGGAAATATATATATTAAAATAATATAGAAAAGCAGTGAAACGTAGAAATACACTTTTTCCTATCATGAAGGAATGGTGCCCAACCCTACCTACCATAGACACCCACCTGAGTGGCCTAATGAGCCATCCTTACTCATTTGAAAGACCTAATGCAAGTAACCTAAGTAGCCAAAACAGAAAGCTGAACGTGGTCAGAGACCCACTAAAGCAGCACCGCCCTCTCATGAGTCTGAGAAGAAAATTCTCAAAGCTGCTAAGAGAACTTTGATGACCCCGTACCTCGCTGGTGGGAATTCTGGTGGAGTACCTCCACCCAGGTAGTGGCAGTGCTGGCAAAACTGGCTGCAGTAGCCCATACAGGGAGGGTCAGACTCAGACAATCAGAGAGGGGGCAGAATACTGTGGCCATGGCGGCACAACATAATTTCAAAGGTCTGACTGCACAGAATTTCCGGGAATTATGGTTTTCCTCGGGGGACCAACGTGTGTCTGTGTTGCGGGGAATCAGAGCTCCATCAGCCAGGACTAGGCATTAGGTAGTCAAATATTGTATCCATCTCACAGTTGTTGCTTTGGAGTAATGTTGGGGACTGTAGGTCTAGTTAGAGTTAGTTGGAGCTACAGTATGTTTAGCAGGGCATCTATAATGGTACAGCTACGTGAATAACGGATGTGCATTTATTCTGGTGGTACTGGTAGGATAAGTATATACAAATAGTGGCAATGATAGTGGTATCTCAAAATATAACCCACCATGATAATTGGTGACCTGAATATAGCTAGGTATAATTCCAATGGTTTGGTTGATAATAGAAAAATAAGAAAAGTTTTTGCATGGCTAAAGGAGAAGGACTAATATATTTATTGTTTACTGGGAACTCATACAATATATTCTGACCAAGTGGCCTGGGAAAAAGAGTGGGATTGTGAAATCTATTTCTGTCATGGGTTAAGGAATTCAAAAGAAATTATGATCCTTTTAAAAAACAAATCTAGCTTGAAGTGCATTCTGCTTCGATATAGGGGGCGCTCTTAATTTTTTGGATAAAAAAACGTTCCCGTTTTAAACAAGATATTTTGTCACGAAAAGATGCTTGACTATGCATATAATTGACGGCTTTGGAAAGAAAACACTCTGACGTTTCCAAAACTGCAAAGATATTATCTGTGAGTGCCACAGAACTGATGCTACAGGCGAAACCAAGATGAAATTTCAAACAGGAAATGCCCCAGATTTTGAAGGCGCTGTGTTCCAATGTCTCCTTATATGGCTGTGCATGCGCCAGGAATGAGCTTACACTTTCTGTCGTTTCCCCAAGGTGTTTGCAGCATCGTGACGTATTTGTAGGCATATCATTGGAAGATTGACCATTTTACACTACATCTACCAGGTGCTCGCTTGGTGTCCTCCGTCGCAATTATTGCGTAATCTCCAGCTGCGTGTATTTTTCCATTTGCTTCCGAGGAGAAACCCAACTGCCACGAATGATTTATCATCGAATAGATATGTGAAAAACACCTTGAGGGTTGATTCTAAACAACGTTTGCCATGTTTCTGTCGATATTATGGAGTTAATTTGGAAAAAAGTTTGGCGTTGTAATGACTGAATTTTCAGGTTTTTTTCTTAGCCAAACGTGATGAACAAAACAGAGCGATTTCTCCCACACAAATAATATTTTTGGAAAAACTGAACATTTGCTATCTAACTGAGAGTCTCCTCATTGAAAACATCCGAAGTTCTTCAAAGGTAAATTATTTTATTTGAATGCTTGTTTTTGTGAAAATGTTGCCTGTTGAATGCTAGGCTTAATGCTATGCTAGCTATCAATACTCTTACACAAATGCTTGTGTAGCTATGGTTGAAAAGCATATTTTGAAAATCTGAGATGACAGTGTTGTTAACAAAAGGCTAAGCTTGTGAGTGAATATATTTCTTTCATTTCATTTGCGATTTTCATGAATAGTTAACGTTGCGTTATGGTAATGAGCTTGAGGCTATGATTACGCTCCCGGATACGGGATTGCTCGATGCAAGAAGTTAAAATAAATCCTCAAGGAAGATGGATTGCATTGAACAGGCTACTTGTTGATTAACAGATATGGCTCATATATCTATGTGGACCGAATAATGACGATCCAAACCGCTTTGAAAATGTACTATAATCTAATTAGTTTCCAAGATAAAAAATAACTCTATATAATGGTTGGGGACTACAACACAGTTTTAAGTATGCTTGCCTTTATGGTCTATTGACATACTACCAACTAACCCTCTGGTGCTTAACTTCTTGGTGACAGGGGGGCAGTATTGAGTAGCTTGGATGAATAAGGTGCCCAGAGTAAACTGCCTGCTACTCTGTCCCAAATGCTAATATATGCATATTATTAGTAGTATTGGATAGAAAACACTCTGAAGTTTCTAAAACTGTTTGAATGATGTCTGAGTATAACATAACTCATATGGCAGGCGAAAACCTGAGACAAATCCAACCAGGAAGTGGGAAATCTGAGGTTTGTAGTTTTTCAATTATTTGCCATTCCAATATACAATGTAAATGGGGTCATATTGCTCTTCCTAAGGCGTCCACTAGATGTCAACAGTCTTTCGAACATTGTTTCAGACTTCTACTGTGAAGGAGGGGGGAATGAGAGCTGATTGAGCCAGGTGTCTGGCAGAGTGCCACAGGCTCAAAGGTGCGGTCATGAGAGTGTTAGCTCTCATTCCATTGCTTTTCTACAGACATAGGAATTTTCTGGTTGGAACATTACTGAACATTTATGATAAAAACATTCTATACTTAGTTTGACAACTTTCTACGTGCTGTAACGGAACTTTTTGATCTTTTCGTCCGACGTTCGGCTGGACCTGAACGCGCGTTTGGATTTGTTTACCAAACGCACTAACAAAAGCAGCTATTTGGACATAAAAGATGGACATTATCGAACAAATCAAACATTTGTCGTGGAACTGCGATTCCTGGGAGTGCATTCTGATGAAGATCATCAAAGGTATGTGAATGTTTATAATGCTATTTCTGACTAATGTTGACTACACAATATTGCGGATATCTTTTTGGCTGCTTTGTTGTCTGAATGCTGTACTCAGATTATTGCATGGTTTGCTTTTTCCGTAAAGTTTTTTTGAAATCTGACACAGCGGTTGCATTTAAAACTGGTTTTCACTTTGTCGTTATGGGTATTGTGCGTAGATTATTGAGGGATTTTTTAAAATCCATTTTAGAATAAGGCTGTAACAAACATTTTTGGGTAAAAAGTCAAGGGGTTTGAATTCTTTCCGAATGCACTGTATAAAGATAAAAACTGCTGGTGCACAACCAAATTTCGAAATTGCACCAGTGAGTTTTCTACTATTCTAACCCTCAACAGTAAGTTGAAACCCCAACTGGGCTTCTAAAGTCTAATCTTCTGAGTCCATTTTGAAAAGCCAGAAAGTTGTGCTGCTGAAACTGAATGAGCACATTTACATTATGCGATTATGTATGCAGTTATTGTTAATTACTATACAATATGTTGCAAAGAAGATATAATTGGTTTAAGGATATTGTTTTTCTGCATTTTTATAGTGCGTGTATGGAACTAAGATGGGCTATGCCTGAGGTGTTTTTTTAAGGACTTTGAAGATCATCCACATTTATTTATGTAATGTAACTATGGGAAATGTATAGATTTTTTAGAAAGGGCTAAACACAACGACACTGCAGCACGCACACTAAAATGATTGAGTATTAATATATCTTTATGTGTCCCTGGTTACCTGGAGATACTTGCAGATGGGAACCTGCATGTGGTTTTTAGAACACCGGTGGGAATATTTTGGCCTTTCCATTTATAATGTATATTTAATTCCGTTAGCATTAAATTACATTTTAATCTGAAATGATTAATAGCACAATTAGCTAAACTTTTTAAAATGAAGGCATCTGGGGTGTAATATGATATGCGATGTATTGTACACAGCGAAGGCCTCTAACTTCACTAATGGCCTATTATGTCTAAACTAAAGTATAAACTGAATGCAATGTCCAACATTATTTTGACCTACAAAGTAGTTTGAGATAAGAACTTTGCAATTGCTGCTTGATTCATCATGCTTTTTTCCCAAACTTGATATTTGAACATTTAAAAACTGTTGTCATAAACCTTGTAATAAACCGCAAGTAGACAGTGCATTTGTCTCGATAAAGTACATTTAGGTTAATAAAATCATGTGATAAAGTCATGTGATTAAGCTTTGTTATATTGTGGAGGGCTATATAGAGATGGTAAAATGTAGGGTTTCCTGGACAGATGGGATGCTGTAAGTGAAGGAGAGGGTTGGCAACTGCCACTTATGCATGAAGGAAGCTAGGAGTATTTTGTAGTATGAAGGGAGGAAACTTCAAGGTAAGGAACTTTGTGTTTTAAGATTTAAGAGAAACCCTTTCACTTGTCCTCTGAAAAGGGAGGTGATGGCGGAGAAAAAAGTTATTTGATAAGAGTTATGATTTGTATATTTAGACCATATACAGTGGGGTCTGAAATTATTGACACCCTTGATAAAGATGAGCAAAAATGACTGTATAAAATAAATAATTAAAATACTGAGCTATATTGTACGCTCAAGAAATTGAGAAATGATATTATTTTATACTAATATAATGGTTTAGAGAAAGAGATGTTTGACAAGTAATATTTTTTTCTCTCAAAAAGGTAGGGGTCAGAATTATTGACACCCCTGTTTTCAATACCTCACCTTGCAAGTATAACGGCACAGAGCCTTTTTCTAAAATGTTCATTGAGTTGGAGAACACATTGACATGCAAGTCAACATTTTGTGCAAATTTTACATTTACACCAAACTCGGTTTTCACAAAAATGTCATTTAATTACGGCCCTTGAGATAACAGTATACAATACAGATAACCCAAATAAGCCAAAGCTTATATGACAAAATCAACAACCCACACACTTACCATATGGTAAAAGCACTAAACCTGGTCCATTATCTAGACAATTCTGTGGGAAAGACAATCTGAGCAGGCAATTTAACATCCATAACATTTTTAATCTTTTGTAAAACATACACCGCATATCAGATTAGCTTGAAACATCGCTCTGTGAAGCAAACTTTCAACCAGATTTTATACAGTCTATAATGGAACTACATTTTCTGTCTATTTCTGGTTGTTACTCTTCTTTTTGGTAATCAAACAACTGCACTGCTAATGTTCAACTATTAGCCTTATTAAGGGCTAAAATTGCCTCATGTCTCCCGCTCCTGTGCCATTACGTCTGTCTGATATTATTAAGATAATTAATTGGATGCCTCTGCAGTCTAAGTGCACATGAATCTGTGTTAGTTGAGAACAATATATGCAGCGCTGCCAATACACAGATTGACTGCTGATAATAAAACCAAGACAGGGGGGGCACATGCGTGTAGAGACCACAATTTGTATTTACTTTCTTGGGTGAATATTAAAGCGCGTGCACACAGGAGGTCCCGTTAAAAAAAGTAGAGACCACCCCGAATGTCACAGTATAGTTCACACTCTGGATGGCACTTTCAAGTGAATTTACTGCTCTATGCAATACCCTTAAATAAAATCCTGACCTTGACTGCAAACACTGTAACAAGACTTTTGGGTTTGATTTACAATTGTTTTGAACAGGGAAATGTAACAAACCTAAGCTGAAACATTTAAACATATCATAATCATATTGAAAACACCTTGAACCTTGAATCAATTAAGGTTCAAAATGTTATGGCCCCGCCTAAACTGGGTCTGTTCCCCACCTTGGCCACCCCATTCAAAATGTTCTTAACTCACCACTGACTCCACTGGGCTGTACTGTACTGTGATATCCAAACTTGAAAAACATTGATAGATGTCTGTGATTGGTTCAGATTTGGTCTGGCAGGGTGGACCAAATGTTTTATACTCTTCAACATCAATGGATGTCCAGTGTCGGTCGCTACTCAGTGGGTGAGAACGCTTGTTACAGTAAATGGAAAGAGGGTAAGTGTCAGTAAGAGCCAGGAGAGGAGACATTAACTGAAGACAGAGAGAGTGACAGAAAGATAAAGAGAGAGACAGAGAAAGAGAGAGGGAAAGAGAGAGGGGAGGGGGTGCAGAGAAAGAGGTTGTTTTCACAGTCTTACTTTGACTACCAGATGACAGAAAGAAGAACAGTTGTGAGCTGAATATAACAGTATGGTAGTGGAAGGAAGGACAGTAGCAGATTATACAACTGTGGTTTGTGACTACTATGATTTCCCATTGTAGCCTATTTAATTATGTTAGAGTAATTCCGTTACAGATTTTTTTTGGAAATTAAATGAAATCAGAGTTTATTTACACAGATTTGCAGGTTTTATAGCAGGTGCAGCAAAAGGCTTACAGTACCAGTCAAACGTTTGGACACACCTACTTATTCAAGGGTTTTTCTTTATTTTGACTATTTTCTACATTGTAGAATAATAGTGAAGACATCAAAACTATGAAATAACACATATGGAATCATGTAGTAACCAAAAAGTGTTAATTAAACAAATCAAAATATGTTCAAAGTAGCCAACGTTTGCCTTTATGACAGCTTTGCACACCTTTGGCATTCTCTCACCCAGCTTCTACAATGTAGAAAATAATCAAAATAAAGAAAAACCCTTGAATGAGTAGGTGTGTCCAAACTTTTGTCTGGTACTGTACGTTCATAGCTCCAACAGTGCAGTAGAATGTCACGCAAATACAAAACAATACGCAAATACAAAAAATCTAAACAAGAAATCAAGAAATGAAAGAACTAGTCCAATTAACAAATGAAGAGTAAATATATTAGAGTGAGCATGTGTTAGAATCCAGAATATAAATATGTGGTGTGACTAGACTTTAACATTTGGAAAGAAAATGGCATTTACACTATGAGGTATATCAGGATATGCCAAGAATACAGTATATACACTGAGTGCACAAAACAGTTCCACCCAAACATTTTGCCCTCGGAACAGTCATTAATTGGGACATGGACTCTACAAGGTGTCTAAAGCGTTTTAAGATGGCACTAACAGACATGGCAGCTCTGCTTCTAGCTCCTAAGCAACTTTGCAGTATTTCATTTTTTTTCTGTGTTATTTCTTACACTATTAGCCCAGAACGTTTTTTTTGTCTTATAACATACAGCTAGAAATAAGTTTTGGATATCAGAGTGGCAGTAACTCACCAGCATTACAACTTTCCCAAATTGGATCTTTTGTTCGCCCCATCCAGGGCAATTGAACTTATCCCAGTGGCTGCTCCAAGATGCCGCCGGCGGAGAAGAGGTATTCGGAGTGGACTTCTAGTCCGACTCAGGAGGCGGGCACACCATCCACCGCTTCCGAGTATATTACTCGCTAAGGTTCAGTCTCTGGTCAATGAAGTAGACTGGCTCAGGGCTAGGATCTCCTTCCAGAGAAACATTAGGGACTGTAACATACTCTGTTTCACAGAATCTTGGCTTTCTTCGGATATACTGTCCCCATCCATACAGCCAGCTGGGTTCTCTCAGTACATTGCGCAGACAGGAATAAAGAACTCTCTGGGAAGAAGGGCGATGGTGTATGTTTCATGATTAACCACTCATGGTGTAATTGTGATAACGTACCAAAACTCAAGTCATTTTGTTCAACCGACCTAGAATACTTCACGATAAAATGTCAACCGTATTAACTGCCAAGAGAATTATTTTCAGTTATAGTCACAGCCATGTATATTCGCTCTCAAACCGATACCACGACAGCCCTCAAGGAACTACACTGGACTTTATGCAAACTGGAAACCACATATCCCAAGGCCGCATTTATTGTAGCGAGATTTTAAACTCTTAAGGATCTGACCCTTTTTTTTCAATTTTCGCCTAAAACAACATACACAAATCGAACTGCCTGTAGAACAGGACCTGAAGCAAGGACATGAATTATCTTGATACCATTTGAAAGGAAACACTTGGAAGTTGAGAATATAACACATTAGATCTGGTAAAAAATAATACAAAGAAAAAAACATGCATTTCAAAGATGATAAAATAAAAAATAGCAAGAGAAAGGTCACACTGTACTATTCCAGGTTAGGTGTGATTTTGGCCACTAGATGGCATCAGTGTGTGTGCAAAGTTTTAGATTGATCTAATGAACAATTGGGGAGGGGGGGGGCGATCCTGTATAGTTTAACAAAGAACATTTGAGGAAAACGCGACCAAAGCTCTATCAACACATTGAGTGTAGTACTTGTGCTGGGAAAACACTCGACCACTGCTATTCTGTCTTCCAGGATGCTTACAGGGCCCTCCCCAACCCTCCATTCGGCAAATCAGATCACGACTCCATTTTACTTCTCCCTTCCTATAGGCAGAAACTCAAACAGGAAGTACCCGTGCTAAGGTCTATTCAATGTTGGTCTGACTAATCGGAATCCATGCTTCACGACTGGTTTGATCACGCGGACTGGGATATGTTCTGGGTTGCCTTGGTTAATAACATTGATGTATATACGGACACAAATACAAAATACACGGTGACTGAATTCATCAGGAAGTGTATAGGGGATGTTGTTCCCACTGTGACTATTAAAACCCACCCAAACCAGAAACAGTGGATAGATAGCAGCATTTGCACCAAACTGAACCACTGCATTTAACCATGGCAAGGTGACTGAAAATATGGTTGAATACAAACAGTGTCACGCCCTGGTCGAAGTATTTTGTGTTTCTTCATTTATTTGGTCAGGCCAGGGTGTGACATGGGTTTATTGTGGTGTGTTTTGTCTTGGGGTTGTGTGGGGTGTTGGGTGTGTGGCTTAGTGGGGTTATCTAGCAAAGTCTATGGCTGTCTGGAGTGGTTCTCAATCAGAGGCAGGTGTGTATCATTGTCTCTGATTGGGAACCATATTTAGGCAGCCATATTCTTTGAGTGTTTTGTGGGTGATTGTCCTTAGTGTCTTGATGTCCTTGGTCTGTGTGTATGTGCACCAGTATTAGGCTGTTTCGGTTTTCGTTACGTTTATTGTTTTGTAGTGTTTGTATTTAGATTCGTGTTACGCTAGTTGAATAAACATGGATCGCAATCTACACGCTGCATTTTGGTCCGACTCTCCTTCACCACAAGAGAACCGTTACAAACAGTGTGTTTTAGTGGGTGTTTTAGTGTCTGTAGCCATCCAATTGGCGACATATTTTTATGTGAAAATTCACAAATTCGCAAATAAAAATCAAATTTTCCCACCAGAGATGTGTTTCCATTAAATTGACTTGTTGCGGATAATAAAATCTAAAAAATAGATATTTTATTTTCACATACACTGGATAGGTGCAGGCAAATATGTGTTTTACAGGATCAGCCATAGTAGTACAGAGAAAATTAGGATTAAGTGCCTACTAGGCTGACCACACCGCTCGCGTCGTGTGCTCGAGCGTTGCAAAAATAAATTTAGAAATCCATGTTATTCAATTATTGCACCCCACACTCCTCGAGTGCGCCAACAAGCATATGCGTTGCCAAGGGCTAAAATTGAACTCCTTTCTATTTCCTACACAGATCCTGCCTCTCCCATCTCCTCTTTGGTTTATATAAGCAGGTACCCACGTGCCATCTCCTCATTGGTTATACCCACGTAAAATAACAACTCAATGTTTATATCCCAGGAAAAATTAGCTAGCAACAGCAAGCTAGCTAAATAGGACAAATTAGCTAGCATGTGCAAGCTAACTAGCTAAATTGCCATAAATGTTTAATGCTTTTCGACCTGTCCCCAAATTAATGTAATTGGTTCAGAGTTTGTATTGGTGCACAATGGCACACGCGTGCAGCCGGTTTGGTTTCCGTGATACTCAAGGGCGCATCAACAAAATATTTTTATTTGTCAAACGGCAACCAAGCATTGGTCATCATGTCACCAGAATAAGAGCATTTATTCCATCAGCTAATAAACTGCATGCTTTCCCAAGTCGTAGTGGGCGGACCACACAACATATAATGGTTATTAAACAATATGTGCATCAAGGTGTTTCCACTGCCATTTGTCACATAATTAATTTTATAGACCCAAAAAGGCCCCTCCTTGTCTAGCTTATTTTGTTGTTTCCATTATATTTGTCATGAAATGTTTTATCCGTCATGCACTTTACTCACATAAAAAGGTTGGATGGAAACCTTGTTATTGTCTGACACAACAAATCAATCTTAAATATATGGTATGACTGTACTGTAGAGATTGAGATTTGATCCCAAAATTCCATCAGCGAAACAAAATTGCACATAAGTGGAAGTTCTCAGAGCATACCATATTGCAATGCCAGCCAAGGTTGCTGACATTTGGTACATAATTTTGATGATAAAAAGAGACACATGGTGTCTACATATTGTGAGGACCTGTACTCCATATAGGCATCCAGAGATTGCATCCCAAATGGCACCCTATTCTGGGCACATGAGGAAAACCATAGGGCTCTGGTCAAAAGTAGTGCACTGTATAGAGAATAGGACGCCCATTGGGACACACTTACTAGAAAATCTCAGAGGTGGAGAATGTAAATTGCAATAATGAAACATGACAATTGAGTGTCCCAGGGTGACGATTGTATTCTGAAGGTTATGGCTACATCCCAAATGGCATCCTATTCCCTATATAATTCCAAAAGTAGTGCATTATTTAGGGAATAAGGTGCCATTTGGGGCATAGACTATTTCACTCCAGTCCTATTTGGCCAAAGCTTTCGAGGGAATGATGTAAAGGTCAACTAATACAGCTGCAGGAGCGGGAGCGTGCGGTTGCGATAACACAATTCGCATGAAAATTACATCCAGAGAACTGAAGTAGTTCCCCAAACAGCAAGAGTAAACAGTAAAGTTGGTCAAATGAGTCATATATTCAATAGAATAGACAGCATAGTCCCAGCTGGGGAGCAAATAGAATAGAATTGCATAGCATATGGCCTAGAGTGTATTGTGGTTGGTAGTTTTGTTGTCATGAGCAGGTATTTGTGTTGTATTTATGTTAATGTGCATTATCTTATCTTGTACTGTGATTGTACTCTGAAATGTTGGTTGAACTTATAACAAGGTAATAACGTACAAAATATGCATGTAAAGTGGGGTCACATACTTCCACGTACACCAGTAATTCTAGAAAGCACTAACAGCCTTTATGTGCCTGAGTCAAGTACAGTCAAGAAGAGTCAAGCATCTGAACATTGGACCATATAACAATGATGACCATTGTGAACTGTCGCATTCATATACAGATGTAGTCTTAATTTCATCCCTCTTTTGTTGTTGAGAATTTTCCTGCAAAGGCTTTTAAAGTTTGGAATATCCTCTTTCAAATTTCAGACTTGATTTTCTCTAATGAAAATATATCAACCCCTATAAAAATGTCCATTAATTATAATCCACATAATAATTAACCACATAATTATTTCCTGTTGCTGCAGGGTTATTTTCCTGCTGTAGAAAACTGGCTAAAGTTAAGAGACTACATCTGTAGGTATATCATTAATAGGAGCCCTGTAGCTTGGAATCCTTTGCTCTAGGTTCAGGGTTAATGGGTGCATCATTTCAATTAATTTTCTGCTTGGAGCTATGTGTGACTCACTCCCAGCACTCTGCATATGACAGACCTAATTGTGCTGCCATTTCCAGCCTCGTCTCAGGGTGGAACAATATTCAATGTGGCTGCGGAGAGGAGGCATGGGGGAGGGGTGGGAATGTGTGTCTATGTGTGTGTGTCTTGAGGAAGGGGGTTTAGTCCCAACCAATGCTTGTCTAAAAAGGGGCATCTACAACAATATTCAATTGTGACTAGATATCATATTCCCACATCTATGTCTATAAAATGCACATGGATTTACATGTATATTCAAACATTGGTACAATAATTAGAAATCAGACACATTGGGTACAGTGAAGCAAAAAACGGTATATGATTTTAGATAAGATCGGCTAGAAAACATTCCAAAGTTTGATTAACTAGATCACCGAGTTGCAGGAGAACTTTCCTGCAATGCAGGAAATGTAAAGTTTGTATTGTATTTGAGATTTAAAAAGGCTTCTGAAATTTGTCATTTCCAAATTCGGACTTGATTTTCCATTAAGAAAAATGTATCAACCCCTACAAAAATGTAAATGAATGTCATTCCTCTCTCTCTTTCCCTCTCTCTCTATGGCTCTTTGTTTTTGTGCTCACACAGATTTTTGACATGACATACTTTAGAAATGTTACCCTTTGTTTTACATGGCACCCCACAGTTACATAAGTTTGTGTGTAATATGACACACTAATTTATACAACTGGGAAATGAAGGCCTCATTGTTATAATGAAAAAAGTCAAATTGAGACATTTGAAGTCTTTATTTTCGTCGATGAGCCTTCACATAAGCTTTCTTTCTGCTAGAAAACCTTCAGAGCGGACCATGTGCACTATTACATGGCCCACTGTATGGTACCTGAATGATAATAATGAGTTTCTTTCTCTTTATTTTCTTAATTATTTTGAATCTTACTACCTTTTTCTCCCCAATTTCGATGTTGTCTTATTGCTGCTACTCCCCAAAGGGCTTAGAAGGCGAAGGTCGAGTCATGTGTCCTCCAAAACATGACCCACCAAATCACGCTTCTTAACACCCGCCCGCTTAACCAAGAAGCACTAATTTGTAGGAGGAAACTGTTCAAATGACAGCCGAGGTCAGCCTGCATTGTGCGCCGCCCTATGGGACTCCCGATCATAGCCAGTTGTAATACGATGCAGTGCCTTAGACCGCTGCGCCACTCGGGAGGCCCGATAATAATGCATTCAATGGATCATTATGGCTCATGGGCGTTATTTAATCCCCTCTGATATATCATAAAATCTGAACACTTAAAAATAACTACATTTGTAAATAGCTATTGATCCACTATGACACAATTATCTTGGACTACATTTTAAACAGGCCGGCCATCCATTCTGTCATGCAATTGTGTTATCTAAAAGTGTTATTGATTGTCTTTGGGCCTTATGAAGCATATTCCATTACAAATTGATATTGCTGGCTCCATGCTAGAGCAAAGCAAACGGTTGTGTTGTTTGAAGGGATTGATGATTGTATAACGTAAATGATGTTTTTCCTGCTGGTTGGTTTCCATTGTGTCTGCCTGCTCACGTCCTTTCCCACCTGACTACTTACTTACAATATTGTTTTGGTTGACAGCTACTGGTTGAATCAACATAGTTTCCATGTCATTTCAGCAAATAAAATGTCATGTGATGCCGTTGAATCAACGTGGAAAAATGATTGGATTTGCAAAAAGTAATCAAAGGGAATTTAAAAAATATTTCACCAAACTTTTAACATAAATCCAACGTTATGGTGATATTTGTTGATATCTGTAGACTATTAACAGCATGTACAGTGAGGCAAAAAAGTATTTAGTCAGCCAACAATTGTGCAAGTCATCCCACTTAAAAAGATGAGAGAGGCCTGTAATTTTCATCATTGGTACACTTCAACTATGACAGATAAAATGAGGGAAAAAAATCCAGAAAATCACATTGTAGGACTTTAAGTTAATTAATTTGCAAATTATGGTGGAAAATAAGTATTTGGTCACCTACAAACAAGCAAGATTTCTGGCTCTCACAGACCTGTAACATCTTCTTTAAGAAGCTCCTCTGTCCTCCACTCGTTACCATGTATTAATGGCACCTGTTTGAACTTGTTATCAGTATAAAAGACACCTGTCCACAACCTCAAACAGTCACACTCCAAACTCCACTATGGCCAAGACCAAAGAGCTGTCAAAGGACACCAGAAACAAAATTGTAGACCTGCACCAGGCTGGGAAGACTGAATCTGCAAAAGGTAAGCAGCTTGGTTTGAAGAAATCAACTGTGGGAGCAATTATTAGGAAATGGAAGATCTACAAGACCACTGATAAACTCCCTCGATCTGGGGCTCCACGCAAGATTTCAGTAACATTTGAATAACCCTGGTCTATATGGGTTTATATGGGTTCTGAATGGAATTGTGTAGCCTACAGGTGCATACGTTTCTATACTACAGCCATGTGCTGCTATAATACTAGTTCATTACAACTAACACGGCCTGTGTGTGCTTTTTGTACACACAGCACTCACCTACAATGTTTGGTATAGCTAACATCCCTATGTTTCAAGCTGCACAATGGACATGCTTTTTCTTGGCCTTGAAGCAAAGGACTTTTCGATGGCGGTAAAAAGGGAGCTCATTGCACGTGCAACTGGGACCCATTCCTGGTGGCCTTTCAAATATGTGATGCGAACAATTAATTACTGGGACGACACACACACATTTCATTAACATTCAAAGCATTACCTGGCCCGCTCTCAGAGCTCAGAGGCTGCTGTACCGTCACAACGCTGCCAGGAAAGGACAAACAGCTGGAACTCTGCCTAGCCCCAAACACCACGACTACTATGTCTCCGTTTTAGGGAAAGAATTAACAAATAAGAAGTCACGTCAAGGTCTACTCCTAGTAATCTTAGGCAAATATAAAACAATGCAAGATGGAAGATGTAGATGGGTCTAGAAATGTTGTGGTTTTTCATAGCAGATTCTCATTAGGAGGCATATGTTATTTTTGATTGTTCAGCTATAATGGTTCTAACATGGAGTAGGTGCAGAAATAATGCTAGTTAAAGAGTTTGCGTGTTGAATTGAACAATTCTATTGTGTGACATTATGAACATGTGTGGTCACGGAATGCACAGAAAACACTCTGAATCACCATATAATTTGTTTACATCTCATAAGGGTCTGTGTGTCAGTCCAGATGCATGTGACTAGTCACTTGGGTGCTAATTCATGATTGATTTCACATAACCATAATTGATGAAAGTGGCAAAATGAAAAACAAGTGGTCCCATGGCCATTCTTACGGCTTTCCATCATCCAAGAGGTTGTCTATTTTTCCAGCTCAACAATTTCTGAGCGAATGAGCATAGGTGTGCATCAGCAGCTATGTGTGAGAACGATGCAAACAATTCTATAAAGGACATACCCGTAAATAAGAATACAAATATAAAGACCTCCATTATTGTTTTATTTTCAATGTGTTCCAGAAGACATTGGGTGAAAAATAGGGCTAATTTAGCCAGAGATAGCCAGTTTGGATGGTGAATTGGACAAGGTGGCTTTGAGCCAGCATGTTCCTTCGAGCCAGATCTTCACATCTGAGAATAACCAAATCTCATGTAGGAGTGGGCTGGGTTTCCATAACAGTGGCAGGTTCTTACCACTGACAGTAAGATAGTTTACAATAGTGGTACTATGTGTGCTCAGTTCAGCTAATTCAGGGATAGCCTTTCTCATACATCAAAATTATGAAATAACACATGGAATCATGTACTAACCAAAAAAGTGTTTAAACAAATCAAAATATATTTTAGATTTTAGATGCTTCCAAGTAGCCACCCTTTGTCTTGATGACAGCTTTGCACACTCTTGGCATTCTCTCAACCAGCTTCACCTGGAATGCTTTTCCAACAGTCTTGAAGGAGTTTCCAAATGTGCTGAGCACTTATTGGCTGCTTTCCTTCACTCTGCAGTCCAACTCATCTCAAACCATCTCAATTGGGTTGAGGTTGGGTGATTGTGGAGGCAAGGTCATCTGATGCAGCACTCTCCTTCTTGGTCAAATAGCCCTTACACAGCCTGGAGGTGTGTTGGGTCATTGTCCTGTTGACAAGCTGTTAGAGGAAATTATAGTTTAGATGATCAATTATGTATACATTAATGATTAGAACCATTTATGCTAATACTATTATGTTATGATTTGAAAAGTATGGGTTTTTAGTTGAACTGTTACTGAAAATGTAAGCAGAAATGAATTGTGTCTGTGTCTCCTGGGAAAGTTTAAGAAGGAGGGATAAGATAGTTTTTCAAACAGATAAGAATGTTTTGGTTGGATTCCATTAGTGGAGAGAAGTATATCCTTTAGACAGGTTGGAATGTAGTTTATGAGGGGAGTGAAACTATCTCCAGGACCGAATACTACGCCATTGTAAGGCTGGGAGAGGGTGTGAAACTGATGACGTCATTTTATGTCTTCTTTCTTTAAAATGTAATGTTCTTTGTATTTTGGGTCAGTAATCATCAAGAATAAATGCTGAACTTGTTTTTAAGACTGGTCTCTTGCTAATTCATGCAAATGATAAACTTACAACTTATTATGAATTAGAAATGAGTGTGAATTGAATTGGTTTTGGCAACAAAACATAAAGGGATTTAGAATTCCTCTATCAATTTGGTCCTTTGAGCCGGATCTAAATATCCCTCTCTGTGCCTGGGGGTAGTACGCTGGAAAATCGTGCACGGACGAGTTATTGACTCGTTTTACTAAAGACCTGACCTCTTAATTGAGGTTAAAATTGAAACAGGCCTGCGTATTATCACAGAGGACAGAGAGAGTGACTAGATACAACGAACATTGCTTTCCCAGTCGGCGATAAGGTCAGTAATTTTTATTCTTGATTAAGGGGGAATGATTTAAATTATCATAGAGTGGATTTAAGTTGTTCTCAGTTTGAAAGTCAACTCTACAAATAGGCTATGCTTGGAGCGACATTGTAGTTCAAAGTCCTATAGAGAACAGGGATTACTGTATACGGGTGAAAACTAGTGTCAGATGAGCGATGTATGGAGGGGGGGTCTTTCCCGGTTTTTAGTAGTCAGTGTTCTTGATAGTGAAAAGTGATCGTGTGGTTGAGGTTCCGTGGGAAGAAACGGAACAGGTGATTTTATGCCATCAGCTTTCAAGAATAGGCACTGCAGGATTGGTTTTGGGACTTGCCACGGTCCATTTGTTTTCGGTCAACTTTACAAGTAGGCTATGTTTGGAGCGACATAGTTTAAGTTAAAAGTCCTAAAGGAACGATGATTACTGTATACGGGTGAGTTAAATGTCAGATTGAACAATGTATCCAGCGTAAAGACGGAACAAGTGACCCCATAGATATATAGGTCTTGACAATAGACGCTGCAGGTTGGCGGTCTTTATTTAGATTATGAGGAACAACTGAGTTGCTTTTCCGTTGGTCATTTTCAATCAACTCTACAGATTAAGCTATATTTGGGGCGATATTTTAGTTCAAAGTCCTATAGGAATACGGGTGAAAACTAATATCAGATTGAACGACGAGTGGACGGAGACTCTTGAGACTCGGTCTATTTGTCTTCGGTCAACCCTACAAGTAGGCTGATTTGGAGCGACCATCTTAGTAAAAGTCCTAAAGGAACAGTAATGTATTGTATACGGGTGAGACTTAATGTCAGACTTTAGTAGATGAGGATTCCAATAAAAGAGATATTAACCATAAGGTGTTAAATATTGGAATTACTAGGCGTAAGTAGATAAGGATTCCAATAAAGAGAAATTAACATAAAGGGTTGAAGATTGGAATTATTAGGAGGGGCAGGAATTTATTATAATGGTTAGTAACCCTTCTAAACTGCTTTCTGAAGAGACGGAAGATTACCGTTATATGAAACAAAAAGATAGAAGGAATGTAGATTTCTGTCCTAAATGGGGAAAAAGGTATGGTTTTGACGGACGCCTAGATGTCGAAAAGTTAGAATTTCTGGTAAGACAAATATACAAGGATTGTGACAAAGATGTGAAGAAGCAGAGTAAACTAGGTTTAAACATAGCTCGGGCCTGGCTCTCGGAAGCTAGGAAGAGAGTGGAGAAAGATAGAAAAAAGAGAGACGAAGGGAGCAAAAATATTCTGCCTTCCGCTCCCACAGCTGTAAAAAGTGATCAATTGGGTGGGGATGGGGATCGAAACTTATACCCTTCTCTAGTAGACCAAGCTTACAGGGATAATATCGATGATGAGGTGGTGGTTACCCAGAGGAAAGCAAAGTTACCGCTTCGTGCTGAGCCCCCCCCCAGCTTATGACCTGGGAGCGGATGGCGTGAATACAGAGGAATTGATTAGGACAGTATTGAGAAAAGTGCAGTCAGAAAAAGAATCGGTAGAGACTCTGACCGTAAAAGACGAGGAT
The DNA here is from genome assembly GCF_034236695.1 of Oncorhynchus nerka. NCBI lineage: Eukaryota > Metazoa > Chordata > Actinopteri > Salmoniformes > Salmonidae > Oncorhynchus > Oncorhynchus nerka. Next base: position 51,420,068 of record NC_088417.1, on the reverse strand, counting down.
AGGACAGGGATGGAAAAATATCAGACGCTTTCACCAAATCAAAACAGATCGGGACTACTTAGAATGACTTCTGATATGGGAGAGAGAGAAAGACCGCTGCATTGGAGAAATTCTCAGAGTTATAGAGGGGAAAAAGCCAGTGCAGAGAAGGAAGAAATGTACCCTCTGATAGAATTACCTAACCCCCAGGTGGGAGAGGATGATCATGAGCCAATCGTACGGGTTTACAGACCTTGGACACTGAGGGATGTAGAAAAGGCAGTTGAAGGGATTCCACACCCTAGAACTGGAATGGCAGGTTTTGAGAGAGATCTGAATGGACTGGCGTTCAGTTTCAGATTGAACACTGGAGAAGTGGAAAGAGCAGTTAGAACTATGGTAGGAAAGGATTGGTTTGCTGCGCGCGGGGCCTGGGTGCCAACAGGGAATAATGGGAACATTATACAGTGGAGCGCGGGGCTTGGGGAGCCATACAGAGCAAAAATTACAGAATTGTGCGCTAATCTAACTGAATATTACCATCGACACGCTGATTTCTCAAAAGTAACTGAATGTAGACAGGGAGAAAATGAATCAGTCAGTCAGTACCTAGAGCGTTTAAGAGAGGTATTTAATGCCAATAGTGGTACGCCAGAACCAGCCCAAGGGGGGGATCAAAATACACCTTATCATCAACAACTGAAAATAGCCTTTTTGACGGGAATGCACGTTGAAATTAGCAAGGAGGTGAAAAAGAACTTAGTGGGATGGGGGTTGGCAACTCTCGCCGAGGTAAAAATATGCGATCCACCACGAACAACATGGACAGACAGAAAAGAGGAAAAAAGAGAATAGAAAAGATGAGTTCTTAATGGCATTATTAGAAGACAAAGCAAATGAAGGAAAGAATAGTGGAGACAGAAAGAGGTGATCACATGTAGGGAAAGGGGAGTTCATATGTTTTAATTGTCAGGGGATGGGGCACATGGCCAGAGAATGTGAAGCACCCTGTAAACACTGTGATGGGAAGGGACACAACAGATTGCAAAAAAAAAAACAACACAAAAAAAGAAGGGAGGCGATAAGGGTAGGAGGCGCCCGAAATCTGACTCAGAAAGCGACGAAGATAATTCCTGACTAGAGGGGGATAAAGCTAAAATAGTCAGGCAAGAAGTAGCAGACTGGTGCGACAGAGATGACAACGACTGTAGTAATCACAAACCAGACATAAACAATTTTGAGATAAGCAACAAAGAGGCTGAAGTGTTTGAATTGGCAACAATAGATATTGCTCTAGCTCAAGAAGAGAAACCTTTTATGACACTGACAGTTATGGGAAAAATAATTACATTTTTGTGTGATACGGGGGCATGCAGGACAGCCATATGTAGCGGGGATGCGCCTGAAGGGATTCAATCCTCAGGCGATAAGATAATTGTCCGTTCTGCGTCCGGTCACCATTGTGTAGAGAGGCTCTCGATTCCCATAACCCTCAGACATGAAATGACTGAGGATGAGGCGACAGTCCCAGTACTGATATCAAAATTGTGTCCAGTAAATCTACTAGGGAGAGATGTCATGAAAATCTTGAACATAGCCATAGCACCTACAGACAAAGGTATGAAAGCCCAAGTGATTAAAAATAACATGGTAATCTGCGGGCAAGGGGATCCGTTTTATTGGTATAGTCAAGATTTGGTGAAGGGGGGTTTAACAGGTATACCCAAAGCATTGGCGGATTTGACGGACGATGTGATGTCAGGACCCACTAAAAGAGGCCCAGATGACTTGCACTGTGCACTGTGGTACACTGTGGTACACTGTGCACTGTGGTGAATTCACACAGACTGTGGATTGCAGGGAGGGGTTCATGACATCAGTGTTGACTCAGAGACACGGAGGGAAGAATAAACCGGTGGCTTACTATTCCTCCCGTCTGATGAGGTGGCACAGGCAATGCCCCTGTGTTTACAGTCTGTGGTGGCTGCAGCACGAGCTGTGGAGGACTCAGCCTCTGTAGTACTATACCATGATTTGATACTGAGGGTCCCACATGCCGTCTCAATTTTGTTATTGGAACATAAAATGGCATACATGTCACCAGCTAGACATTTGTCTTGTATGATCATTCTGTTAAATATGCCAAATCTAACAATTGAGCGTTGTACTACATTGAACCCCTCCACTCTAATTCCTATAGCCACAGATGGGAGTCCTCACGATTGTGTAGCGGAGACGGAGAAAATGGTTCTCCCCAGGGCAGATCTGACTGATATGCCTTTGACAGATGCAGAAGTAACCATGTTTGTTGATGGATCTTCTAGAAAGAATCCAGATGGCTCAAATGCTACTGGATATGCGGTAGTGACCCTCACTAAGGTGCTGGAAGCTGAAGCTTTACCAAAAAATTACTCTGCTCAACAAGCTGAAATTGTGGCCCTTACCAGGGCTTGCATATTAGGAAAGGGTAAATGCATTATGATACATACTGATAGTGCTTATGCATTTAACACTGTTCATGTATTCGCAGCACAGTGGAGAAACAGGGGCATGATAACCACAGCAGGTAAACCCATCACTCACGCGCAACTAATCTTGAATTTACTAGAGGCAATTCTACTACCAAAAAAATAGCCATTTGTAAATGCAAGGCACATACTAAGGGCATGGATAGCGTCAGTATTGGGAATAGACGGGCAGATGAGGAAGCGAAGAGAGTGGGGGGGAAACCACACTCACACATAGACTCACACTTAAAGGAGGAAGTTCATATCGACACCAAAATACTGAGGGAAAGTCAGCTTAGAGCCCCCGTTAAGGAAGTTACTAAATGGGTCAGAATGGGAGCTGTAGATAGAGGAGGTATTTGGCATAAAGGGAATCTACCTGTTTTACCTAAGTCACTGTTTAAATATGCTGCTGTATCAACAGGGGGGATGGTAGGAATGGTTAAACAGCACTTTGTAGCATATGGAATAACTATTTTAAAAACTTTTGCTCACGGTGTACTATATGTGCACAAAGTAACAACCAAGGTGCAGTAAGGGTACCACAAGGGGTTTACCCAGCAGCTAAGTACCCATTCCAACAGTTGGAAATGGACTTTATTGAATTAACTAAGAGATAATTCCGCGATTCGGATTACCAGAAACTATTTATAGCGACAATGGTTCCCATTTTTCTAATCAAGTAATTGATCATATAGGTCAGAAATTGGATATAAATATGAAGAAACATTGTTCTTATCACCCCCAAAGCGCTGGCCTTATCGAGAACATGAATCGATCGGTAAAAGGTCGATTAAGGAAAACACACGTAAGTACTGGAATGAACTGGGTAAAATGCCTGCCCATAGTGTTAATGACTATTAGAATAACCCCTGATAGGGAGGGGCTATCTCCATTTGAGAAGGTTTTTGGTAGACCCTATAGAATGCCCCAATTAGGGCGATTGGAGGAAGCAAATGTAGAAATAGAAAGCAGTATGGTGGAACGCATGAGGAGGTTGTTCATTAATCAAACCCGTATGTCAAAAGTTTTATGCCCAGCAGGAGAACTACGGAGGGAGGTGGCACACGAGATTCAACCAGGAGACTGGATCTGGGTCCAATCGCTAAAGAGAAAAAACTGGAAACAGCCTCGGTGGGAGGGACCATTCCAAGTACTACTGGTGACTGCCTTCGCTGTGAGATTAGCCAAAAGAGCTACCTGGGTACATATCACACATTGTAAGAGGGTAAATCACACTAGCACTGTCGGACGATCACAGGAGTAGGAGAGGAACCGTGACCCATATGGAACGGGGGTCCAACTCCTTCTGAAGATTCCATATACCCGACCTTTCCCCAGCTGTGAGCGTTCATAGAAGTGAAGTGATGGCTTGGCCTCTGGCTGTTGATATGTTCTCGGGGAGAGGGTGGGGCTTCACGTGCGCACTGACCGTCCTGAGCTGTTTTATTGTGGGGGCCATATTCCTGATTCACCATGATCCCCCGGAGAGTGCCAAAGAGGATAATTTGACTCATGTGCTAGATGAGGGAAATGGGATGTTACCTAAGATTCTCAGAAGGTCACTGAAACAAAATAGTAAGGAAGTGAGGGTGGAATTGGGCAAGGATCTCTCAGTAGAATTTTGTGTAGATCAATTGGGGTCATTCACCCCTTGGCAGTCTAGAACCATGGGACTCTATGGGAAGTATTTGTGTAAATCACCGTGTAAGTCGTGGAGCCAGGTCATAGCTCACACTGAAAGGGATGGCTACGTAAACCCATACACTCAATTTGGGACCAGTTGGAGTATAGTAAGGGTTGGCGTTTTGGACTGTGTTCCCGAACAGAGGAAGTATTGTATAAAGGTGCGAATTAACATTAAGGCGGTCAATACTCAGGATCTCGGGTTATGGTATGTGGGCTTCGACCAGTTTTCAACTGATACTATGGTACCGTTCCAGGTGGCAGAAGTTAGAGTTGATAAGGAGAATATGATTGGCCGAAGTTCAACCAATCCCTCTAACACAACGGCTATTCCTAGTGTAATCATCCAGGGTAAAGGAACAGTACGAATAGTTCAGACCAAGGACCTTAAAGAAGTTATAGAGGTGGAGACTGGGTTTGGGGAGTCCCAAATGGTTGGAATGGATTCAATATACGGCCAGATCAGTGGCCAAAGAAGAATGTTATGCCTGTGCAAACGCTAAACCACAGTTAACCTGTTGCTTCTACTCGGGACGCTTGCGTCCCAACTAGAGCTCTGGAAATGCAAATGCGCTACGCTAAATGCTAATAGTATTAGTTAAAACTCAAAAGTTCATTAAAATACACATGCAGGGTATCGAATTAAAGCTACACTCGTTGTGAATCCAGGCAACAAGTCAGATTTTTAAAATGCTTTTCGGCGAAAGCACGAGAAGCTATTATCTGATAGCATGCAACACCCCAAAAGACCCACAGGGGACGTAAACAAAATAATTAGCATTTCGGCGTTACACAAACCGCACAATAAAATAGAAAACATTCATTACCTTTCACCATCTTCTTTGTTGGCACTCCTAGATGTCCCATAAACACGATTTGGGTCTTTATTTCGATTAAATCGGTCCATATAAAGCCTAGATATCGTTATATGTAGACTGTGTGATAAACGAAAAAAACATTGTTTCAAAACGTAACGTCATTTTTTTAAATTCAAAAAGTCAACGATAAACTTTCACAAAACACTTCGAAATACGTTTGTAATGCAACTTTAGGTATTAGTAAACGTTAATAAGCGATAAAATTCATCAGGAGGCGATGTAAAGATCATTAGCTGTCCGTCTGGAAAAATGTCCGGCTAGAAACTCAACGAAAATATCCGGTCCTAGACCGGAGGAGATACGGTGTCCTGTATGTGTTTGACCAAGAAAAAACTTGAAGGGAAATGACAAGACTCTAGACACCGTGTGGAAGCTGTAGGTACTGCAACCTCAGTCAATTAATTGTGGTTCACCTTTATCAATGGGTTCAAGTAGCGCATGGATATATTTTCCCATTTTCAGTGATCAGTTTTTCCTGTGCTTTTCGATGTAAATGCCGTTCTGGTAAAGCCACAGCAGTGATTTAACCAGTTTTTTAAACGTCTGAGTGTTTTCTATCCACACAGACTAAGCAAATGCATATACTATATTCCTGGCATGAGTAGCAGGGCGCTGAAATGTTGCGCGATTTTTAACAGAATGTTCAAAAAAGTAGAGGGTCGACTTAAGAGGTTAACAACTATCCCTTTCCCACTGAACGGAATTAATTCCCCTAAGGGAATGGCATGTATGGTAAAGCTGTTCATGAAAGCAGGAATGCCAAATAATGATAGTTGTATTGATTTACACTATTTATATCCCCAGGTTCCACTTAAATCAAGACTTCCTCCCTTTACCGTGACGAGAGGAGAATATTACTGTTTGGCCAGATACAGTACACACGGGAAATACGTGGGGGAAGTTAGTACCTGCAATAAGACAGAGAATATTACCACTGACGAGACCATGTCTGATTTGACAGGCTGGTTGAACTCTGGAGATTTCAAAATGTTGAAGGTGGCCAGGGCTGACATCTGGTGGTTGTGCGGGGGAATGAGTTTGTGGCCGGTATTACCGACTGATTGGACTGGACTATGTGCTTTAGTACATTTAGGAATGCCTTTTACACTCATACAACACCAAGACATGAAGTTAGCCAAACGAGAGAGAAGAGATGCTCCATCTGGGTCTTTTGACGACAGAGTATATATTGATAACATTGGGGTTCCACGAGGGGTGCCGGATGAGTTCAAGGCAAGAAATCAGATACTAGCAGGATTAGAGTCAAGTATTTTTGGTGGTCTACTCTCAATAAGAATGTAGACTGGATTAATTATATTTATTATAATCAACAGTGCTTTATCAATTATTCCAGAGATGCGATTAAAGGGTTGGCAGAACAGACTGAAGCAACCAGCCTGATGGCTTGGCAGAATAGAATTGCATTGGATATGTTATTGGCTGAAAAGGGAGGAGTATGTGTGATCTTCGGGAACATGTGTTGTACTTTCATCCCGAATAACACAGCTCCGGACGGATCTGTGACCAAAGCCTTAGCTGGTTTGACCACCCTGGCTCACGAGTTGGCAGAAAACTCTGGGGTGGATCCTTCCCTGACTAATTGGTTTGATAGTACATTTGGAAAATGGAAAAGTGTTGTAATCACGGTGTTTTGGGCTGTATCAACCTGCATGACTGTTTTAATTTTATGCGGCTGTTGTCTAATTCCCTGTGTGCGAGGCCTTGTTTCCAGGACTCTGGAGAGATCAATGACACTACAGATGGTGCGTTATGGGCCGATTCCAGGTTCTGACCTGTGGAGGACTGAAGGCATGTCTACAGAGTAAGTGGACGAATCCGGATCTGTCATTTGTGGGGAATTTATGTTTGATGAGGCTAGTGTTGAGATAAAGGGGAATTAGATTGTAATTGGTTTCCATGATTCCATGTTTTTTTTTAATGAAGGTCGTGACGAAAATCCGGAAGGAAGAGTTATGATTCTGATGTAGGTTTAAAAACAGTTGGAGTTAAGGTTAGAATTGATTAATGAAATGAGAAGAGTTGGATAAACATTTATAATTGATTTGTTGATTATTTGCCTATTCATATGATAATCTGATAAACCTCTATAAAAAGGTTAGTTAAGTTCGTTTATACTTTCATTTTTTATGATTAAATAAAACTAGATGTAGAATTGAATGTATAATTTTGATCAAAGGGAGGATTGTTAGAGGAAATTATAGTTTAGATGATCAATTATGTATACATTAATGATTAGAACCATTTATGCTAATACTATTATGTTATGATTTGAAAAGTATGGGTTTTTAGTTGAACTGTTACTGAAAATGTAAGCAGAAATGAATTGTGTCTGTGTCTCCTGGGAAAGTTTAAGAAGGAGGGATAAGATAGTTTTTCAAACAGATAAGAATGTTTTGGTTGGATTCCATTAGTGGAGAGAAGTATATCCTTTAGACAGGTTGGAATGTAGTTTATGAGGGGAGTGAATACTACGCCATTGTAAGGCTGGGAGAGGGTGTGAAACTGATGACGTCATTTTATGTCTTCTTTCTTTAAAATGTAATGTTCTTTGTATTTTGGGTCAGTAATCATCAAGAATAAATGCTGAACTTGTTTTTAAGACTGGTCTCTTGCTAATTCATGCAAATGATAAACTTACAACTTATTATGAATTAGAAATGAGTGTGAATTGAATTGGTTTTGGCAACAAAACATAAAGGGATTTAGAATTCACAAGCTCAAACCAGATGGAATGGCATATCGCTGCAGAATGCTTCAATATTATTCGACAATGTAGAAAATAGTAGAAATAAAGAAAAACCCTTGAATTAGTCGGTGAGTTTGTACATAAATTGTCTTTATATTTCAAAACACTCTCGAGGAGACATTGTTATTGCTTGTGACCCCATTATGCTTTATGAAGGGCATCCTCTTCTACTTTGACGTCATTGACATTTTGTTTTTTCGGTTGTTGTGCTGAGTACCTCTTTTCCTTATGCATCTGATTAAGATGTTAAGTCTAATTCTTAAGTGTACACTCCGGACATGCACAGCCATGAAGTCCCCAGGAAAAAGAACAGTGTTTCTCCAAGAGAAAGTGATGCTGAATGGGGGTAAATTCCCCACACCACCTCCTCTATAGCCAACGACTGTATTCCCCTTCATGGAACTTTTCAACATTTTCTCAGCATTCTTTCAATGTTCCATTTCCTAAAGGATAAGCTTTGACCACAGGCTTCGATTCATGAGACTATATGTTATTACCCCCATGCACAGAGAGTCTTCACTCTTTGCCATGCAAGGCACGCAGCCAAGCAGCAGCACGTGTATATCCTATATACAACATAGTATAATCTAAATACCTTTCCTCGCCTCCGTGTCTGTCCTTTGAAACCTTCTGATCATGTTTTCAGACCCCGAGATGTAGCCAAAGCATACCCTATCATGTCGGAGCTACACGACAACAAGACCTGACTGCTGCGTGTTGAATTAAGCATATCTCCAGAAAATCCTCTGCGGCGGTGGAGGTTGTGCATAAAGCACAGCATCCAATCCCTGGACGCACATCTCGGCTATGTTCCAAATGGCACCATATTGTCTGTACACTCTTAGAAAAAACTGTTATCTAGAACCTAAAAGTGTCATTCAGCTGTCCCCATAGGAGAACCCTTTGACGAACCCCATTTTGGTTGCAGGTAGAATCCTTTAAGTTCCAGATAGAACCCTTTTGGGTTCTCTGTAGAATCCTTTCCATAGAGGGTTCTACATGGAACACAAAGTTCTACCTGGAACCAAAAAGGATTCTACCTGGAACCGAAATGTGTTCTCCTATGGGGACAGCTGAAGAACCCTTTTGGAACCTTTTTTTTCTAAGAATGTATGCAGGGAATAGGGTGTAATTTGCTACAATTCGCTCATGTACAAGGTGAAAAGAGGGGGGGGGGTGAAGCCAATGGATGCTGAAGCACACTGTCATTCTTGATCAGTGGCTGGCTAACACCCCCCTGAACCCTGTCTGCTCTCATTTCCATGAATCATTAACTCTCACTTTGGCTGCTGAAAGCAAAGTAACTCACACAGAGACTGGGGAGGGGAGAGAGGGCGAAGGAACTGGAGTGAGGTTTGTCACTTTGGACGCATATTGACTTGTTTTTGCCGTGGAACACTCAAAGGAAAGGGAGTTTCAGTGGACATGGCTCACATTTGATTTTTTAAAAATCAGACAGAATTGGGTTATGTGACTTTCATTATAGTTTTTATGAGATTTATAAATCAATCACACTATGAACATTTGTGTTTCGGGATGCAGCCTAGCCCTTGTGCACATCCTATAGTGATAGTACTAAGATTTGGTACTACGACGAGTGAACTAACTAAAGGGAAAGTGTATGGGAGCTAAGATTTCCTTACAGTGAGCTCCAAAGGTATTGGGACAGTGACACATTTTTTGTTGTTTTGACTCTCTACTCCAGCACTTTAGATTTTAAATGATGTAGAGGACCTATGTGTAGCTGGTGTAGGGTGTCAGGCGCAGGACAGCAGATATGAGTAATTCATGTACTTTACTCAAGAAAATACAAATATACAGGACAACAAACATGGACCGAAATCAATTAACAATCACTCACGAAAACAACATGGGGAACAGAGGGTTAAATAATAAACAAGTAATTGGTTGAGTGAAGCCAGGTGTGATAAGACAAAGACAGAACAAATGGAAAATGAAAAGTGGATCGGCGGTGGCTAGAAAGCTGGTGACGTCGACCACCAAACGCCACCCGAACAAGGAGAGGGACCGACTTCGGTGGAAGTCGTGTCAAATGTTATGACAATAAGGTTAAAGAGTAGACTGTCAGCTTTAATATTAGAGTATTTTCATCCATATCAGGTAAACTGTTTAGAAACTACCACACTTTTGTACATAGACCCCCCCCCCACCATTTTAGGTGTCCAAAGGTATTGGGACGAATTCACTTTAAAGTATTAAAGTAGTAAATAGTTATGTATTTGGTCCCATATTCATAGCATGCAATGATTACATCAATATTGTGACTACAAACTTCTTGGATGTTTTGGTTGTGTTTCAGAATTTTTTTTGCCCAATAGAAATGATTGGTAAAAAATATATTGTGTCATTTTGGCATCATTTATTTGTGTGTCTGTAACTTTCTCAATCATAATTTTTTCACGATTCATTCTGGACTATTCGTAATCATGGTAAAATCCACATGAATGTAGAAGTGTTTAGAAACATATTATATTCTTATTTACAATAAGTGTCCAAATACTAACTTTTTTACTGCTTTAATACACATAAGTGAATTTGTCCCAATAGTTTTGGTCCCCTAAAATGGGGGACCATGTACAAGAAGTGCTGTAATTACGAAACGGTCAATCCGATATAGATGTCAATGCCCTTCAATTGAAGCTGACAGTTTGCACTTTAACCTCATAGTAATTGTATGCTGGAGTACAGAGCCAAAACAACAAAACATGTGTCACTGTCACAATACATTTGGAGATCACTGTAGGAGCTACTGTACACTCAGGCAAACAGTAGGCGTTTTACCTGCTACACTGGACGCGCTGAGCTGCTTACTTTCAGGTTTCATTGAAATGAATAGGAGTGTCTCACATTCAGAAAATGTTACGTGTTAAGTGTAGCAGGCCAGTTCCTGGACAGTATGTATTGTCTCTTCACTTAGTCTTCTAGTTCATCATTTTTTAGGTCTTTTGTGTCTTTAGATCCCTCCATCTACAGTCAGGTCTAACATTATTAGCACCCTTGATAAGGATGAGCAAAAAAAACTGTATTAAATGAGGAGTGTACACGTGTGTGTGTGTGTGTGTGTATGTGTGTGTGTGTGTTTATTGGTTGTATATACAGTTTAGCAGATGTTATAGCAGGTGCAGTGAAATGCTTGTTACTAGCTCCTGACAATGCCATAAGATGTTGATCTGGTACATAACTAATAAAAGAAGTACAAAATAAATCAAGAATTCAATAAATCAAGAAATGGAACAAATCTAATTAACAACCCAAATAGTACTGTAACAGTAATCCAAATGGAATCTATATGTATGTACACCAGAATTAATTTATACAAGATATATGTATGTTATGTACAGCTGTAGATATTCGGTCTTATGCAACAATATTTAAAATTGTGTTTTTTACATTGGATAAAAGCAGAGACACAGAGCTACAAAATGGTATATCATACACTGCATTTGAGGAACAATGGGAAAGTAATTCTGCTTTGAAAGTTGTAAGCCCACTTTAGAGAAAATGGCCTTGAATGTTTTGGTACCTAATTGATAGCACTTCTTTGTCTACACCCATTCACCATTGTTCAAACCCTCTTAAACTCTGGCCCCACCCATCTCTTTACGGGTTGATCAGAGCGTTCTGTCCTAACTACAGAAATCAAGCACCCAAGCTAACTGGCTAACGTTGACTAGCTTGCTAGCGACTTCCAGATACAAATTAGCACAGCTGGATAGGCTGTTTTCATGTTATCCAGAGCATTGGTGAATGCAACTGTGCTGCTGGCAACATTTTACACTTTTTTGTCAACCTTGACTGACACCGGCCATATTCAACGGGTGTCAAGTGTTCTTACATTTTTCAGTTATTCTGCGCTCTGACACACTCAGACGAGAAGGATCTGAAATCAGAGTACTGTTGATTTAAAAAAAAAATGTTTAATTTCACCTTTATTTAACCAGGTAGGCAAGTTGAGAACAAGTTCTCATTTACAATTGCGACCTGGCCAAGATAAAGCAAAGCAGTTCGACAGGTACAACAACACAGAGTTACACATGGAATAAAACAAACATACAGTCGATAATACAGTAGAAAAATAAGTCTACATACAATGTGAGCAAATGAGGTGCGATAAGGGAGGTAAAGGCAAAAAAGGCCATGGTGGCGAAATAAATACAATATAGCAAGTTAAAAAAAGAGAGAAAAAAAAGCACTGGAATGGTAGATTTGCAGTGGAAGAATGTGCAAAGTCGAGATAGAAATAATGGGAGTGCAAAGGAGCAAAATAAATACAGTAGGGGGTGAGGTAGTTGTTTGGGCTAAATTATAGATGGGCTATGTACAGGTGCAGTAATCTGTGAGCTGCTCTGACAGCTGGTGCTTAAAGCTAGTGAGGGGGATAAGTGTTTTCAGTTTCAGAGATTTCTGCAGTTCGTTCCAGTCATTGGCAGCAGAGAACTGGAAGGAGAGGCGGCCAAAGTAAGAAATGGTTTTGGGGGTGACCAGAGAGATAAACCTGCTGGAGCGCGTGCTAAAGGTGGGTGCTGCTATGGTGACCAGCGAGGTGAGATAAGGGGGGACTCTACCTAGCAGGGTCTTTTAGATGACCTGGAGCCAGTGGGTTTGACGACGAGTGTGAAGCGAGGGCCAGCCAACGAGAGAGTACAGGTCGCAGTGGTGGGTAGTATATGGGGCCTTGGTGACAAAACGGATGGCACTGTGATAGACTGCATCCAATTTATTGAGTAGGGTATTGGAGGCTATTTTGTAAATGACATCGCCGAAGTCGAGGATCGGTAGGATGGTCAGTTTTACAAGGGTATGTTTGGCAGCATGAGTGAAGGAGGCTTTGTTGCGAAATAGGAAGCCAATTTTAGATTTAACTTTGGATTGGAGATGTTTGATGTGAGTCTGGAAGGAGAGTTTACAGTCTAACCAGACACCTAAGTATTTGTAGTTGTCCACGTATTCTAAGTCAGAGCCGTCCAGAGTAGTGATGTTGAGCAAAATTTCAACGTCCTACTACTCATGCCAGGAATATAGTATATGCATATGATTAGTATGTGTGGATAGAAAACACTCTGAAATTCATGTCTGTGACTATAACAGAACGTGTGTAGCAGGCAAAACCCCAATGAAAAACTGTTCACAAAAAAATATATATATATATCCCTCCGCGAGGTCCCTGTATTGTCTATGGCAAGGGAAAATAGATAGCACCCAGTTTACAGTTCCTACAGCTTCCACACGATGTTGCCAGTGTTGGGAATTGGGTTGAAGTTAATCCTTGGTGAAATGAGAAATAGGCACTTCCTGTCTGAGGGTACACCGGGGGAAGTTATGAAAGAGAGAATATCGACCATGATTTCAAGACTTGCTGCTATTGAATACAGATCTCCCTGTGATCAATTTGATCGATTTATTAACGTTTACAAATACCTAAAGTTGGATTACAAAAGTAGTTTGAAGTGTTTTGGCAAAGTTTATAGACAACTTTTTAATTAAAAAACTGACGTTGCATTTTAGAAAGCTGTTTTTTTTCTGGATCAGACGGGCTTCATAAATTGACATTTTGGGTATACATGGACGGAATTAATCGAAAAAAAGATGCAATTGTGATGTTTATGGGACATATTGGAGTGCCAACAAAGAAGCTCGTCAAAGGTAATGAATGTTTTATATTTTATTTCTGCGTTTTGTGTAGCGCCGGCTACGCTAATTCTTTTGTTTTACGTCCCCTTCAGGTATTTCGGGGGGGGCGCATGCTATCAGATAATAGCTTCTCATGCTTTCGCCGAAAAGCATTTTTAAAATCTGACATGTTGGCTCAATTCACAACGAGTGTAGCTTTAATTGAGTACCCTGCATGTGTGATTTAATGAAGTTTGAGTTTTAACGAGTACTATATGATTTGGCGCTACGCATTTCCCTGGGCTAGTGGTTAGGTGAGACGCTAGCGTCTCGCTTAGCCTTAAGAGGTTGTTAACACAGAATCCAAAGAAGGGCCAGAAGTATACAGAATGGTGTCATCTGCGTAGTGGTGGATCACCAGCAGCAAGAGCGACATCATTGATGTATACAGAGAAAAGAGTCGGTCCAAGAATTTAACCCTTTGGTACCCCAATAGAAACTGCCAGAGGCCCGGACAACAGGCCCTCAGATTTGACACACTGAACTCTATCAGAGAAATAGTTGGTGAACCAGGCGAGGCAATCATTTGAGAAACCAAGGCTATCGAGTCTGCAGATGAGGATATGGTGATTGACAGAGTCAAAAGCCTTGGCCAGGTCAATGAATACGGCTGCACAGTATTGTTTCTTATCGATGGCGGTTAAGATATCGTTTAGGACCTTGAGCGTGGAGCGAGGTATGGTGGGATTCGAAATGGTCGGTAATCTGTTTGTTGACTTGGCTTTCGAAGACCTTAGAAAGGCAGGGCAGGATAGATATAGGTCTGTAGCAGTTTGGGTCTAGAGTGGCCCCCCCTTTGAAGAGGGGGATGACCGCAGTTGCTTTCCAATCTTTGGGAATCTCAGACTACACGAAAGAGAGGTTGAACAGGCTAGTAATTGGGGTTGCAACAATTTCGGCAGATCATTTTAGGAAGAAAAGGTCCAGATTGTCTAGCCCGGCTCATTTGTAGGGGTCCAGATTTTGCAGCTCTTTCAGAATATCAGCTGACTGGATTTGGGAGAAGGAGAAATGGGGAAGGCTTGGGTGAGTTTCTGTGGGGGGTGCAGTGCTGTTGACCGGGGTAGGGGTAGCCAGGTGGAAAGCATGGCCAGCCGTAGAAAAATGCTTATTGAAATGATCAATTATAGTGGATTTATCGGTGGTGACAGTGTTTCCTATCCTCAGTGCAGTGGGCAGCTGGGAGGAAGTATTCTTATTCTCCATGGACTTTACAGTGTCCCAGAAATGTTTTGAGTTTGTGTTGCAGGAAGCAAATTTCTGCTTGAAAAAGCTAGCCTTGGCTTTTCTAACTGCCTGTGTGTATTGGGTTCTAGCTTGCCTGAAAAGTTGTATATCACGGGGCTGTTCGATGCTAATGCAGAACGCCATAGGATGTTTTTGTGTTGGTTAAGGGCAGTCAGGTCTGGAGAGAACCAGGGGCTATATCTGTTCCTGGTTCTAAATTTCTTGAAAGGGGCATGTTTATTTAAGATGGTGAGGAAGGCATTTTAAAAAATGAGGGATGAGGTCAATGTCCTTCCAGGATACCCCGGCCAGGTCGATTTAGAAAGGCCTGCTCGCTGAAGTGTTTCAGGGAGCGTTTGACAGTGATGAGTGGAGGTCGTTTGACCGCTGACCCATTACGGATGCAGGCAATGAGGCAGTGGTCGCTGAGATCTTGGTTGAAAACAGCAGAGGTGTATTTAGAGGGCAAGTTGGTTAGGATGATATCTATGAGGGTGTCCGTGTTTACGGCTTTGGGGTGGTACCTGGTAGGTTCATTGATCATTTGTGTGAGATTGAGGGCATCAAGCTTAGATTGTATGATGGCTGGGGTGTTAAGCATGTTCCAGTTTAGGTCCCCTAGCAGCACGAGCTCTGAAGATAGATGGGGGGCAATCAGTTCACATATGGTGTCCAGAGCACAGCTGGGGGCGAAGGGTGGTCTATAGCAGGTGGCAACAGTGAGAGACTTGTTTTTAGAGAGGTGGATTTTTAAAAGTAGAAGTTCAAATTGTTTGGGTACAGACCTGGATAGTAGGACAGAACTCTGCAGGCTATCTCTGCAGTAGATTACAACACCGCCCTCTTTTGCCGTTCTAGCTTGTCTGAAAATATTGTAGTTCCGAATGGAGATTTCAGAATTTTTGGTGGTCTTCCTAAGCCAGGATTCAGACACGGCTAGAACATCCGGGTTTGCAGAGTGTGCTAAAGCAGTGAATAAAACAGGCTTAGGGAGGAGGCTTCTAATGTTAACATGCATGAAACCAAGGCTATTACAGTTACAGAAGTCATCAAAAGAGAGCGCCTGGGGAATAGGAGTGGCGCTAGGCACTGCAGAGCCTGGATTCACCTCTATATCACCAGAGGAACAGAGGAGGAGTAGGATAAGGGTACGGCTTAAAGCTATGAGAATTGGTCGTTTAGAACGTCCGAACATAGAGTAAAAGGAGGTTTCTGGGGGCAATAAAATAGCTTCTATGTATAATGTACAGACAAAGGTATGGTAGGATGTGAATACAGTGGAGGTAAACCAAGGTATTGAGTGATGATGAGAGAGATATTGTCTCTAGAAACATCATTGAAACCTGGTGATGTCATCGCATGTGTGGGTGGTGGCACTGAAAGGTTGGATAAGGCATAATGAGCAAGGCTAGAGGCTCTACAGTGAAATAAGCCAATAAATACTAACCAGAACAGCAATGGACAAGGCATATTGACATTAAGTGGAGGCATGCTTAGTCGAGTATTAGAAGAGTGTTCATAAGGGTCCAGTTAGTAGTGAGGTTGGTTGGGGTAAATGTTCCCATTCCAGCTGCTGTGAAGCTCTCATTTTCTGATGTGAGTAAGACAAATATACAGGTTACATTCAAAGATGGATTACCAGGATGCATACTCAGAGCATGCGCTGACCAGCTGGCAAGTGCCTTCACAGACATTTTCAACCTCTTCCTGACCCAGTCTGTAATACCTACATGTTTCAAGCAAACCCCCATAGTCCCTGTGTCCAAAAATGCCAAGGTAACCTGCCTAAAGGCTGGTCATAGCTCACATCAACACCATCATCCCAGAAACCCTAGACCCAGTCCAAATTGTATACCACCCCAACAGATCCACAGATGATGCAATCTCTATTGCACTCCACTCTGCCCTTTCCCACCTGGAGAATGCTATTCATTGACTACAGCTCAGCGTTCAACACCATCGTGCCCTCAAAATTTAATACTAAGCTAAAGACCCTGGGACTAAACATCTCCCTCTGCAACTGGATCCTGGACTTCCTGACGGGCCGCCCCCAGGTGGTAAGGGTAGGTAACAACACATCCGCCCCTCAGGGATGCATGCTCAGTCCCCTCCTGTAATCCATGTTCACTCATGACTGCACGGTAAGGCACGACTCCAACACCATCATTAAGTTTGCCGATGACGGGCTTCCCGAGTGGTACATTGGTCTAAGGCACTGCATCACAGTGCTAGCTGTGCTACTAGAGATTCTGGGTTCGAGCCCAGGCTCTGTCGCAGCCGGCCGCGACCGGGAGACCCATTGGGCGGCGCACAATTGGCCCAGCGTAGTCCGGGTTAGGAGAGGGTTTGGCCGGCAGAGATGTCCTCCCATTGCGCACCAGCGACTCCTGTGGTGGACTTGGTGCAGTGCACACTGACATGGTTGCCAGGTGCACAGTGTTTCCTCCGACACATTGGTACAACTGGCTTCCGGGTTAAGTGGGCATTGTGTCAAGAAGCAGTGCGGCTTGGTTAGGTTGTGTTTTGGAGGACGAACGCCTCTCGGCCTTCACCTTTCCAGATTCCGTTCAGGAGTTGCAGCGATGAGACAAGACTGTAACTACCAATTGGGTACCATTAAATTGGGGAGATAACAGGTTACAAAAAATATATAATAAAATAAATAAAAAGTTTACCAATGACACAACAGTGGTAGGCCTGATCACCGGCAACGATGTGAGAGCCTATAGGGAGGAGGTCAGAGACCTGGCCGTGTGGTGCCAGGACAACAACCTCTCCCTCAACGATTGTGAACTACAGGAAAAGGAGGACCGAGCATGCCCCCATTCTCATCGATGGGGCTGTAGTTGAGCAGGTTGACAGCTTGAAGTTCCTTGATGTCCACATCAACAACAAACGTTCATGGTCCAAACACACCAAGACAGTGGTGAAGAGGGCATGACAAAGCCTATTCCCCCTCAGGAGACTGAAAAGATGTGACATGGGTCCTCAGATCCTCAAAAAGTTATACAGCTGCACCATCGAGAGCATCCTCACTGGTTGCAACACTGCCTGATATGCAAACTGCTCGGCCTCTGACCGCAAGGCACTACTGAGGGTAGTGCGTACAGCCCAGTACCACACTGGGGGCAAGCTTCCTGCCATCCAGGACCTCTATACCAGGCAGTGTCAGAGGAAGGCCCTAAAATTGCCAAAGCCTCCAGCCACCCTAGTCATAGACTGTTCTCTCTGCTACTGCACGGCAAGCGGTACTGGATCGACAAGTCTAGGTCCAAAAGACTTCATAACAGCTTTTACCCCCAAGCCATAAGACTCCTGAATATCTAATCAAATGGCTGCGCAGGCTATTTGCATTGACCCCCCCCCTCGTTTACACTGCTGCTATTCTGTTTATTATCCATGCATAGTCACTTTAACTCTATCTACATGTCCATATTACCTCAATTACCTCGACTGACCGTTGTCCTCGCACATTGACTCTGTACTGTTACCCCCTGTATACAGCCTCACTATTGTTATTTTGCTGCTGCTCTTAAGTTATTTGTTACTTAAATGTTTTGTTTTTTAAACTTTTTTTTCTTCTTAAAACTGCATTGTTGGTTAAGGGCTTGTAAGTAATCATTTCACTGTAAGCTCTATATCTGTTGTATTCAACGCATTTGTGACAAATACATTTTGATTTGACACGGTAGCTAACATTTTGGGGGGATTGGGGGGCTAATGTTAGATAATGTAACAGTGGCTTTGGCTGCTTTGACTTGTGAATGGTATATTTTATGTAACACACCTGATAGGCACTATATGATGTTTGTTATTCCATCTCTAAGCCCCATGCAGTGGGGGAAAAAGTATTTAGTCAGCCACCAATTGTGCAAATTCTCCCACTTAAAAAGATGAGAGAGGCCTGTAATTTCCATCATAGGTACACTTCAACTATGACAGGCAAAATGAGAAAAAAAATCCAGAAAATCACATTGTAGGACTTTAACCTCTTGGATATTTTAATTTTGGAATGAAAAACGTTCCCGTTTTAAACAAGATATTTTGTCACGAAAAGATGCTTGACTATGCATATAATTGACAGCTTTGGAAAGAAAACTCTCTGACGTTTCCAAAACTGCAAAGATATTGTCTGTGAGTGCCACAGAACTGATGTTACAGGCGAAACCCAGATAAAAATCCAATCAGGAAGTGCCGCATTTTTTGAAACCACCTCATGCCAATGACTCCTTATATGGCTGTGAATGAGCTGCGAATGAGCTTACGTTCTCCACGCATTCCCCAAGGTGTCTACAGCATTGTGACGTCTTTTTAGGCATTTCCATTGGAGAATGGCTGTAAGGGATCATATATAGCGAGTGGTCACATGGTGTCTCCCGGAGAAAATCTTGCGTAAAATACTGAGGTAGCCATTTTTCCAATCGTTTCTTATGAGAAACCAATTGCCTCGACGGATATATTATCGAATACATATGTTAAAAACACCTTGAGGATGGATCCTAAACAATGTTTGCCATGTTTCTGTCGATATTATGGAGCAAATTTTGAAAAAAGTTCTGCGTTGTAGTTGAATTATTTTTCGGTCAATTTCTCAGCCAAGCATGATGTACAAACGGGAGCATTTTTCGCCTACAAAAATATTATTTTTGGAAAAAAGGAACATTTGCTATCTAACTGGGAGTCTCCTGAGTGAAAGCATCTGAAGTTCTTCAAAGGTAAATTATTTAATTTGGTTGCTTTTCTTATTTTCGTGAAAATGTTGCCTGCTGCCAGCAGAGCCTAGCATAGCATTATGCCATGATAGACTTACACAAATGCTTGTCTAGCGTTGGCTGTAACGCATATTTTGAAAATGTGAGATGACAGTGTTGTTAACAAAAGGCAAAGCTTGTGTTTGAATATATTTATTTCATTTTATTTGCGATTTTCATGAATAGAAAAAGTTGCGTTATTGTAATGCGCTTGAGGCTATGATTACACTCCCGGATACGGGATTGGTAGTCGCAAGAAGTTAATGAATTTATTTGCAAATTATGGTGGAAAATAAGTATTTGGTCAATAACAAAAGTTTATCTCAATACTTTGTTATATACCCTTTGTTGGCAATGACAGAGGTCAAACGTTTTCTGTAAGGTTTTCACACACTGTTGCTGGTATTTTGGCCCATTCCTCCATGCAGATCTCCTCTAGGGCAGTGATGTTTTGGGGCTGTTAGTGGGCAACACGGACTTTCAACTCCCTCCAAAGCTTTTCTATGGGGTTGAGATCTGGAGACTGGCTAGGCCACTCCAGGACCTTGAAATGCTTCTTACGAAGCCACTCCTTCGTTGCCCGGGCGGTGTGTTTGGGATCATTGTCATACTGAAAGACCCAGCCACGTTTCATCTTCAATGCCCTTGCTGATTGAAGGAGGTTTTCACTCAAAATCTCACGATACATGACTTTCCTGGTCCCTTTGCAGAAAAACAGCCCCAAAGCATGATGTTTCCAACCCCATGCTTCACAGTAGGTATGGTGTTCTTTGGATGCAACTCAGCATTCTTTGTCCTCCAAACACGACGAGTTTAGTTTTTACCAAAAAGTTATATTTTGGTTTCATCTGCCCATATGACATTCTCCCAATCTTCTTCTGGATCATCCAAATGCTCTCTAGCAAACTTCAGACGGGCCTGGACATTTACTGGCTTAAGCAGGGGGACAAGTCTGGCACTGCAGGATTTGAGTGCCTGGCGGCGTAGTGTGTTACTGATGGTAGGCTTTGTTACTTTTGTCCCGGCTCTCTGCAGGTCATTCACTAGGTCCCCCCGGTGTGGTTCTGGGATTTTTGCCCACCGTTCATGTGATCATTTTGACCCCACGGGGTGAGATCTTGTGTGGAGCCCCAGATCGAGGGAGATTATCAGTGGTCTTGTATGTCTTCCATTTCCTAATAATTGCTCCCACTGTTGATTTCTTCAAACCATGCTGCTTCCCAGCCTGGTGCAGGTCTACAATTTTGTTTCTGGTGTCCTTTGACAGCTCTTTGGTCTTGGCCATAGTGGAGTTTGTAGTGTGACTGTTTGAGGTTGTGGACAGGTGTCTTTTATACTGATTACCAGTTCAAACAGGTGCCATTAATACAGGTAACGAGTGGAGGACAGAGGAGCTTCTTAACCTGTTGCTTCTACCCGGGACGCTTGCGTCCCAACTAGAGCTCTGGAAATGCAAATGCACTACGCTAAATGCTAATAGTATTAGTTAAAACTCAAAAGTTCATTAAAATACACATGCAGGGTATCGAATTAAAGCTACACTCGTTGTGAATCCAGGCAACAAGTCAGATTTTTAAAATGCTTTTCGGCGAAAGCATGAGAAGCTATTATCTGATAGCATGCAACACCCCAAAAGACCCACAGGGGACGTAAACAAAATAATTAGCATTTTGGCGTTACACAAACCGCACAATAAAATAGAAAACATTCATTACCTTTCACCATCTTCTTTGTTGGCACTCCTAGATGTCCCATAAACACTATTTGGGTCTTTATTTCGATTAAATCGGTCCATATAAAGCCTATATATCGTTATATGTAGACTGTGTGATAAACGAAAAAAACATAGTTTCAAAACGTAACGTCATTTTTTAAAATTCAAAAAGTCGACGATAAACTTTCACAAAACACTTCGAAATATGTTTGTAATGCAACTTTAGGTATTAGTAAACGTTAATAAGCGATAAAATTCATCAGGAGGCGATGTAAAGATCATTAGCTGTCCGTCTGGAAAAATGTCCGGCTAGAAACTCAACGAAAATATCCGGTCCTAGACCGGATTAGATACGGTGTCCTGTATGTGTTTGACCAAGAAAAAACTCGAAGGGAAATGACAAGACTCTAGACACCCTGTGGAAGCTGTAGGTACTGCAACCTCAGTCAATTAATTGTGGTTCACGTTTATCAATTGGTTCAAGTAGCGCATGGATATATTTTCCCCATTTTCAGTGATCAGTTTTTCCTGTGCTTTTCGATGTAAATGCCGTTCTGGTAAAGCCACAGCAGTGATTTAACCAGTTTTTTAAACGTCTGAGTGTTTTCTATCCACACAGACTAAGCAAATGCATATACTATATTCCTGGCATGAGTAGCAGGGCGCTGAAATGTTGCGCGATTTTTAAAAGAATGTTCAAAAAAGTAGAGGGTCGACTGAAGAGGTTAAAGAAGAAGTTTCAGGTCTGTGAGAGACAGAAATCTTGCTTGTTTGTAGGTGACCAAATACTTATTTTCCACCATAATTTGCAAATAAATTCATTAAAAATCCTACATTGTGATTTTCCGGATTTCTTTTCTAATTTTGTCTGTCATAGTTGAAGTGTACGTATGATGGAAATTACAGGCCTCTCATCTTTTTAAGTGGGAGAACTTGGACAATTGGTGGCTGACTAAATACTTTTTTGCCCCACTGTACATTGAGTCTGAGTGTCACACCCTGACCATAGTTTGCTTTGTATGTTTTTATGTTTTGTTTGGTCAGGGTGTGATCTGAGTGGGCATTCTATGTTGGATGTCTAGTTTGTCTGTTTCTGTGTTTGGGCCTGATATGGTTCTCAATCAGAGGCAGGTTTTAGTCATTTGTCTCTGATTGGGAACCATATTTAGGTAGCCTGTTTTGTGGGTGGTTGTTTCTTGTCTTTGTGTTTGTTGCACCAGATAGGGCTGTTTCGGTTTTGCCACATTTATTGTTTTGTATTATGTTCATGTTGAGTTTACCTATTAAAAAACATTAACTATAACCACGCTACATTTTGGTCCGCCTCTCCTTCCCAGGAGGAAAGCCGTTGCACTGAGAACTGCCAGCACATTGCTGTCACAAAGGAATGTTGTCCACAATAGAAGTTGTGGTGTGTATAGTATTTGTAATTTACCCCTGAAAATCATATTTTGCTATTACATTGTGTGGGTTGTTGTCTTACAGTTGTTGTAGCTTTGGTTAATGGAGCTAATCATGGGGGGTATTGTTATTTCACTTTCCATCTCCTTTTGTCTTTCCACTATCATCAAGCAGTAATGATAGACATTTTAGTAAATTCACTCTGTGTTCAGCTTCCCAGGCAACCACCGGAGCAGGAATGTTGTGATACGAAAAAAAATAGAGATATGCTGTGAAGCATGTGAAGACAGACACAGCATACTGTAAATCAGTGGTTCCCAACCTTTTTCGGTTACTATACCACCGACTGAATTTGACTCTGTCCGGAGTACCCCCTCATGTCCTTACCCCTGGTTGGGAACCACTGCTTGTAAGTCAAAGTTATTCATTTAAAATCTGTATCAATTGAGCATTTCACAAACATTTTCAAATACAAACATTGGAGAGAGAAAAAAGTGCACAACCAAATATTGCATATTTCAAATTGAGTACTTCAAAAATGTCAGAAAACACATTGCAGAATGAGTAGATCACAACATCAACGAATTGATAGCATCATAACTCAGAGCAGTAAATAAAAGAAAATCAAATTTACCACCCACTAAACAAACATTTGCCTTTTCAAAAATATTACGGGCTACGTAGACAGTCTCCTGGATCTCATCTTCAAAGAGGTCACCCTTGATCCAGCGCCATATGTGGGGAAGCTGTGCGAGCTATCCATCCCAGGACCCCTGCCTGCCCATTGTGAGAGGCCTGACAAGGAGGCCATAGCTGGATTTGTCTCACACTTCAATCATGGGGATGACTGAAGCCAAGTGGGTGACCTGCTTGATTGAAGCAGGGTATATTGGTCCCCCTCCTCTCCCCTCCCCATCAGTCTTTGTAGTTGGTTGCATTTCCTAAAGTTATTCACTTTTACGTGATATAATATCACATTTTGTTACTTTGTATTGTTTTCTTCAAGCATTTGGGCGGGAAATGAGTGTTACAAATTGTACAAATCAATGGGTCCTGCACACTGTAGGGCGGCCGGGTGCCTATATTAGGCTTAGGGCTCTAATATTGTCTCACCATTATTTCTCATCTTTATTTCTTGTAAGTATTCATGTTGATCAATATTTCGGCTTGCTTTTTGTAAATGATCAAATAAATGTCTGATCGATACATACAATTCTGAACATACCAGCACACTTATTGTATGCTGTTTTAATATACATTCCCTTATGTCTAAGCTCCTAAGGTGACTCAGGCCTCATTAATTATTATGAAAAAGTGTTTTAATTGACTGTATTCTGTAATTAGTTACTAAACAATAAAAATGCGATTGTGTATTGCTGCTGTTTGTCTGATATCCAACAGTCCATGATGTGTTGACCATAAGAGCATTTTGCAGAGAAAATGGTTTGAGGTATACTATTTAGACTTGGAATGACGTGGTCCATTGTTTACTTTTTCATCAATGACAAATGGCCCATTTTCTACCTTGTTACCTGGCAACGACTACAAAGACATTTCAAAGAGGTGTCAGTCAAGGAGAGCTCGTTAATATAAGCTCCCTGACACACAGCATGTTCATTCATGCTTCCTGATTGTTAGAGATGAGAGAAGGTACAATTTCTTCAATTCCGAACCTTTTAATAGTGTAAAAGTATAATGGGGGGGGGGGTGTTTTGGTCATTCAAAGGCTATTTTTACATGATAAATAGGATGACTGTGTGGGACCTTTAATGTCTTTAACATGGGACAGCAGTGTTGGCTGTGTGTGTGTGTATGTGTGTGTGTGGCCATACCAAATTATGGGCCATGTTGAATTTCTTCATCCGCCCGAGGTTGTAGAGGCGCTGATGCGCCTTCTTCAGCATGGTTGAGAGCTTCAAATTCCTTGGTGTCCACATCAACAACAAACTAGATTGGTCCAAACACACCAAGACAGACGTGAAGAGGGCACGACAAAGCCTATTCCCCCTCAGGAAACTAAAAAGATTTGGCATTGGTCCTGAGATCCTCAAAAGGTTCTACAGCTGCAACATCGAGAGCATCCTGACCGGTTGCATCACTGCCCGGTACGGCAATTGCTCGGACTCCGATCGCAAGGCACTTCAGAGGGTAGTGCGTACGGCCCAGTACATCACTAGGGCAAAGCTGCCTGCCATCCAGGACCTCTACACCAGGCGGTCTCAGAGGAAGGCCCTAAAAATGGTCAAAGACCCCAGCCACCCCAGTCATAGACTGTTCTCTCTACTACCGCATGGCAAGGGGTACCAGAGTGCCAAGTCTAGGACAAAAAGGCCTCTCAGCAGTTTTTTCCCCCAAGCCATAAGACTCCTGAACAGGTAACCAAATGGTTACCCGGACTATTTGCATTGTGTGCCACCCCCCAACCCATCTTTTACACTGCTGCTACTCTCTGTTTATCTTATATGCATAGTCACTTTAACTATACATTCATGTACATACTACCTAAATTGTCCCGACCAACCAGTGCTCCCGCACATTGGCTAGCCAGGCTATCTCTGCATTGTGTCCCACCACCCGCCAACCCCTCTTTTTAATGTACATACTACCTTAATAGGCCTGACTAAAAGGTGTCTGTATATAGCCTTGCTACTCTTTTTTCAAATGTCTTTTTACTGTTGTTTTATTTCTTTACTTACCTACACACACACACACACACACAACTTTTTTCTATTTTTTTTTTCTCGCAGCATTGGTTAGAGCCTGTAAATAAGCATTTCACTGTAATGTCTACCACACCTGTTGTATTCAGCGCAAGTGACAAATAAACGTTGATTTGATTTGATTTGTTGGTGTGGTGAGACCATTTCAGGTCAGTGATGGGCACACAAGGAACTTGAAGCTTTTGACCCAATCCACTGTGGCCCAGTTATTGAGGATGGGCGTGTACTCCCTCTTCTGTCGCCTATAGTCCACAATCAATTCCTTTGTTTTGTTGATGTTGAGGGAGCGGTTATTTTCCTGGCACCACTCCTCCAGGGCTCTAACCTCCTCCCATAGGATGTCACATCATTGTTGGTTATCAGGCCTACCACTGTTGTGTCATCAGCAAACTGGATGATTGAGTTGGAGGCATGCGTGGCCACGCAGTCATGGGTGAACAGGGAGTACAGGAGGGGGCTGAGTACACACCCCAGGGGGCCCCGTGTTGAGGATCTGTGTGGCGGAGGTGGTGATGCCTACCCTCACTACCTGGGCTGAACTGTAGTTGATAAACAGCATTCTCAAAATTATTGGCACTTCTGTTTTCATTTTAGCCAGAAACCTGGTTGCCTCTGCCAGGAGGCTGACACTTTGCCGCAAGTGGATCTTCCAGCAAGACAATAACACCAAGCAAACATAAAAATCCCCCAAAATGGTTAATTGACAACAAAATCAACATTTTACAATGGCCATCTCAGTCTCTGGACCTGTGGTTTGAATTGAAGAGGGCAGTCTATAAGTGCAGATGAAGGATATCAAGGATCTGGAAAGATTCTGTATGGAGGAATAAGATCCCTTCCAATGGGTTCTCCATTCTTATACAACATTTTAGAAAAGACTCAGTGTCGTTATTCTTGAAAGGGGAAAGGGGAGGGTACTGGATAACGGGAAACAGGGGGGCAATAATTGTTTTAGATTTGTATTTATTTAGATTACTAGATAAACAAAATACATTTTTCTGAGCAATTGTGTTGGCATAAAATAATATAATTGTAAAATAAATTGGAGCATGCAATACAGCTCAGTATTTGCATTATTTATTTTATGGTCTTTTTTGCTAATATTTATCAAAGGTGCCCAAAAAAAATTACCTGTCTAAATAGCAGCGGTGTAAGCATCAACTCTCCCTAGACTCCCTGTACTGCAGCAGGGTTGCCTTTAATTGAAAACATAATTACTAGAATCTCAAGAAAGAGGGTAAAATTAGCTAATGTATTCACAAAGAGGGCAATCGTCTGGTTTTACTGATGGAATCTACTTCTCCAGGGGTAAGAGGACCCTGATCCACTAACTAATGTGCAATTCCACACGAGATGAGATGGAATTGCACAAATATAGGCGGCAGGTAGCTCAGTGGTTAGAGTGTTGGACTAGTAACCAAAGGTTGCAAGATCGAATCCCTGAGCTGACCAGGTAAAAATCTGTCGTTCTTCCCTGAACAAGGCAGTTAACCCACTGTTCCTAGGCTGTCATTGAAAATAAGAATTTGTTCTTAACTTGCTTAGTTAAATAAAGGTAATAATATACATTTCTGATCATCCTGAAATAAAATCCATAGAAAGTATTTTGGGGGGAGGATGTGTTGCATACCTTTTAAGTCTGTTTCCAAAATTATTATTGAGAAATAACTGATTAAAGTTAGACAATTTGTTGAATCACTGCATGAAAAGCAAAGTTTCTGTGTAAAATTAGATTTGAGGAGCACGGTTGTGGGTGGGAATTTCCCATGAGAGTGTGTGGATTTCTGCAGATTGCGACGTATCCCAGAACACTTGCGTGATACAGGAACCATGCTAATGAAATGTATTTTAGAAGTCAACATTTTATCAAATGTGTATCTAACGGTCGAATGCTAATTGCTAACCGCTATTGTTAGCTAGCTCAGAGCTAGGCGCTAGCTAGCCTACTATTTCACGCTACCAGCTAGCTACTTTTAACTCAGCTATGTTGTTGTTTGGTAGCTGTTCATGCGTTTTTGTTACATTTAATACACAGGCCATTTCTATAATTCCTTTGTTTCAATTAGCACCATGAATAGTTCAATAGTTCATGAGATGTACTGTTGTTGTCCATACAATGCATGACTGTATATTTAATGGTTTTGCACACCACCATCTTTAGTGATAAACTAACATACTAGCTAACTAACTAACTAACTAACTAACTAGCTAGCTAGCTATCTAACACGGTCCAAAACCTGATGCATCATACATACACACCTAGTAAGACACATTTTTGCAAAGATAATTAGCTAATTAAGTACATTCTTCTGGAGATTGTTAATTTGAGATGTAACATTGAACTACACATATGTAATCATTTTGCATTCTATTTTACATACACAGATTTACCTCCCCGCACAATGTGTCTGTGCTCTCATTCTTAATGAGGGAGATGTCATAGAGGTTAAATATTGTAATCAATTTCCTCTAAGCTGTTCATTCAAACATTGAAAAGAGTGATACTCTAAAAGGTATGTTAACTGCTCATTATATCATGATAACAAGGCGTTGCACTGATGGCCTGGCCACCAAAACAACGTAAAATGTACCTTGTGCTTGTATCCATTGCAGGTTCTTATTATGCCACTTATTATGATGCTGCGAGCCGGGCTTATTTCTTAGGTGTATCTAAAACATAGGGACACAATCTTGGAGAAACAAAGGAGTAAGTGTAACCTTTTTGTACACGTAGTATTTGTGTAACACTAGGTTCATTACTCCTGTATCACTCCTGGTCCTTGGAATACAAAGGCCATATGTGGCACTACTACATGTTTCAAGTTATGTATTTGAGATATATATTACCTCGACTAACCTGTACATTGACTCGGCCCAGGTACCGCCTACTTATTAGAGGTCGACAGATTAATCGGAATGGCCGATTAATTAGGGCCGATTTCAAGTTTTCAAAACAATCGGAAATCGGTATTTTTGGGCGCCGATTTCCAATTATTATTATTTTATTTTTTTATATACCTTTATTTAACTAGGCAAGTCAGTTAAGAACACATTCTTATTTTCAATGATGGCCTAGGAACGGTGGGTTAACTGCCTTGTTCAGGGGCAGAATGACAGATTTTCACCTTGTCAGCTCGGGGGATCCAATCTTGCAACCTTACAGTTAACTAGTCCAACGCTCTAACCACCTGCCTCTCATTGCACTCCACGAGGAGCCTGCCTGTTACGCGAATGCAGTAGAAGCCAATGTAAGTTGCTAGCTAGCATTAAACTTATCTTGTAAAAAAACAATCAATCAATCATAATCACTAGTTATAACTACACATGGTTGATGATATTACTCGTTTATCTCGCGTGTCCTGCATTGCATATAATCAATGCAACGCTGGGGAATGATTTAACAAAAGTGCATTTGCAAAAAAAGCACAATCGTTGGATGACTGTACCTAACCATAAACACCAATGCCTTTCTTAAAATCAATACACAGAAGTATATATTTTTAAACCTGCATATTTAGCTAAAAGAAATTCAGGTTAGTAGGCAATATTAACCAGGTGAAATTGTGTCATTTCTCGTGCGTTCTTTGCACACAGAGTCAGGGTATATTCAACAGTTTGTGCAGCCTGGCTCATTGCGAACTAATTTGCCAGAATTTTACGTAATTATGACACAACATTGAAGGTTGTGCAATGTAACAAGAATATTTAGACTTAGGGATGCCACCCATTAGATAAAATACCGAACGGTTCCGTATTTCACTGAAATAATAAAAGTTTTGTTTCCGGATTCGACCATATTAATGACCAAAGGCTCGTATTTATGTGTGCTTTCATGCGTTTTGCCAGCAGCTCTTCGCAAGCACAGCGCTGTTTATGACTTCAAGCCTATCAGCCTAATGGCTGGTGTAACTGATGTGAAATGGCTAGCTAGTTAGCTGGGTGTGCGCGAATAGCATTTCAAACGTCACTCGCTCTGAGACTTGGAGTAATTATTCCCCTTGCAGAGGGGAATAAGGGCCGCGGCTTTTGTGGAGCGATGGGTAACGCTGCTTCGAGTGTGGCTGTTGTCGATATGTTGCTGGTTCGAGCCCAGGTAGGGGCGAGGAGAGGGACGGAAGCTATACTGTTACACTGGCAATACTATAGTGCCTATAAGAACATCCAAAGGTCAAAGGTATATGAAATACAAATGGTATAGAGAGAAATAGTCCTATAGATACTATATTAACTACAACCTAAAACCTCTTATCTTGGAATATTGAAGTCTCATGTTAAAAGGAACCACCAACTTTCATATGTTCTCATGTTCTGAGCAAGGAACTCAAACGTTAGCTTTTTTACATGGCACATATTGCACTTTTACTTCTCCAATACTTTGTTTTTGCAGTATTTAAACCAAATTGAACATGTTTCATTATTTATTTGAGGCTAAATTGATTTTTATTGATGTATTATATTAAGTTAAAATAAGTGTTCATTCAGTATTGTTGTAATTGTCATTATTACAAATAAAAATAAAAAAAATCGGCAGATTCATCGGTATAGGCTTTTTTGGTCCGCCAATAATTGGTATCGGTATCTGCGTTGAAAAATCATACTCAGTCGACCTCTACTACTTATAGTCTCGTTATTGTTATATTTTTTAAAATGTTTTTGTTTACTTTAGTACAGAGAATCTCTTTAAAACCTGTTGTGACTAGGGGGCAGTATTTTCATTTTTGGAAAAATAACATTCCCGTAGTAAACGGGATATTTTGTCAGGACAAGATGCTAGAATATGCATATAATTGACAGCTTAGGAAAGAAAACACTCTAAAGTTTCCAAAACTGTAAAAATATTGTCTGTGTATAACAGAACCGATATTGCAGGCGAAAGCCTGAGAAAAATTTAATCCGGAAGTGCCTCATGTTTTGAAAGCGCTGCGTTCCAATGCGTCCCTATTGAGCAGTGAATGGGCTATCAACCAGATTACTCTTCCTATGTATTCCCGAAGGTATCTACAGCATTGTGACATAGTTTTACGCATTTATGTTGAAGATACCCGTAAGCGGCTACTTTGCGCAAGTGCTCACCTGATGGCTCCCATAGTGACTCTCGCGAAATATACAGAGGTAGCCATTATTCCAATCGTTCCTACTGAAAAACGAATTGTCCCGACGGATATATTATCGAATAGATATTTGAAAAACACCTTGAGGATTGATTATAAACAATGTTTGCCATGTTTCTGTCGATATTATGGAGCTAATTTGGAATATTTTTCGGCGTTTTCGTGACTGCAATTTCGGGGCGATTTCTCAGCCAAACGTGAAGAACAAACGGAGCTTTTTCGCCTACAAAAATAATATTTTGCGAAAAAAGGAACATTTGCTATCTAACTGGGAGTCTCGTGAGTGAAAACATCCGAAGCTCATCAAAGGTAAACGATTTAATTTGATTGCTTTTCTGATTTCCGTGACCAAGTTATCTGCTGCTAGCTGGACAAAATGCTATGCTAGGCTATTGATAAACTTACACAAATGCTTCCCTAGCTTTGGCTGTAAACCATATTTTGAAAATCTGAGATGACAGGGTGATTAACAAAAGGCTAAGCTGTGTCTCAATATATTTAATTTGTGATTTTCATGAATAGGAATATTTTCTAGGAATGTTTATGTCCGTTGCGTTATGCTAATGAGTGTCAGTCGATGATTACGTTCCCGCATGCGGGATGGGGAGTCACTAGAGGTTTAACTTTGTTTGTGCACCGTTCACCATGCATGGCATGCCCTGCAGGAAATTTGTTTTGTAGAACAACTGTGGGAATGTCCATTCTGGTGACTTTTCTACTCCATTTAAAATATAATTTTCGCCTTGAGAATTGAGGCTGGTGTGTTATTTAGAAATAGGCATTATCACCTGTAGCCCAACTGATGCAGTATAGTGGCTATAAATAAATAGTCGGAAGCATGGGGTTGTATTTGTGCTAATCCTTAGCTAGATCAGTGCTTCAAACCTTTTTAGTCATACCCCCTTTCATCATGGGGAAACATCCTATCCTCCCTCGCCTCCCCCAATTGAATGAACTGCTACTATTATTACACAAAAATATGGTATAAGAATGACAGAATTATTCAAATTGAGTTGATAAATTAACCTTTTACTCATCAAGAAACAGTACATACAAATTCCAGTACATGTTTTTCCCTTCCCAATTGAAATCAAGAAGAAAAACATGTATAAAGAAAAAAAAAACACAATCTTACCAATGTGCCAAATGCATCCCTATCAATATATCAGTTAATAAGGTGGGCCAATTTATATTGTAGATATACACTGCTCAAAAAAATAAAGGGAACACTAAAATAACACATCCTAGATCTGAATGAATTAAATATTCTTATTAAATACTTGTTTCTTTAAATAGTTGAATGTGCTGATAACAAAATCACACAAAAATGATCAATGGAATTCAACCCATGGAGGTCTGGATTTGGAGTCACATTCAAAATTAAAGTGGAAAACCACACTACAGGCTGATCCAACTTTGATGTAATGTCCTTAAAACAAGTCCAAATGAGGCTCAGTAGTGTGTGTGGCCACCACGTGCCTGTATGACCTCCCTACAACGCCTGGGCATGCTCCTGATGAGGTGGTGGATGGTCTCCTGAGGGATCTCCTCCCAGACCTGGACTAAAGCATCCGCTAACTCCTGGACAGTCTGTGGTGCAACGTGGCGTTGGTGGATTGAGGAGACATGATGTCCCAGATGTGCTCAATTGGATTCAGGTCTGCGGAACGGGCGGGCCAGTCCATAGCATCAATGCCTTCCTCTTGCAGGAACTGCTGACACACTCCAGCCACATGAGGTCTAGCATTGTCTTGCATTAGGAGGAACCCAGGGCCAACCGCACCAGCATATGGTCTCACAAGTGGTCTGAGGCTCTCATCTCGGTACCTAATGGCAGTCAGGCTACCTCTGGCGAGCACATAGAGGGCTGTGCGGCCCCCCAAAGAAATGCCACCCCACACCATGACTGACCCACTGCCAAACCGGTCATGCTGGAGGATGTTGCAGGTAGCAGAACGTTCTCCACGGCGTCTCCAGACTGTCACGTCTGTCACATGTTCTCAGTGTGAACCTGCTTTCATCTGTGAAGAGCACAGGGTGCCAGTGGCAAATTTGCCAATCTTGGTGTTCTCTGGCAAATGCCAAACGTCCTGCACGGTGTTGGGCTGTAAGCACAACCCCCACCTGTGGATGTCGGGCCTTCATACCACCCTCATGGAGTCTGTTTCTGACCGTTTGAGCAGACACATGCACATTTGTGGCCTGCTGGAGGTCATTTTGCAGGGCTCTGACAGTGCTCCTCCTGCTCCTCCTTGCACAAAGGCAGAGGTAGTGGTCCTGCTGCTGGGTTGTTCCTACCTTCCTACGGCCTCCTCCACATCTCCTGATGTACTGGCCTGCTCTGGACACTACGCTGACAGACACAGCAAACCTTCTTGCCACAGCTCGCATTGATGTGCCATCCTGGATGAGCTGCACTACCTGAGCCACTTGTGTGGGTTGTAGACTCCGTCTCATGCTACCACTAGAGTGAAAGCACCGGCAGCATTCAAAAGTGACCAAAACATCAGCCAGGAAGCATAGGAACTGAGAAGTGATCTGTGGTCACCACCTGCAGAACCACTCCTTTATTGGGGGTGTCTTGCTAATTTCCTATAATTTCCACCTGTTGTCTATCCATTTGCATAACAGCATGTGAAATGTATTGTCAATCAGTGTTGCTTCCTAAGTGGACAGTTTGATTTCACAGAAGTGTGATTGACTTGGAGTTACATTGTTGTTTACGTGTTCCCTTAATTTTTTTGAGCAGTGTATATCGCGTGAATTTCAATTTTGCGGAATTACATTTTCACCATTAAAATGCACCTTTATAATAAAGCATTTCATGCATCATCTCATTTGCAGACTTATGTAAGAGCCTACTATTCCTAACATTACAAGTAGATTGGATAGTCATAATTTCGGCTGATAATATAACTCAATCACAGTTAGCAAAAAAAGACGTGAAAAAGTGGAGTAGAGTAGGCCTAGGCTATATCAGATATGTTTCTATTCCTTGTTTTGCACAGGAACATTTTTGACTTTTCTAAACATATTTCATGCAATTCTACTGCAGCTGTGCACCTGCGTGTGTTAATTTCACAGACTCAGACGTTTGGCAGTGCTTTAGCGAGCTACCGTGACAAAAATATTTGTAGATATGCAAACAGCAATTTGCAAGAAAGGAGAAAGAGAGTGAGAGCAGGAACTCTGGGAGGTGGGACCTGTTTCTTCTAACCAATCAGATTAGGTTTTCATAGACCAGCAAAAACTGGTTGGTGGCAGCTCACATGGGCTGGTGGTTGGAAGAGCGCACTTGTTCGAAATGGAAAAGCATCACAGTAGCTATTGATAAAGAAGAACATTAAGATGAAGCAGCTGCTTTATAAATGGGATGCACTGTTGAGCACTACAACCCGAGGGGTTCGTGCTGATTGCACGGAGCTTGTGACAGCCGGTTAAATGGTGTCCCTTGAGACGGCAAGAACAATATGTATGTCAGGAGAAGTGCAGTATTATCATAAGGAGACATGTACTTGGAATAAGGAGGAGGGATAAAGAGAGGCAGAGGAGGTGGATAGAGAGCCATTTATTATGTTCAACATAGGAGGGCCAAGCACAGGAATCAGCTCTTTCAGTAGTTTAGTTGGAATAGGGTCCAGTATGCAGCTTGAATGTTTAGAGGCCATGATTATTTTCATCATTGTGTCAAGAGATATAGTACTAAAACACTTGAGTGCCTCCCTTGATCCTAGGTCCTGGCAGAGTTGTGCAGACTCAGAAGAACTGAGCTTTGAAGGAATACGCAGATTTAAAGAGGAGTCCGTACTTTGCTTTCTAATAAACACAATCTTTTTCTCAAAGAAGTTCATGAATTTATTACTGCTGAAGTGAAAGCCATCCTCTCTTGGGGAATGCTGCTTTTTAGTTAGCTTTGCGACAGTATCAAAAAGGATTGATAATTTCGGATTGTTCTTATTTTCCTCAATTAAGTTGGAAAGATAGGATGATTGAGCAGCAGTAAGGGCTCTTCGATACTGCACGGTACTGTCAACTGCATCTAGGGTATTGCGCAAGGTTAACCTCTTGCTTCTACTTAGAGCTCTGGAAATGCAAATGCGCTACGCTAAATGCTAATAGTATTAGTTAAAACTCAAACGTTCATTAAAATACACATGCAGGGTATCGAATTAAAGCTACACTCGTTGTGAATCCAGGCAACAAGTCAGATTTTTAAAATGCTTTTCGGCGACAGCATGAGAAGCTATTATCTGATAGCATGCACCAATACACTCCAACACAAAAGCACAGCAGGGGACGTAAACAAAATAATTAGCATTTCAGCGTTACACAAACCGCACAATAAAATAGAAAACAGTCATTACCTTTCACCATCTTCTTTGTTGGCACTCCTAGATGTCCCATAAACACTATTGGGTCTTTATTTTGATTAAATCGGGCCATATAAAGCCAAGATATCGTTATATGTAGACTGTGTGATAAACGAAAAAAACAGCGATTTCACAACGTAACGTCATTTTTTTTAATTCAAAAAGTAGGCGATAAACTTTCACAAAACACTTCGAAATACGTTTGTAATGCTACTTTAGGTATTAGTAAACGTTAATAAGCGATAAAAATCATCAGGAGGCGATGTAAAAATCATTAGCTGTCGTCTTGGAAAAAATTTCACGAGAGAGCTCTTCCAAATGATCTGGGCGGAGACTGGAGGTAAGTGGTTCCCCTGATTCGGTTCAACCAAGAATCAAAGATGATTCAATTCACAAGACTCTAGACAACATGGGGATGCTGTGGGAGTTGAATCCTCGGTCTTATCTAATTCGGCTCACTGTGAACAATTGCTGGAAGTGGCGCAAGGATATTTATTTCCATTTTCTGTGATCAGGTTTTCCTGCGCTTTCCGATGTAACGCACGTTATGTTATAGCCACAGTCGTGATTTAACCAGTTTTAAAAACGTCCGAGTGTTTCCTATCCACACATTCACACATATGAACGTACTATATTCCTGGCATGAGTAGCAGGGCGCTGAAATGTTGCGCGATTTTTAACAAAATGTTCAAAAAAGTAGAGGGTAGGAGCAACAGGTTAAATTGAGTTCCTCAGTTAGGTGGTTAACTGATTTTTGTCCTCTGACGTCCTTGGGTAGACAGAGGGAGTCTGGAAGGACATCAAGGAATCTTTGTGTTGTCTGTGAATTTATAGCACTTTTTTGATGCTCCTTGGTTGGGGTCTGGGCAGATTATTTGTTGCAATTGCAAACGTAATAAAAGGGTGGTCCGAAAGTCCAGGATTATGAGGAAAAACATTAAGATCCACAAAATGTATTCCATGGGACAAAACTAGGTCCAGAATATGACTGTGACAGTGAGTAGGTCCGGAGACATGTTGGACAAAACCCACTGAGTTGATGATGGCTCCGAAAGCCTTTTGGAGTGAGTCTGTGGACTTTTCCATGTGAATATTAAAGTCACCAAAAATGTGAATATTATCTGCTATGACTACAAGGTCCGATAGGAATTCAGGAAACTCAATGAGGAACGCTGTATATGGCCCAGGAGGCCTGTAAACAGTAGCTATAAAAAGTGATTGAGTAGGCTGCATAGATTTCATGACTAGAAGCTCAAAAGACGAAAACGTCTTTTTTTTTTGTAAATTGAAATTTGCTATCGTAAATGTTAGCAACACCTCCGCCTTTGCGGGATGCACGGGGGATAGGGTCACTAGTGTAGCCAGGAGGTGAGGCCTCATTTAACACAGTAAATTCATCAGGCTTAAGCCATGTTTCAGTCAGGCCAATCACATCAAGATTATGATCAGTGATTAGTTCATTGACTATAATTTCCTTTGAAGTAAGGGATCTAACATTAAGTAGCCCTATTTTGAGATGTGAGGTATCACGATCTCTTTCAATAATGACAAGAATGGAGGTCTTTATCCTAGTGAGATTGCTAAGGCGAACACCGCCACGTTTAGTTTTGCCCAACCTAGGTCAAGGCACAGACACGGTCTCAATGGGGATAGCTGAACTGACTACACTGACTGTGCTAGTGGCAGACTCCACGATGCTGGAAGGCTGGCTAACAGCCTGCTGCCTGGCCTGCACCCATGATTTGTCTGCTGGGCGCTGTTCTCAGATAAATCGCATGGTATGCTTTTTCCGTAAAGCCTTTTTTTAAATCTGACACCGTGGTTGGATTAACATGAAGTTAATCTTTAAACCGATGTATTACACTTATGTTTTATTAATTTTTATAATTAGTATTTCTGTTTTTGAATTTGGCGCTCTGCAATTTCACTGGATGTTGCAACATGGCCAACCAAAAATAATTTACTGAAACTTCTTACAAATGACTGAGTCACCCATGATTCACCAAATTATATTTTGAAAATAGGAAGGAAAGTACTTTAAGCATATGTTTTCATTTCAGTCTCCTCCATCTCCTCTAACCGAAGCTAATTGTATGTATTTTTAATCATGTAAAATTAACAGCCATACAGAAAAGTCATGTGAAGGTGAAATTACAGAGGAGGAACTTCTTGATGCAAATAAAGCCTTTAAGTCTGGGAAAACTCCAGGGCCAGATGACATACCAGTTGAGGTATACCAAACCTTTTTTGATATACTTAGAGAACCGTCATTAGCATGTTTTAACCACTCCTATGTAAATGGTAGATTATTGGACACTCAACAAGAAGGTCTGATTTCATTATTTCTGAAACAGGTTACAAGTGGGAAATATAAAGATCCAGTCCATAAAAAAATTGGAGGCCCCTTACTCATTATTCATTCTAATCAGACAGGTTTTTACATGGACAATACATTGGAGATAATATAAGGCAAGTACTGGAAACAATAGAACACCATGAAAAAACGAGGAAACATAGCTGACTTTGAAAAATCTTTTGATGAAGTACAACTGGACTTTATTTATAAATTTCTTGAACATTTCAATTTTGAAGAATCTCTTATAGAATGGGTTAAAATCATGTATACTAACCCTAGGTGTAAAATAGTAAATAATGGCTACTTCTCAGAAAGTTAAACTGTCAAGGAGTAAAACAAGGTTTTCCATTTATTTATTATGGCCTTTGAAATGTTAGCTATTAAAATCTGATCCAACAATAATGTAATAATATAAAATAATAAGGTATTAGCAATGCAGGGCTTAAAATCAAAGGTGTCATTGTACACTGACGATTCATTTTTTCTTTCAAATCCACAACTTGGATCCCTCCACAGCCTCATAGAGGATCTAGATATTTTTTCGAACCTCTGGATTACAACCAAATTATAATAAGTGTACTATATTAAGTATTGATCACAAAAAAATACAACTTTTACATTACTCTGTAGTTTACTAATATAATGGTCTGATGGTGATGTGGATATACTCGGTATACATATCCCGAAAGAAATAAATGATCTCACTCCAATACTATGTTGGGGATACACGTTCCAGATTAGGAACACCCCCCCACACCTCCAGCTGGAATGTGACGCATGGGACGCAAGAAATATTCCAAAAAATATTTAACCTCCACACATTAACAAGTCCAATAGCTCAAATGAAAGATAAACAAGTTGTTTATCTACCCAGCAAGTCAGATTTCTAAAATGTTTTACGGCGAAAACATAGCACATATTTATGTCAAACCACCACCGCAGACATAGCTCATTAGCATAGCCAAGTAGGAAAAAATATGCAATCAACAAACGCAGGATCAAAAGAAAAATCATTTCACTAACCTTTTGAAATCTTCATCAGATGACAGTAATATAACATGTTACACAGTACATTCATTTTTTTTCAATAATCTGCAATATATATCCATAAATCTCTGTTTACAATGACGCATCGTTCAAAAAATGCTACTAAAATGTCAGGAGAAATGACGATAGCTCCGGCAGATAACGTCAGCTAACAAGGAATACACATCATAAAATTTGACTAAATATGCATGTTCTACATATGTATAGGAAGATACACTTCTTCTAAATGCAATCACTGTGTTACATTTATTTTTAAAGTTACAGGTTGCGTTCACTAGGCTATACTAGGAGTCGGCGCTCCAAAAGTAGCATTATGGCTCCTCTATCTTGGAGTCGACAGAAACCCAAATTTACCACATAAATATTCCCTTACCTTTGCTGTTCTTCCATCAGAAGACCTGGAAGGGATTATACTTACCAAAACAGCGTTTAGTTTTCAAATCTGTGTCTTTCGGTTCTCAAAAACGACACATTTCGGTCGAAATGTAGCCAAAATTCAAGTGGATGCGCACCAAAACGTCGAAATTACATATTATATGTCGAGTAGACTTGTCAAACTATGTTCATAATTAAGCTTTAACATGTTATAAAGGTGCACAGAAATCGTGAGGACAAACAGAAACACACTCGTCGTTTAATCGATCCTGAGGAAAAGACATCACCCGACCAGAGCGCGCATAAGCGTACCCTTTTTTTTCGCGTGACCGAGACCTTTCGGCACGCTCAAACTCTCATGAGCGAGCGATTCTCACAATGAGAAGCCCCATTGAAAGCAGGCTTCGCGCTGAACACGTACAGACTGTTCCCAGAGCTGTAACTGTTTGGGAAGTGCGTATGCGATGACATCAAAGTTGGGCCAACTTTTTCCATGACAAGAGAGACTTTGGGAGAATGCATGCCCTGAGAGTTCTGCTTTACATAGAGACAAAATTTAGAAGCTTTAGAGTGTTTTCTATTCGATAATATTTTTTATATGCATATATTAGCAACTTTTGACAAAAATGTATCCTGTTTAATATGGGTACACAATTCCTCCAGAAGGGGCAGTAATCAGCCCTAGCCCTAAAGTGTATCTTTGTAACTATATGTAGAACATGTATATTTAGTCATGTTTATTGCTTGTTATCTGACGTTATCTGTCGGAGCTATCATCATTTCTCCGGACATTTGAGTAGCATTTTTTGAAATGTTGTCATTGTAAACAGAGATTTATGGATATAAATGGCATATTATTGAAAAAAACATAAATGTACTGTGTAACATGTCATATTACTGTCATCTGATGAAGATTTTCAAAAGGTTAGTGAATTATTTATTTTTTAATCCTACTTTTAAATTTTATATTTTCTGGGACAAAATGGCTGCCTCTTGTCTTTTGTTTCGGTGGTGATCTAATATATATATGTGCTATGTTTTTGCCGTAAAACATTTTAGAAATCTGACTTGCTGGGTAGATGAACAAGGTGTTTATCTTTCATTTGAGCTATTGGACTTGTTAATGGGTGGAGGTTAAATATTTCTAAGAATATTTTTTTGCATTTTTTTGCATTTTGCGTTATGGTAATGAGCTTGAGCCGTAGTCACGATCCCGGATCCGGGATGGGTAGCATCAAAGAAAATTGGCAGAAAATGATCTTGCTACTATGGAAAGGTAAATACCTTTTAGATTTGTTGAAAAATCACCCTGATTAACTCTTAAGTAATATCCCAGTTTGCCTATTTGCTTATGGTCTTTCCTACACCTAGCGAACAGTTATTTAAATTATATGAGAAAACAATATTAGATTTTATTTGGAATGGCAAGCCGGACAAATTTAAACGGGAATATTAATATAATGAATATGAATTCGGGGGGCAAAAATGATTAAATATTAAAGCATTAGACCTGCCACTAAAGGCTTCGGTCATACAAAAGTTATACTTAAATCTGAACTGGTTCTCTGCAGGAATTGCAATATTTACCTGGAGCTAACCCTGCAGATAGCACTACTGGGTGATCTGAAAAGTCAGAGTCAATCGATCAATAATATAATAATACTTTTAGCAAAAATGTTTATTTTCAATTTACAATCTGTAGAAATAATAGAATGGTTCAGAACTTTTGTGAAACATCACAGCACAGTGGGAAAATATATGGTTATTAGAACAACAAGATAACTAATGAAAAACATACTGTGCCCGTAAAACGTATATAGGTTTAAGAACTTTTGAGAAAGAGCACAGTTTGAAAGATATGGCAAATCAAACCGGATGGATACCAGACATAGATGGGAGAGGTTGAGGGTAGAGGAAGGACAGGAGTAAAAACAAACAAAATAGAACTATTGTAAAATAGACTGTGTCCATGAAATATTTAGAGTATGTATAAACTGGAAACACAGGCCTAAGTGTTGTTGTTCACTACTTTGCTCCAATTGGGGGAGGGGTGGTAGGGTTGGAGTGTAATAGGACAATATATATATATTTTTTTTTAAAGATGTATATGTATATAAACTCAGCAAAAAAATAAACGTCCTCACTGTCAACTGCGTTTATTTTCAGCAAACTTAACATTTGTAAATATTTGTATGAACATAACAAGATTCAACAACTGAGACAAATACAGAACAAGTTCCACAGACAAGTGACTAACAGAAATGGAATAATGTGTCCCTGAACAAAGGGGGGGGTTCAAAAACAAAAATACTAGTCAGTATCTGGTGTGGTCACCAACTGCATTAAGTACTGCAGTGCATCTCCTCCTCAAGGACTGCACCAGAGTTGCCAGTTCTTGCTGAGAGATGTTACCCCACTCTTCCACCAAGGCACCTGCAAGTTCCTGGACATTTCTGGGGGGAATGGCCCTAGCCCTCACCCGTCGATCCAACAGGTCCCAGACATACTCAATGGGATTGAGGTCCGGGCTCTTTGCTGGCCATGGCAGAACACTGACATTCCTGTCTTGCAGGAAATCACGCACAGAACGAGCAGTATGGCTAGTGGCATTGTCATCCTGGAGAGTCATGTCAGGATGAGCCTGCAGGAAGGGTACCACATGAGGGAGGAGGATGTCTTCCCTGTAACGCACAGCATTGAGATCACCTGCATTGACAACAAGCTCAGTCCGATGATGCTGTGACACACCGCCCCAGACCATGATGGACTCTCCACCTCCAAATCGATCCCACTCCAGAGTACATGCATCGGTGTAACGCTCATTCCTTCGATGATAAACGCGAATCCGATCATCACCCATGGTGAGACAAAACCGCGACTCGTCAGTGAAGAGCACTTTTTGCCAGTCCTGTCTGGTCCTGCAACGGTGGGTTTGTGCCCATAGGCAACGTTGTTGCCAGTGATGTCTGGTGAGGACCTGCCTTAGAACAAGCCTACAAGCCCTCAGTCCAGCCTCTCTCAGCCTATCGGGGACAGTCTGAGCACTGATGGAGGGATTGTGATTTCCTGGTGTAACTCTGGCAGCTGTTGTGGCCATCCTGTACTTGTCCCGCAGGTGTGATGTTCGGATGTACCGATCCTGTGCAGGTGTTGTTACACGTGGTCTGTCTGTCTACTGCGAGGACGGTCAGCTGTCCGTCCTGTCTCCCTGTAGCGCTGTCTTAGGCGTCTCACAATACGGACATTGCACATTTTTTACCCTGGCCACATCTGCAGTCCTCATGCCTCCTTGCAGTATGCCTAAGGCACATTCACGCAGATGAGCAGGGACCCTGAGCATCTTTCTTTTGGTGTTTAGTGTGAGTCAGTAGAATTGCCTCTTTAGTGTCCTAAGGTTTCATGACTGTGACCTAAATTGCCTACCGTCTGTAACCTGTTAGTGTCTTAACGACCGTTCCACAGGTGCATGTTCATTAATTGTTTATGGTTCATTGAAGAAGCATGGGAAACAGTGTTTAAACCCTTTACAATGAAGATCTGTGAAGGGTCCTGAAAAAAGGAAAGTTTCTTGATATATATGTATGCATATGTATTTATACGTTTGTATGGATGTGTATATGTATGTATTTATTGATTGATTGACTTTGACTTTTCAGATCACCCAGTAGTGCTATCTGCAGGGTTAGCTCCAGGTAAATATTGCAATTCTTCAGCAATTCCTGGATCTGTGATGAAAAACAAGCTACAGTCGTGGCCAAAAGTTTTGAGAATGAAACAAATATTAATTTTCACAAAGTCTGCTGCCTCAGTTTGTATGAAGGCAACTTGCATATACTCCAGAATGTTATGAAGAGTGATCAGATGAATTGCAAAGTCCCTCTTTGCCATGCAAATTAACTGAATCCCCAAAAATATGTCCATTGCATTTCAGCCCTGCCACAAAAGGACCAGCTGAAATCATGTCAGTGATTCTCTCGTTAACACAGATGTGAGGGTTGACGAGGACAAGGCTGGAGATCAATTTGTCATGCTGATTGAGTTCGAATAACAGACTGGAAGCTTCAAAAGGAGGTGGGTGCTTGGAATCATACACTGCTCAAAAAAATAAAGGGAACACTTAACCTCTAGTGTCGAACAATCCCGTATCCGGGAGCGTAATCATAGCCTCAAGCTCATTACCATAACGCAACGTTTCCTATTCATGAAAATCGCAAATGAAA
Organism: Oncorhynchus nerka; assembly: GCF_034236695.1. Classification (NCBI taxonomy): domain Eukaryota; kingdom Metazoa; phylum Chordata; class Actinopteri; order Salmoniformes; family Salmonidae; genus Oncorhynchus; species Oncorhynchus nerka. The sequence continues at coordinate 51,377,268 of NC_088417.1, read as the reverse complement.
TGAAATAAATATATTGAAACACAAGCTTAGCCTTTTGTTAACAACACTGTCATCTCAGATTTTCAAAATATGCTTTAACCAAAGCTACACAAGCATTTGTGTAAGAGAATTGATAGCCTAGCATAGCATTAAGCCTAGCATTCAGCAGGCAACTCCTCCACAGCCATATAAGGAGTCATTGCCATGAGGCGGTTTCAAGAAATGCGGCACTTCCTGATTGTATTTTTATCTGGGTTTTGTCTGTAACATCAGTTCTGTGGCACTCACAGACAATATCTTTGCAGTTTTGGAAACGTCAGAGTGTTTTCTTTCCAAAGCTGTCAATTATATGCATAGTCGAGCATCTTTTCGTGACAAAATATCTTGTTTAAAACGGGAACTTTTTTCATCCCAAAATTAAAATATCGCCCCCTATATCCAAGAAGTTAAACAACACAATGTAACTCCACGTCAATCACACTTCTGTGAAATAAAACTGTCCACTTAGGAATCAACACTGATTGACAATACATGGAAATTATAGGAAATTAGCAAGACACCACCAATAAAGGTGTGGTTCTGCAGGTGGTGACCACAGATCACTGCTTCCTGGCTGATGTTTTGGTCACTTTTGAATGCTGGCGGTGCTTTCACTCTAGTGGTAGCATGAGACGGAGTCTACAACCCACACAAGTGGCTCAGGCAGTGCAGCTCATCCAGGATGGAACATCAATGCGAGCTGTGGCAAGAAGGTTTGCTGTGTCTGTCAGCGTAGTGTCCAGAGCATGGAGACGCTACCAGGAGACAGGCCAGTACATCAGGAGACGTGGAGGAGGCCGTAAGAAGGCAACAACCCAGCAGCAGGACCGCTACCTCTGCCTTTGTGCAAGGAGGAGCAGGAGGAGCACTGCCAGAGCCCTGCAAAATGACCTCCAGCAGGCCACAAATGTGCATGTGTCTGCTCAAACGGTCAGAAACAGACTCCATGAGGGTGGTATGAGGGCCCGACGTCCACAGGTGGGGGTTGTGCTTACAGCCCAACACCGTGCAGGACGTTTGGCATTTGCCAGAGAACACCAAGAATGGCAAATTCGCCACTGGAGCCCTGTGCTCTTCACAGATGAAAGCAGGTTCACACTGAGCACATGTGACAGACGTGACAGTCTGGAGATGCCGTGGAGAACATTCTGCTGCCTGCAACATCCTCCAGCATGACCGGTTTGGCGGTGGGTCAGTCATGGTGTGGGGTGGCATTTCTTTGGGGGGGCTGCACAGCCCTCCATGTGCCTGCCAGAAGTAGCCTGACTACCATTAGGTACCGAGATGAGATCCTCAGACCCCCTGTGAGACCATATGCTGGTGTGGTTGGCCCTGGGTTCCTCCTAATGCAAGACAATGCTATACCTCATGTGGCTGGAGTGTGTCAGCAGTTCCTGCAAGAGGAAGGCATTCATGCTATGGACTGGCCCTCCCTTTCCCCAGACCTGAATCCAATTGAGCACATCTGGGACATCATGTCTCGCTCCATCCACCAACGCCACGTTGCACCACAGACTGTCCAGGAGTTGGCGGATGCTTTAGTCCAGGTCTGGGAGGAGATCCCCCAGGAGACCACCCGCCACCTCATCAGGAGCATGCCCAGGCATTGTAGGGAGGTCATAAAGGCACGTGGTGGCCACACACACTACTGAGCCTCATTTTGACTTGTTTTAAGGACATTACATCAAAGTTGGATAGTGTAGTGTGGTTTTCCACAAATCCAGACCTCAATGGGTTGATAAATTTGATTTCCATTGATCATTTTTGTGTGATTTTGTTGTCAGCACATTCAACTATGTAAAGAAAATATTTAATGAATGAAAATATTTCATTCATTCAGATCTAGGATGTGTTATTTTAGTGTTCCCTTTATTTTTCTGAGCAGTGTATGTATTTATATGTGTAAGTATATGCAAAAAATATATAAATATATCTGACTGAGATTATGTGTTCCAGTGTGAAGATGATGGGTCACCCATAGGTATTATTGTTATTAGAGACAAACCAGGGTGAGCAATATTAAGAAGTTTCAGGTAAGTAACAAAAGTGTATTACTAGTACAGGGGCAGGCAAAACGACAGGTCAAGGGCAGGCAAAGATCAGTAAACCAGATAGGGTGCAAATCGTCCAGAACGGCAGGTTGTCTCAAGGTCAGAGCAGGCAGGGGTCAATAATCCAGTGTGGTGTAGCAAGGTACAGAATGGAAGTCAGGGTCAGGGCAGGCAGAATGGTCAAAACCATGAAACACTAGAAAACAGGAACTAGAACAGACAGGAGCAATTGGGAAAAACACTGGTAGGTTTGAACTGGCAACAGACAAACAAAACACAGGTTTAAAAACACTGGGGATAATGGGGAAGATTGGCGACACCTGCAGGGGGGTGGAGACAAGCACAAAGACAGGTGAAATAGATCAGGGTGTGACAAATATGTCTAGTACATCATACTTCAACTGAGTCCCACAGGTATTTCACTTTAAATAGGAATATGTTCAGTCATAAATTATCTCACCAAATGTGGGTAATGTATAACCACACATCAACTCATAGGGAATCTATCAACAGTCTAAAAAGGAAGTATTCTAAATCCACAGAGGCCCTTTCAGGATGGTGCTACCATAGAGAGGATGCTGAAAAACCTGGCCAAAGATGGCTGCCAGTTTCTACTGGATTAAGTCTTTCTGGGTCTTGTATGACAGTGATGTGTTGTATATTGTATTCATGTGATGTGTTTAGGAGATGACCAACAAGGCCATATCAGATTGGTGGTTGAGTGCATCAAAGGGTCACCTTTAAAAATGCAAACAAGAGGAAAGAGGGAGGACTTCCTTTTCAGGAAACTCCCTGCTGTAAGTGTTTTTTCCCCCAGGGAATTCTTTATCAGAAATACACATATATTGTTCTAAACTACATAAGATTGTTAAATAGTTAACCAATTAGCTACCCGGACTATCTGTATTGACCCTTTTTGCACAAACTTTTTTGACTACTCACATATGCTGCTGCTACTGTTTATAGTCCTAGTTAGATGTACATATCTACCTCAATTACCTTGTACCCCTGCACATCGAATCAGTACTAGTTCCTCCTGTATATATAAGTTACCGTTACTCATTATGTATTTATTATTACAGGTTTTACTTTTTAATAATTTCTCGTTTCTTTCTCTCTGCATTTTTGGGAAGGGCCCTTAAGTAAGCATTTCAACATTAGTATATATTTGTTGTTTACGAAGCATGTGATGAATACAATTTTATTTGAACTATTCAGTCAAGTAATAACACAATTTGGAAATATCCCTGATGCCCAAATATCACTGATGCTACATGACCTGACAGACAACAAGATAATGTCCCTCCTCACCTGGGACTTTACAAAAGTAAGTCTGTACTGCCCTCTCTGTGACTAATGTACAGTATATGGCCCTGTCTTTTGGTTAATCATGTCACATGACCTACACTGTAGATTTGAACCTTTATTTTATTTTCCAGAAATGAAAATTAAACCAAAAATGAAATCAATTGTATGAGGATGGTGCTGGGCAACCTGACATAAAAAGAAAGGGGGACAGTGTCACGCCCTGGTCTAAGTATTTTGTGTTTTCTTCATGTATTGGGTCAGGCCAGGGTGTGGCATAGAGTTTTTGTATTGTGGTGTGTTTTGTCTTGGGATTTTGGAATGTGTGTATAGTGGGATTGTAGCTTAGTGGGGTGTTCTAGGAGAGTCTATGGCTGTCTGAAGTGGTTCTCAATCAGAGGCAGGTGTTTACCGTTGTCTCTGATTGGGAACCATATTTAGGCAGCCATATTCTTTGGTTGTATTGTGGGTGATTGTCCTGTGTGTCTTGATGTCCTGGTTAGAGGTTAGTAGACACTTGTATAGGCTGTTTTCGGTTTTCGTTTTGTAGAGTTAGTGTTTTGTTGTGTGTTACGTTTGTTTATTAAAGATGAATCACAATAGACACGCTGCAGTTTGGTCCGACTCTCCTTCACCATTAGAAAGCCGTTACAGAATCACCCACCACAGGACCAAGCAGCGTGTCAACAGGAAGGAGCCACAGGAGAAGCGACAGGTGCAGCAGGAGCAACAGCAGCAGCAGCAAAGGCAGCAGCAGGAGAAGCAACAGAGGCAGCAGCAGCAGTGGGAGAGGCTGCACTCTTTGGATAAATGGACTTGGGAGGAGATCCTTGACGGAAAAGGACCCTGGGCAGAGCCATGGATGGAATTGGAGCTGTCGGCGAAGCAGAGTGCTGAGTCTGAGAGTGTGGAGGATGTAGTGGACAGAGTAGAAAGAAAGCTGTTGGCGTGGCATAGTATGCACGGCATACCAGTGCCAGCACCACGCATCAGGCCTACAGTGCGTCCCGCCTGTCCAGCGCTGCCGGAGCCTCCCGCCTGTCCGGGCGCCGCTGCGGAGCTCCCGCCTGTCCGGCGCCGCTGCCGGAGCGTCCCGCCTGTCCGGCGCCGCTGCCGGAGCTTCCCGCCTGTCCGGCGCTGTCAGAGCTACCGCCTCATGCCAGAGCAGCAGCTACAGTGGGAGAGATTGCACTACCTGGAGAAATGGACATGGGAGGAGGTACTGGACGGTAAAGGACCCTGGGATCAGCCTGGAGATTATTGTCGCCCCAAAGCCGAGCTGGAGGCAGCAAAAGCAGAGAGGCGGCATTATGAGGAGCTAGCACGACAGAGCGGATGGAAGCCTGAGAGTCAGCCCCAAAATTTCTTGGGGGTGGCTCACAGGGAGTATGGCTACGCTAGGTAGGAGACCTACGCTAACTTCCTGTGGTTACCGGGGGGGCTAGAGAGACCGGGCAGGCACCTTGTTATGCAGTGGTGCGCACGGTGTCCCCAGTGCGGGTGCATAGCCCGGTGCGGTATATTCCAGCTCCTCGTATCGGCCGGGCTAGAGTGGGCATTGAGCCAGGTAAGGTTGGGCAGGCTCGGTGCTCAAGAGCTCCAGTGCGCCTGCACGGTCCGGTCTATCCAGTACCACCTCCACACCCCAGCCCTCCGGTAGCAGCTCCCCGCACCAGGCTTCCTGTGCGTGTCCTCGGTTCATTACCACCAGTGCCAGCACCACGCATCAGGCCTACAGTGTGTCCCGCCTGTCCAGCGCTGCCGGAGCGTCCCGCCTGTCCGGCGCCGCTGCTGTCCGGCGCAGCTGCCGGAGCCTCCCGCCTGTCCGGCGCCGCTGCCGGAGCCTCTCGCCTGTCCGGCGCCGCTGAAGCGTCCCGCCTGTCCGGCGCCGCTGCCGGAGCCTCCCGCCTGTCCGGCGCCGCTGCCGGAGCGTCCCGCCTGTCCGGCGCCGCTGCCGGAGCGTCCCGCCTGCCCGGCGCCGCTGCCGGAGCGTCCCGCCTGCCCAGCGCCGCCAGTGCACCCAGTCTGCCCAGCGCCGCCAGTCTGCCCAGCGCCGCCAGTCTGCCCAGCGCCGCCAGTCTGCCCAGCGTCGCCAGTCTGCCCAGCGCCGTCTGAGCCACCCGTCTGCCCAACGCCGCCAGTGCCGCCAGTCTGCCCAGCGCCGCCTGAGCTACCAGTCTGCCCAGCGCCGCCAGTCTGCCCAGCGCCGCCAGTCTGCCAGGATCAGTTAGATCCGCCATTCAGCCAGGATCCGCCAGTGTGCCAGGATCCGCCAGTCAGCAAGGATCCGCCAGTCTGCCAGGATCCGCCAGAAGTGCCAGTCAGCCAGGATCTGCCAGATCCGCTTGTCAGCCAGGATACGTCAGTCAGCCAGGATCTGCCAGATCCGCTAGTCAGCCAGGATCCGCCAGTCAGCCAGGATCCGCCAGGATCTGCCAGAGCCGCCAGTCAGCCAGGATCTGCCAGATCCGCTAGTCAGCCAGGATCCGCCAGTCAGCCAGGATCCGCCAGTCAGCCAGGATCCGCCAGTCAGCCAGGATCCGCCAGTCAGCCAGGATCTGTCGGAACCACCAGCCAGCCAGGATCTGGTAGATCCATTAACCTGCCTGAGATTCCTCTCACTCCTGAGCTTCCTCTCACTCCTGAGCTTCCTCTCACTCCCGAGCTTCCTCTCACTCCCGAGCTTTCTCTCACTCCCGAGCTTTCTCTCACTCCCGAGCTTCCTCTCACTCCCGAGCTTCCTCTCACTCCCGAGCTTCCTCTCACTCCCGAGCTTCCTCTCACTCCCGAGCTTCCTCTCACTCCCGAGCTTCCTCTCACTCCCGAGCTTTCACTCCCGAGCTTCCCGAGCTTCCTCTCACTCCCGAGCTTCCTCAGTCCCGAGCTGCCTCAGTGCCGAGCTGCCCCTCAGTCCCGATCTGCTCCTCAATCCAGTGGGTTTCTGGGTGAGGACTACTAGGCCATGGTCGGGCGGCGAGGGTGGACTATCCAGGGACGCGAGGAGAGGGACTAAGACATTAATGAGTGGGGTCCACGTCCCGCGCCGGAACCGCCACCATGGACAGACGCTGGCCACCCGGACCCTCCCTATTTGTTTTGAGGTGCGTTCGGGAGTCCGCACCTTAGGGGGGGAGGGTTCTGTCACGCCCTGGTCTAAGTATTTTGTGTTTTCTTCATGTATTGGGTCAGGCCAGGGTGTGGCATAGAGTTTTTGTATTGTGGTGTGTTTTGTCTTGGGATTTTGGAATGTGTGTATAGTGGGATTGTAGCTTAGTGGGGTGTTCTAGGAGAGTCTATGGCTGTCTGAAGTGGTTCTCAATCAGAGGCAGGTGTTTACCGTTGTCTCTGATTGGGAACCATATTTAGGCAGCCATATTCTTTGGTTGTATTGTGGGTGATTGTCCTGTGTGTCTTGATGTCCTGGTTAGAGGTTAGTAGACACTTGTATAGGCTGTTTTCGGTTTTCGTTTTGTAGAGTTAGTGTTTTGTTGTGTGTTACGTTTGTTTATTAAAGATGAATCACAATAGACACGCTGCAGTTTGGTCCGACTCTCCTTCACCATTAGAAAGCCGTTACAGACAGTTTGATAAAAGGTTAAAAGGTAGGCAGCGATATGACCTAGATGCAGAAAGTAGTGCTGAGCGATTTGTGCTTTTCGAAGGTAAGTTTGGTTTTGGTTCGATTATTAAAAAATAATCACGTTTTCCGATTTTGGTTTCAAATTATATTTTTACATTAAATGCACTATGCATTATGTGAGTTGAATGTGATTTTTTTAAAATCCCCTGATGGTAGTTTATCATTACCGCTTATCACTCACTTATTGACCATCATTTATTCACATTACTTTAATAAAATATTTATTTTTGATGACTTTATTATTCAATTCCAAGTCATCATCTCATCTAATCTCTATAGAGCTGCTGCCTATGGTGTCTATTTTAATAGTTATTCAAAGTACATAAGGCATACTTTTATGACTGCTGAATATCAACTATCAATCAATTAGACAATGTATTTTCAGGCTGGCAAAGAAACTGCTTTCTTTTCCTCTCAATCAGGCATTCTCGTGTCTGCTCTGCACAGACCAGAAAAGTTTAAGTGGGAGCGTAATGGATTATGGTGATTGTAATTAATTACCACGTTTTCTGCACTAAACTATGTCGACTATTAGCCTGTTGGAAACTACAACATCACTATGTTCAGGCTTCATCTCAACAGAAACTGCACATCGAGCTCACATAAAAAATACTAACTAAATGGTATTCAAATGATTTAACTGACATCAGTTAATCGCTCAGCAATTGCAGAAATGAAATATCTGAGTGGGTCAATTTCCGCAACTACTAAGAGTTTTGAAGCGCGAGGCTAAACTTCTCAGCTGTTTAGGTCCCTTATCTTCCACATTGTAACTGCGTGACGTGAACTCGTGCTCATGGGCAGATACTGTGTGTGAGTGACTGTGCGAAAGCAAAGTCTTGCATCTCGCTCATCACAATATCTGTGGTGCTGCTAATGCAACGTTACTTCGTTGAGTATACCTTTAAATAAAGGTTGAACTCCATGTCACGTGACATGATTAACCAAAACACAAGGCCCTATATATCAGTCAGAGACAAGGCAGTACAGACTTACTTTTGTAAGTATTAATTGAGGACCCAGGTGAGGAGGGACACAATCCTGATGGCCGTCAGGTCCTCTGCAGCCAGTTCCTGCACCCTCCTGGCATGTAATGGTGCAGCTGAGCGATGCTGACTGTGTTGCATGATGCATTCCAGCATACAGAATTATTATATGTCCTATATTATATGTTCATGTCTCTCAGGGTATTGTGGTCCTGACTGAGGCCTGGACGGAGCCTGTCTGACTGGGAGTGGATTGTCACCTGGAGATTGGGGACGGTCAATTGAAAATGGTTTAGATAGGGTTTTACATGAATTTATGTCAGTTGCTACGTCTTAGCAGGTGAATGATTAATTTTCTAATGATTATGCTGGCTAGCTAGCTATGACTCCATATACAATCATGCTAGATAGCTAGCTTAAAAATAGCTTGCAAAATAACTTTACCTTGCTAATAGATTTCGGTATCTGACTACAACGTTAGTTACAAACTCTTAATAATGAGTTGGACAATAGCTTCCAATGTGTTACAAAGAAGAAAAAAGCTTGCTACCTAGCCTTAAAATAAACACATTTCAACTTACCCGCTGTCACGCCCTGGTCAAAGTATTTTGTGTTTATCTTCATATATTTGGTCAGGCCAGGGTGTGGTATGGGTTTTTGTATGTGGTGTGTATGTATTGGGATTGTAGCTTAGTGGGGTGTTCTAGTTAAGTCTATGGCTGTCTGAAGTGGTTCTCAATCAGAGGCAGGTGTTTATCGTTGTCTGTGATTGGGAACCATATTTAGGCAGCCATATTCTTTTGAGTGTTTCGTGGGTGATTGTCCTTAGTGTCCTTGTTCCTGTCTCTGTGTTAGTTTGCACAAGTATAGGCTGTTTCGGTTTTCGTTACGTTCTTTGTTTTGTAGTGTTTATAATTGATTTGTGTTTTACGTTTGTTTATTAAACATGGATCGCAATCTACACGCTGCATTTTGGTCCGACTCTCCTTCACTACAAGAGAACCGTTACACCCGCCATGACAGGTAACAGCTGGGCATTGGGGGACATTGCACAATCAGTCTCAGTGGTAACGCACGTCCTGATTGACAGGTGGTTTTGCCAGACAACACAGCCCATGTGAACTGTCACCAACCAACCAGTGTAGAGTATACTAGTCTATGAAAACCTCATCTGATTGGTTGGAAGAAACCGGTCCCACCTGCCAGAGCTCCTGCTTTCTTTCTCTCTCCTTGCTTTCAAATTGCTGTTTGCATATGTACACATCTTTTTGTCACTGTAGGTTGCTAAAGCACTGCCAAAAGTTTAAACGTGTGAAATTGATATCCGCAGGTATACAGATGCAACTATTGCTCGCATTTTCTGGGATTAAAGGTCAAAACCGGTAATAGCTGCGTGCAGGTTCATGTAGTCTGACACATCCGGGTTTCTCCTTAAGGATAACATGGGTTTACAGGTTATGCTCTAACTCTGCTACTGTGCAGGTCATTTTCAAAATTCCTTTTGCCATGTGTTCAGGGTCACCTGTATTTCTACAGATATCAACATGAAAAGATTTAATGGTCCTCTTCATATCCTAAAGGGGAAATGTGAACTTTACCATCAAATAGGGCTGAAATACCCAAATGGGGAGGCTTAAATCATCACAGAAATGGCATCACCATAGTGTCTAGGCTGTACCGAGTACAACGAGATGCCCCACTTGACAGTAGCTCGCTCGGTCTGATCGCAGCAACGTGCAAAAAAGTAGGCCCAAATTAAGCCTGACCTAAAAATGAAGTGCTTTTGGGTGACAGCGGCAGAACCGTTAAGGTTAGAAGCACAATTCAACCACACAAACATTCCTACGGTCCTCGTGATCTGTGCAAGTCTAACCTTAACCGTGTGGAATTATCACTGCCCGGCTATCCCGAGGCATTTCTGTAGTATATTAGAGCATGTCCAATTCGTGATGGTAAATGCCCATTGTAAGACATTGAAAATGGAGAGCCGTGCATCTGGTAATCTGGGTTACCAGGAGCACATTTTTAAATGGTTTTTAATGCCTTTAGGGAGGTGCAAGGGGTCCATGGCTGGGTAGGGAGCACCCCCCACCCGTGCCCATCCATAGCCCCTGATAAGTTTGGATGTTTTTCAACGAGTCCCACTTCTCTCTCATTGCACCAAATTCTTACTTCCTATGAGTTTCTATGATCAAACATGACAAATAGACCTTCTAGGTTGATTCAAGGCTTTTAACATAGTGAAATATATAATTTGGTCAGTATAAATGCCATTTGGACATGGTTCACTGACTTTTGGGTTCGGAAGCCAGCTTCCTATGATCATATATGGCAAATGGACATAACATCCTCATTTGGTACATTCAATACTTATGTATGGCATTTGAACATTTCTTATGCCATTTGGCCATGGTTCACTGACTTTTGGGTTCGGAAGCCAACTTCCTATGATCATATATTGCAAATGAACAAAACATAGGCCTTATAGACAAACTCAATAAAATAAGACAAAATTATGTTCATACGGTTATTGCATATGTATAATTGACTAAACAAAATGGAAAAAAATTCAAAAAACGACCCAAAAAGCACTTTATTTTAGGTTTTCTAAATTTGACCCCTGGGTCTTGACTTTGTGACCATTTGCCATATCAAAATCTATGGTGGAGCGCACTCGCCATCTTTTGGATTTTTTGGTGTATAACACTTGGTATTTGCCATGTTCCACTTGCCATATGGTTTGGATAAACTGCTGTCCATTTGAGTGGTATTTGCAATTGTGTATATGGTTTGCTCAATGGAAATAAGTTGCCATTCATTTTCGTCCATTTCATGTGAGTCTTCCCTTACCCGTGAGATAGGCCAGCTGCAAAGTCAAAATTGGCAGGTTAGGGTCAGGCATTAGGGTTAGCAGTGTGGAGAAGGTTAGGGTTTACGGTTAGTGTTAGGTTTAAAATCAGATATATTACTTTGTGGCTGTGCCAGCTAGTGACCACTCTGCAGAACTGCCTCCAGAACAAAAAAACTGTGACCTGCATATTTTCAGGTTGTCATTGAACTCTTAAAATGTAACCCTATATAACCATTACCAATTATCACTTGTTTTTGAGAAGTAAAGCTCACACACGAGATGCAAGTCTCATCACTTCACAATATAAACTTTCTCCATTTTAAAAATCCCACTGGGCACACCACTTCATTTCAACGTGGAAATGTGGGTAATATTTGGTTGAGACGTTGATCAATGAGATTTCAAACGTTATTCACTCACTCAAAAAAGACAGCCAGAAGTTGAATTCCCAATGTGTTATCACTATGCTTTCAACCATCTAAAAGTACAACCAAATTAAAAGTACTTAGTGCAAGTGATCAATGTTGTTCATTATTCTGTGCAAATTATTACAGCAATTGTGAAAATCACACACCTGCAATCTTTGCATGCGATCTTGAATATGTACACTTTGTATGATTACATAAGAAGACATTTATAGTTACAGCAGGCTAACCTCAATATGGCCATGGATGTGTTACTCATTTTAAGGTTGAATAAATAGTTACATTAGTTAACTTTAGGCTATTTACTGTATTATAAAAATATTATTTAATTGTTTTGACAATGCAACTAAATAGCAACATTTTAATGATATATAATACTTGGATAGTTTCATCTGAGCCACTGACTTAATCCTATTCTTTAATTTTAATTTTTGGTTTGGTTGGAACGTGAATCCAAAATATAATTTGTTAACTTGTTGACAAGTTAATAGGCTATTTACTGTATTGCAAAAGTGGTATTGAATTGTTAGGTTGTCAACAAATTTCAGTTAGTCTACAAATGAATAATTTATATGTTGGATTCACGTCTCCATCTCAATCAAGAATCAAAGTTAAAGAATAAGACTAAATCAAATCAAACTTTATTTAAAGTGCATTTAAAGTCTGATTTGATTAGATTTGGTGATATTCTTTAAATTAGATTATTGGTTGAGATTATAATTAAACTTTTTTGTCGATTTCACTTTGAATTCACGTTAGTTGACAACTCAATCAAATGTAAATCAAAACTAGAAGTTGAACTGAAGTCTGTGCCCAGTGGGCTATTAGTCAGCCAAGAACTAGCAGAAGCATACAGAGCCAAATGCTACAACTTATTTCAGTTAAAGTGGTAATCAGCAGTTGAAACAATATCAAAGCTTCTCCCCGCCCCCGTTTCGGTAAAAAGCTGTAGGATGGGGCTGGAGAAATGCAAACACTCTCAAATTCATGGACAGAGGTATGGATGCAAGGACTGACTATCCATGTCCTCAGAATTATAATTTTAATAAAGCTATTAGCCATAAAACTGAGTGAGGAAAAGAAAAAGAAAGGAGAGGGAGATGGATGGATGGAAAGAGAATACTCTGAGGTCTACACACTTTAAGTTGCTAAGCATTAAATGTGTCATGGGCTTTTAGAAATAGAACTTTGCTTCTTGGCAAAGTAGTGAGCTGCAGCAGTCAGAGCTGGTAGCCACTCTCTTTCAGAGGTCAGTCTCCCCTGTGCAAGGCCTCTCTCCTGAGAGCTTCTCCTGGATTTCTAAGCTCTTCTTAAAATGTTACTGGCTCTCCTCATTGAGTGCATCCATCACTTAATCTCGCTCCTCAGGTAATGGAACCCTCAGTAAACACTGCGAGCTAAGCGACTGGTGCGCCGCGTCATTGTTCTGAATAAGTAGATTTGCCGTGAGGTTTTTTTCTACCCCACTTCACTCTCCTTGTGACAGTGGAATTTAATGCTCTGTAACAATGTTACCTACCAGGCTCTGATCTGTTAACTGATCTGCAATATGACATAAAGTCTGAATGAAGGGATTTGAAATTAGATCTGAGCGATCATGTACACACACACACACAGTTCAAGCCAGTAGTTTACAGGTAATTATATGGATAAGAGGTTTGTTATTTTAATGTTGCCATCTGGCAGATCCCAAAGACTTCAGGAGAGCGTTTGTAAATACCACTGGACTGCCTTGTGGGCTCAACATATGTGCAGGTGTCAAGAGTAATCTTTGTGTATATGTAAATAATCTGAATTCAAGAGGCGCAATGCATAAGCATAGCAACCAATTTACATTTTATTGTTTACCACATCCAGCAAGACAAATTGTACATTTGTGACCCACCGCCTTGATTCGGTCTTATGTAGCAACATGTTAATTAAATGGTGATTTTAAATTGGATAAAAGTAGAGACTCAGAGCTACAAAATTATATATCATACACTGCAGTTGATGAACAATGGGAAAGTAATTCTGCTTTGAAAGTTGATAAAGTTATAACCCCACTCTTGAATATTTTGGTACACCTACTGGAGAGCTCTTCTTTGTCTACACCTATTCAGCATTGTTCACACCCTCTTAAGCCTTAGCCCCACCCATCTCTTTAAGAATTCACATTTGAGTCCATGTACTAAACAGAGGTAGTGTAGTAAACAACCAAAGTTTTCAAGACTAAAAGTGATGAAAGTAAGTAGCCTAACATAAGGGAAAACTTCAGGTAAAAATACACTATATAGTCCATGGCCTAAATCCTAATTTGACTTGAATGTGTCCCGATAAAAATATTGTATTTTTATTTCATAATTATTAGATTATGCTTACCCAGACACTTGTCTAAATTGATGAGATAGAAATGCTATAACCACCCTCCAGCCACATCTAGCTAAGTGTCACTGTTGTCTGGATGTGTACACATGTTCATAAAATACAATAGATTGCCGTAATCACCCCCAGACACACCTGGCTAACTTGATGGATCATGTAATCATTCTCTTGCAAAGTGAAGTGTTTTGTTTAGATATGTAACTAGCTAGCTAAACAATGAACCATAATCCCAACCCATAGCTATAGTACAAATGGATTGTCATAGTTAGCCACTATGCATGAAATGCTGGAGTATGAATCTGCAGATAGCTAAAGCTAATCAATTAGGTTCAATGTTAGCTAGCTAGCTAACATTAGGCTATAACTAGCGATGCAAATGGATTTCTGAGATACAAATAATGACTACACAGATCATAACTTTAGCTAGCGAGCCAGCAAGCTAATGTTCACAAGCAAGCGAAAAGTATGCTTTAACTTCCAATGACTGACAAAATATAATATTGAATCCAAGAGTTTCCTGTATCCCATGATGTTTGCGCGAATCATGGGCGTTATTTCCGGTTCGAAGTTTTGGATTCGGGGTGAACTTTGAACATTGATATACTAAAGACATGATAGATCAGAAGCATTCTATATAAAGGAATAAATACTGTTTTTTTATGTCAGAAGTTAATGGTTCTCTGTAGAATGACAGAGTGGCTGTGGAATATGCTGGGTGGATGGGAGGGTGTCACGGGAGTGCGATAATTTCTGGTCAGGAGGTCAGGTCAGATCCCCTGATGGGAGTAATAATGGTTTATTATCCTATTACCCTCTTCCTGATGAACCATAAGATGTAAGGATTGGAGGAGGAGTGTCTAAAGTGGAGCATATATATACACTTGTGGTGATGGGAACATGTGTCGTCTGAATCCAGCTGTATCGACCCTTTGGGAAGAATTAAACTTGGTTAAGCCAAGTTTACTTACATTTTTTTAACCTAACCATTGTTTACAATGGTTTTCTTCCTTCATTCATGAAGAGCTTGCCAAACTAATAATAATGTGGGAACACAACCAGACGGTGATCAAAAAGGGCAATATCAGCCTACCTTTACCCTTCATAATTGATGGTTGGGAAGATGACATGAAGATGACATGAAGAAGTGGCCTCGTATTACGTACGGTAGCATATTTGCTTATTTTGTCGAATCCGTAGCTTGCGATGGTAAGGCGATGAGCAACTTAAAGTTCGGAGGCGTGCCAATACCTACACAGTAACAATGTCGGTCGGGTGTTATTGAAGGGTGTTGGAGACACGTTGTCTACCTAAAAGCAGACATAGAGCCGAGTCAGAGCCTGCACGCATCTCATCACAAGGCGTGGGTACTAGCATCAACGACAGGTGTCATACAGACAGCGGGTTGCTCATGTATTGCAGGGCCAGGACGCTCTTGTAGTCATGCTGCAGCAATTCTGTGGAAGGTCAGTAAAGTAACGACCAAAAATGACATGAAAGTGCAGGACAAAGGGTACTCCAGGAGATGTTTAGGAAACAATGTGTTAGATAATAACAAAAACATATTTTCTTCAATGTAGGTTGAGATTGCAGTCAGGCAAGGCAAAACAGGAATGGCATGCACTGATGTGCAAAGGAAGTAGAACTCAGGCGTGAGGAAGAATGTAGGGCTGAGGAAGGCAAAACATATTCATTTTAAACACCACAGACCACACCACACATCCAAGCCCATCAATGTCATCACAGGACAATTCCACAACCTCCCCTCAACTTTTTAGGAATCATGCAGAGTTCACAAGCCACATCAACTCCTCAGTAATGACCCCACTATTTCGACTCCAGACAAATGGTCTTCTTCAGCCAAGTTAGAGCAGATGTAGATAGCAGCAGCAAGGCAGACCCAAGCCAACATGATTCAGCCCACACGAACACACTGTGTCACACTGAACACAGCACAACACTATCCTGTTGGAAGTGCACAATGTTTTATGAGACCTACATCAAATTATCCTCTGTACAAACAGCTACATTGATGGAAGAAACCAAGCTCCAAAGTGCTTCACAGCTATGGCATGATGCTAGGAAGCTGCGTCTAACAGCCAGCACAGCAAAATGAGTCCCCAAACGAAACACCACAGATCCCCAAAATGTGTAAATGAGCATTTGTACCCAACCTTCACTGGCAATACAGCAACAAAGCATGGCAAAGAAAATGAGGTCAATGTCATCACACTCCTGGAGAGCAGAGGAAATGTTGCGGAGAACAGAGGCCTGGTGGTGCACCCTGACCATCCTTGGTTGGGAGCCAGCTCAGATGGGATCCTTGACGCAACATAGCTCCTTGAGATCAAGTGCCCCTTCAAGAGTTCCACATCTCTGACAGAATTTCTGATCGGCCAAATGGTGACGTCAAAAGCTTGGATGATGGAGAGTACCTAATTCATCTCAATGGAAAAGATGGATACTACCTTCAGGTGGGTAAAAAATTAAGAAAATAGATTAGCTGTATTACAAGTATTGAACATTGTATTGTAAACTCAATCTAATCAGAATCATCCATTTGATAAAGACTACACAGATGCACATGTGCAACAGCTGCAGAAGTTCTACTTTTTACACATGCTACCTAGGTAGCATGATGATTTTGCTGAAAATAAGATAGATCTCTGCCCAAAGTACCTGGAGCTCTTTAAGTAAATGGGAGTGAGCAGTAGATTGAATATTCTGGGCATCTGAACCTATAGGGGAGGGTCTGGGTGGGCATCTATTCATGGTGGCGGCTCAGGTGCGGGACGCAGACCCCGCTCCACCACTGGCTCACTCCACTTTGGTGGCAACTCTGGTGCGGGGACCCTCGTTGTGGGCCCCAAACTGGAGGACGTCGCTGGGGGCCCCGGACTGGAGGACGTCGCTGGTGGCCCCGGACTGGAGGACGTCGCTGGGGGCCCCGGACTGGAGGACGTCGCTGGGGGCCCCGGACTGGAGGACGTCGCTGGGGGTCCCGGACTGGAGGACGTCGCTGGGGGCCCCGGACTGGAGGACGTCGCTGGTGGCCCCGGACTGGAGACCTTCGCTGGAGGCTTCTTGCCATGGATCGTCACTGGAGGCTTCGTGCCATGGATCATCACTGGAGGCTTCTTGCCATGGATCTTCACTGGAGGCTTCTTGCCATGGATCTTCACTGGAGGCTTCATGCCATGGATCATCACTGGAGGCTTCTTGCCATGGATCATCACTGGAGGCTTTGTGCCATGGATCATCACTGGAGGATTTGTGCCATGGATCATCACTGGAGTGGAGAGACACACAGGAGGCCTGACTCTGTGCGCAGGCAGGACTCGCCAGGCTGGGGAGACATACAGGAGGCTTAGTTCTAGGCGCAGGCACAGGACTCACCAGGCTGGGGAGACATACAGGAGGCTTTGTCCTTGGCAGAGGCACTGGATACACTGGGCCGTGGAGGCGCACTGGCGGTCTCGAGCGCAGAGCTGGCACAACACTTTCTGGCTGGATGCCCACTTCCACCTGGCAAATGCGGGACGCTGGCACAGAGAAAACCGGCCTGTGAATGCTCACTCAAGACACTGTGCACATCACCCCATAGCACGGTGCCTGACCAGTCACATGCTCGCCACAGTAAGCATGGGGAGTTGGCTCAGGTCTGAATCCTGACTCTGCCACACTCCCCTTGTGCCCCCCCAAACAATTTTTTGGGGGCTGCTTCTCGTGCCTGCTTCGATGGTTAGCCTCCTCATATCGCCGCCACTCAGCTTTAGCTGCTTCCAGTTCCTCTTTCGGACGGCGAAATTCCCCAGCCTGCCTCCAGGGTCCTTTCCCATCCAGGACTTCCTCACAAGTCCGTGAATCCTGAACACACTGCTCATCCTTACCATGCTGCTTGGTCCGTTTGTGGTGGGAAGTTCTGTCACGGCCGTTAAAAGAAGAGGACCAAGGTGCAGCGTGGTGAGCATACATATCCATTTACTTATATGACGCCCACAAAAACATTAAACAATCCAAACACAACCGTGAAGCTAAAGGCTATAGTGCCAACAAACAAAGACAACTTCCCACAAAGACGTTTGGGGAAAAAGGGATACCTAAGTATGGTTCTCAATCAGAGACAACGATAGACAGCGGTCCCCGATTGAGAACACTACCCGGCCAAACATAGAAATACAAATAATAGAACATAGAATACACACCCCAAATCACACCCTGACCTAACCAAATAGAGACATAAAAAGGATCTCTAAGGTCAGGGTGTGACAGACAATGTCAATTTGTCATAGGAAAGAACCAGTTAAAATAGGCAAGTTGGTACAGGCAGTTGTGTGAGCTGACAAAACAATGATGTAAAACAAATACAGCTAACAGTTGGAATAAAATAATGTTACAAATGCTGACAATGTTTTGCAGTTCATTAATAGGAATAAAGTGATGTACATTTTTGGAATACATAAACGGTCAGTGCATATTGTTAGTCATGTTGATTGTGTTAGACATTCTGTCTATTTGCTAGAAATAAACTCTCCTCTCAGATTTACAAGAGCTGCACACATAAGTATGTTGTCAATTTTAGGGACTAAACTAATAGGCACAGTTTGTGAAATAATCTTGTACACCTTAAGACGCCTTATTGCTTGTTCCACATGAATACGGACATTAGCAATGTGTCGTGTGCGAGTGACCTGCTCATTTGTCAACTGGCATTGCTTGTGTGTAAATGCTGGTAAGACCAAGCGTACATTCCGTTCCTCTAGCAAGTCCCAAATTGTGAAGCCACGGTCCCCAATCACCTCATCTCCAGCACGCAATTGTTCGAGAAACCCTGAGTTCTGTGTAATGAACCTATCGCTACATCTCCCAGCATAAGACTCTGAAATAAACAAAACCATTCCCGATGAAGCAGTTGCAACTAGATATTTCACAGTATTACTGGCGTAGTTGTGACTGTAAGATTCAGTTCTTGAGTCCAGATTTTTAGCTTTCTGCAAAACACTTCCTTTGCGGTCAATAACATAATAATTTTTCAAACAAGTTCTGTTTGAAAAATTATTGTTATTGACCGCAAAGGAAGTGTGCTCAGCAATGACATCTATCCAGAATTTCAATGTTTTACTGACCTGACCGGGTGACCTTGTCAAGCGTCTTGCTAAATCAGCTATAACAAAGTTCTGTCTAAGTTTTGTTAGTGTCAACAGAATTTGGTCTACAACCGACATTGTTGATGATGTGGGGGCAAAAGCTTGTAAGCAAGACACAAGAGTGTTGAATTCTAGTAATGGAATTCCTGTGTACAGCAGACAGTCTGCATCATCTTTCAATGTAACATCTGCAACAGACAGTGACCTCTAAGGGACTGGTGCAGTTGTCATGCCACATGTGATGATAGGTCCTTTGGAGTAGGTGTGGTCCTCCATCGCTGGTTCTGACCACTGTGTTTGGGCATCATGGAAGGTCTTTGAAATAGGACCTGCCTCATCAGAAACTAATTTCTCGACATGTCCAGAGCATCCATTATCTCAGCCAATCATGGCTAGCGGGAAGGTTCCCACTTTTTCTTTGGCTAAACCAACTAGGCTCGTAATTTAACGATTGTATTTGTATTTACATATGGCATACAAGTTTGTTATTAAGGCACATGAAAGTCCACATGTTCCAGAAGGCATTTCTGCCCCCAATTTCTTTAAATTACATTTTAATTATTTAAAAAAATGTATATATATATTTTTTTTAATAAAATGCCTCTCCTGTGTAGTAGTGACATGCGACATACATTTGATTTAGAAGAGCTGCCTAGAGATTGACTACTAAGAAAGAGAGTGAACAAAATAACAAACTACTGGAACTGTAAACACAACTGAAATGACAATACACGTAGAGCAATATTCTACAATACATTTTGCGTGTTCAAAGACCTCTCAAATGTTTGCCCTCCTCACAACGACGTTTGCCAGAGTAATCAACTGCAACCCCCTATGGTGCTATTCATTAATCTAGAGGTAATCACCAGAGAGCAAACATAATCTTGTGCCGCTGAACACATTGAGATTGAAGAGTTGTATTCACGGCTACAGCCAACTGTGTCTCAAATGGCACCCTATTCCATATAGTGCACTACTTTTGACCAGAGCCATGGTCAAAAGTGGTGGACTACATAAAGAATAGGGTGCCATTTGAGACACCATTTTTATGAAAATACCTCTGTTCTGTCTAGACCAATGCCAAACAGTACTTTGCTTTACCTCTGCCATTAATAATGCTTCCACTCCAGTTTAGCTGGGTCCATGGGACTTGGTCATAGGCTGATGAATTTGTCATCAGAAAAAAAAGGTAAATTCATGTACTTTGATTCAGGAGAGGCAGGCTTCATACATTTCACCTTTATAATAGGATCTCATTCAGGGAGACTCACAATTGACCAGGACAGCGGTGTAGTGCAACTCTCTTCTCCTACAGTACATCGTTGCTGGCACTATACTTACACACCCCAGTACTCTCCTTGTACACACTATGTAAACAGGTGTAAACATTAAAGGATTAGGTATAAAACATATCATTATAGAGGATGTGTTCTCAATGACTTACCTGGTTATTAAATATATAAAATAATATCTAGATCCAGATTTTTTTTTTTAAGTACCATTGTTTTTTTACCCACTACTTCCATAAATGTTTTTTAACTGTTACCGGGCTACCTTCAGAAGAGTTTTTCCATAGAGGGGTCATACAGTACCATCCTGAATTATTGGCACCCTAGGTAAATATTTTTTTTTAAATGGAAAAATTACATTGTTGTTTATCAGCTTGATCTTACTCATAATATCATATGAATTGAGTAAAAAATAAACAATCAAGAAATTATCAGCAACGCTGATCCTCAACACGGGGGCCCCTCAGGGGTGCGTGCTCAGTCCCCTCCTGTACTCCCTGTTCACTCATTACTGCACGGCCAGGCATGACTCCAACACCCTCATTAAGTTTGCTGATGACACAACAGTGGTAGGCCTGATCACAGACAATGATGAGACAGCCTATAGGGAGGAGGTCAGAGACCTGACCTTGTTGTGGAAGGACAACAACCTCTCCCGCAACGTGATCAAGACAAAGGAGATGTTTGTGGACTACAGGAAAGGGAGGACCGAGCACGGCCCATTCTCATTGAAGGGGCTGTAGTGGAGCAGGTTGAGAGCTTCAAGATCCTTGGCGTCCACATCAACAACAAACTAACACGGTCCAAACAAACCAAGACAGTCGTGAAGAGGGCACAACAAAACCTATTCCCCCTCAGGAGACTGAAAAGATTTGGTATGGGTCCTCAGATCCTAAAAAGGTTTTACAGCTGCACCATCGAGAGCATCCTGACTGGTTGCATCACTGCCTGGTATGGCAACTGCTCGGCC
This sequence comes from Oncorhynchus nerka, assembly GCF_034236695.1. Lineage (NCBI taxonomy): Eukaryota > Metazoa > Chordata > Actinopteri > Salmoniformes > Salmonidae > Oncorhynchus > Oncorhynchus nerka. Next base: position 51,356,225 of record NC_088417.1, on the reverse strand, counting down.
TCCGACCGCAAGGCACTACAGAGTGTAGTGCGTACGGCGCAATACATCAACATGGCCAAGCTTCCTGCCAACCAGGACCTTTTTACCAGGCAGTGTCAAATGAAGGCCCTAAAAATTGCCATAGCCTCCGGCCGCCCTAGTCATAGACTGTTCTCTCTGCTACCGCACGGCAAGCGGTACCAAAGCACCAAGTCTAGGTCCAGGAGGCTTCTAAGCAGCTTCTACCCACAAGCAATAAGACTCCTACAGCTAATCTCCCTCACCAACTTCAAACATCTGCTATCTGAGCAGCTAACCGATCGCTGCAGCTGTACATAGTCTATCGGTAAATAGCCCACCCAATTTTACCTACCTCATCCCCATACTGTTTATATTTATTTACTTTTCTGCTCTTTTGCACACCAATATCTCTACCTGTACATGACCATCTGATCATTTATCACTCCAGTGTTAATCTGCAAAATTGTAATTATTCGCCTACCTCCTCATGCCTTTTGCACACAATGTATATAGACCCTCTTTTTTTTCTACTGTGTTATTGACTTGTTAATTGTTTACTCCATGTGTAACTCTGTGTTGTCTGTTCACACTGCTATGCTTTATCTTGGTCGCAGTTGCAAATGAGAACTTGTTCTCAACTAGCCTACCTGGTTAAATAAAGGTGGAAAAAATAATAATAATTTTAAAAATCAAATGTACTCCCCCTTCTCTACGCTGCTGTTGCTCTCATCTATGCATGGTCATTTTAATAACTCTATCTACAGTTGAAGTCGGAAGATTACATACACTTAGGTTGGAGTCATTAAAACTCGTTTTTCAACCACTCCACAAATTTCTTGTGAACAAACTATAGTTTTGGCAAGTCTGTTAGGACATCTACTTTGCGCATGACACAAGTAATTTTTCCAACAATTATTTACAGGCTGATTATTTTCAAGGCCTACCTTCAAACTCAGTGCCTCTTTGCTTGACATCATTAGAAAATCTAAATAAATCAGCCCAGACCTCAGAAAAAAATTGTAGACCTCCACAAGTCTGGTTCATCCTTGGGAGCAATTTCCAAATGCCTGAAGGTACCACGTTCATCTGTACAAACAATAGTATGCAAGTATAAACACCATGGGTCCACACAACCATCATACCACTCAGGAAGGAGGCATATTCTGCCTCCTAGAGATGAACGTAGTTTGGTGTGAAAAGTGCAAATCAATCCCAGACAAACAGCAAAGGACCTTGTGAAGATGCTCGGGGAAACAGACACAAAAGTATATATATCCACAGTAAAATGAGTCCTATATCAACATAACCTGAAAGGCCGCTCAGCAGGGAAGAAGCCACTGCTCCAAAATCGCCATAAAAAAAGCCAGACTACGGTTTGCAACTGCACATGGGGCCAAAATCGTCCTCTGGTCTGATGAAACAAAAATAGAACTGTTTGGCCATAATGACCATCGTTATGTTTGGAGGAAAAAGGGGAGGCTTGCAAGCCGAAGAAGACCATCCCAACCGTGAAGCACGAGGGTGGCAGTATCATATTGTGGGGGTGCTTTGCTGCAGGAGGGACTGGTGCACTTCACAAAATAGATGGCATGAGGGAGGAACGTTATGTGGCTATATTGAAGCAACATCTCAAGACATTCCAGTCAGGAAGTTTGGTCGCAAATGGGTCTTCCAAATTGACAATGACCCCAAGCAGACTACCAAAACTGTGGCAAAATGGCTCAAGGACAACAAAGTCAAGGTATTGGAGTGGCCAACATCATTGGACTGGCCCTGACCTCAATCCTACGGAAAATTTGTGGATAGAACTGAAAAAGCGTGTGAGAGCAAGGAGGCCTACAAACCTGACTCAGTTACACCAGCTCTGTCGGGAGGAATGGGACCAAATTTAGCCAACTTATCGTGGGAAGCTTGTGGAATGCTACCCGAAACGTTTGATCCAAGTTAAACAATTTAAAGGCAATGCTACCAAATACTAATTGAGTGTATGTAAACTTCTGACCCACTGGGAATGTGATGAAAGAAAGAAATGCTGAAATAAATCATTTTCTCTACTATTATTCTGACATTTCACATTCTTAAAATAAAGTGGTGATCCTAACTGACCTAAGACAGGGAATTTTTACTACGATTAAATGTCAGGAATTGTGAAACCTGAGTTGAAATGTATTTGGCTAACGTGTATGTAAACTTCCAACTTCAACTGTACATGTACATATTACCTTGACACCGGTGCCCCCGAACACTGACTGTACCGGTAATCCCTGTATATAGCCCGCTATTGCTATTTACTGCTGCTCTTTAATTATTTGTTATTCTTATCGCTTACTTTTGTAAAGTTATTTTCTTAAAAACTGCATTGTTCGTTAAGGGCTTGTAAGTAAGTCTACACCTGTTGTATTCGGAGCATGTGAGAAATAAAATTTTATTTTATTTTGATTTTATTATTTTATTCAAACATCCTTGTCACAATTAATTATTGGCACCCCTAGAATTTCTTATGAACAAAATCTAATTGATGTATATTCTGATTAAGATTTTATTTTTAAAGTTCATCCGAGTCTTTGGTAACTCTTTAGTGGTCATTCACAACTTCCTGTTTCAATGGGGTGTCAATTTTAGGTGACACACAGGCTAAACTCCCTTAGTCATCCATCAACATGGGATAGGCCAGCGAACACTCAATTGAAATGAGACAAAATGTTGTTGACCCTCACATATCAGGCAATGGCTTTAAAAAGATAGCTACATGCCTAAAAATATCGATCTCCACCATTAGGGCAATAATTAAGACATTTAAATCAACTGGAGATGTGATTTTTTATTTGTATTTAACTAGGCAAGTCAGTTTTAAGATGAACCTGTCTGGAAGAGTACAAAAGTGTATTTTGGCCTCATGCGCAGTGAGAAGGATGGTCCAAGTGGCAAAAAAATCTCCAAGGATAACAGTTGGAGAATTGAAGAAGTTGGTTACATCTTGGGGTCACCAAAAAACTACAACTAGACGCCACCTCCATGCCAACAAGTTATTTGGAAGGGTTGACAGAAGAAAGCCTCTGCTGTCACCAAACCACAAACATAAGCGCCTGGAGTTTGCTAAATGTCATTGGAACATTGATTGGAACCAGGTTCTATGGTCTGATGAGACTAAAATATAGCTTTTTGGCAATAAACACCAGAGGTGGGTTTGGTGTAAAAAGAGCCATGCTCATGCAGAAAATAACCTAATCCCCACTGTGAAGTATGGTGATGTTGTGGGGCTGTTTTTCTTCCAAAGGCCCTGGAAACCTTGTTAGGATACATGGCATCATGGACTCCATCAAGAACCATGAGATTTTACACCAAAACCTGTCTTCCTCTGCCAAGAGGCTAAAACATGGTCATCCTAGGATCTTCCAGCAGGACAACAATCCAAAGCGTACCACCAAATCAACACAAAAATGGTTCACTGACCATAAAATCAAGCTTTTGCAATGACCATCCCAGTCCCCTTATCTAAACCCCACAAGAGAGGACCAAGGACTCTGAAGAATCTGGAGAGTTTCTGTATGGAGGAATGGTCTCAAATCCCATCCTATGTGTTCTCACACCTCAGCAAATACTATAGGGGACGACTCAGAGCTTTTATCTCGGCAAAGGGAGGGTGCACAAAGTACTAAATGCAGGGGTGCCAATAATTGTGACATGCATGTTTTTGAATAAAATAATAAAACTCAGCGACAATTGTGGGTTTTCAAGCATGAACTGCTCGTTTCAAGTCCTGCCACAGCGTCTCAATTGGGATTAGGTCTGGACTTTGACTAGGCAATTCCGAAACTTCAAATTTGTTGCTTTTTAACCATTTTCATGTAGACTTGATTGTGTTTTTAATCATTGTCTTGATGGATGTTCAGCTTCAGCTCACAGACGGATGCCCTGACATTCTCCTGTAGAATTCTCTGATGAAGAGCAGAATTTATGGTTCCTTCTATTAAGGCAAGTCTTCCATGTCCTGAGGCAGCTAAGCACCCCCAAACATCACACTACCACCACCATGCTTGACCAATGGTATGAGGTTCTTTCTGTGGAATGCAGTGTTTGGTTATTGCCAGACTATTACGGGACCCATTTCATCCAAGAATATGACTAAAGTTTGCCAAAAAGCACCTGGGCTCAGTGGAAATGTTCCAAACCTCATGTCTCTATCATAATCCGTTCAAAAGGTATTGGCGTTTTTACCCTTATAGGATGGCCAGAATTAGGGTGACTAAATCAATAGAGGCCAAAGAAAAAAACTCGGTAAAAAAATCTTGAAAATTGCATTGCGTCAGCTAGGCTGGATTCTGGGATACTGGCTACCACTCTCCCATTGAATTCGTCATCTCTTCTCAAATTTCAAATTTGCAGGACATAAAACAACATAGAGGTAAGATTGATATGGACATTGACATGACAAGTAGTATTTTCATGTTTTATACTGAACAAAAATATAAACGCGACACACAAACATTTCTACGATTTGACTGAGTTACAGTTCATATAAGGAAATCAGTAAATTTATCTAAATTCATTTGGCCCTAATCATTGGATTTCACATGACTGGGCAGGGGTGCAGCCGTGGGTGGGTCTAGGCGGGCATAGGCCCACCCACTGAGGAGCCAGGCCCAGCCAATCAGAATTGGGTTTTTCCCCACAAAAGGGCTTTATTACAAACAGAAATACTCCTCAGTTTCATCAGCTTCCCCGGAGGCTGGTTTCAGATGATCCCGCAGGTGAAGAAGCCAGATGTGGAGGTCCTGGGCTAGCGTGGCATTTTCACTCTGGGTAGAGTGGGTGGACACATTACATATATTAAAAAATTCATTAATGTCATTAGCTACAGCGCCTTACAAAAATATTCACCCCCTTGGCGTTTTCCTATTTTGTTGCATTACAACCTGTAATTTAAATGGATTTATATTTGGATTTCATGTAATGGACATACACAAAATAGTCGAAATTGGTGTAGTGAAATTAAAAATATCACTTGTTTCAACAAAAAATAATTTAAAAGGAAAAATTGTGCGTGCATATGTATTCACCCCCTTTACTATGATGCCCCAAAAGAAGATCTGGTGCAACTATTTACCTTCAGAAGTCACATAATTAGTCAAATAAAGTCCACCTATGTGCAATCTAAGTGTCACATGATCTGTCACATGATCTCAGTATATATACAGCTGTTCTGAACGGCCCCAGAGTCTGCAACACCATTAAGCAAGGGGCACCACCAAGCAAGCAGCACCATGAAGACCAAGGAGCTCTCCAAACGGGTCAAGGACAAAGTTGTGGAGAAGTACAGATCAGGGTTGGGTTATAAAAAAATATCTGAAACTTTGAACATCCCACGGAGCACCATTAAATCCATTATTAATAAATAGAAAGAATATGGCACCACAACAAATCTGCCAAGAGAGGGCCACCGACCAAAACTCACAGACCAGGCAAGGTTGGCATTACTCAGAGGCAACAAAGAGACCAAAGATTACCCTGAAGGAGCTGCAAAGCTCCACAGTGGAGATTGGAGTATCTGTCCATAGTACCACTTTAAACCGTACACTCCACAGAGCTGGGCTTCACGGAAGAGTGGCCAGAAGAAAAACAATAAGCAAACACGGTGTTTGCCAAAAGGCATGTGAGAGACTCCCCAAACATATGGAAGCAGGTACTCCGGTCAGATGAGATTAAAATTAAGCTTTTTGGCCATCAAGGAAAAAACTATGTCTGGCGCAAACCCAACATCTCTCATAACCCAGAGAATACCATCCCCACAGTGAAGCATGGTGGTGGCAGCATCATGCTGTGGGGGTGTTTTTCATCGGCAGGGACTTGGAAACTTGTCATAATTGAAGGAATGATGGATGAAGCTAAATACAGGGAAATTCTTGAGGGAAACCTGTTTCAGTCTTCCAGAGATTTGAGACTGGGATGGAGGTTCACCTTCCAGCAGGACAATGACCCTAAGCATACTGCTAAAGCAACACTTGAGTGGTTTAAGAGGAAACATTTAAATGTCTTGGAATGGCCTAGTCAAAGCCCAGACCTCAATCCAATTGAGAATCTGTGGTATGATTTAAAGATTGCTGTACACCAGCGGAACCCATCCAGCTTGAAGGAGCTGGAGTAGTTTTGCCTTGTAAAATGAACAAAAATCCCAGTGGTTAGATGTGCCAAGCTTATAGTGACATACCCCAAGAGACTTGCAGCTGTAATTGCTGCAAAAGGTGTTTCCACAAAGTTTTGACTTTGGGGGCGGGGGGGGGGGTGAATAGTTATGCATGCTCAAATTTCCTTTTTTTGTCTTATTATCTGTTGTCTGTTTCACATTGAAAAATATTTTGCATCTTCAAAGTGGTAGGCATGTTGTGTTAATCAAATGATACAACCCCCCCCAAAAAAATCTATTTTAATGCCAGATTATAATGCAGCAAAATAGGAAAAATGCCAAAGGGGGTGAATACTTTCGCAAGCTACTGTACATCATTTACTGCCATATAAGAAGCAACTTGCTCACAGACAGTGATTAAAAACACCAATTTCTAAGCTCTGAGCACATCAAAAGAAAATATTCCTCTCCCAGGTAGACGAATCAAAATCTTTCCTCCTTTTATGCCCCTGTGGAGATTGGGGAGGTGTTACACTATTTGTATCAGCTTAATCAATGATAACTGCTAGGAGACATTATTTTAATGATAAGCCTGAGCCTGTTATATATACAGTGGGGCAAAAAAAGTATTTAGTCAGCCATCAATTGTGCAAGTTCTCCCACTTAAAAAGATGAGAGAGGGCTGTAATTGTCATCATAGGCACACTTCAACTATAACAGACAAAATTAGAGAAAAGAAAATCCAAAAAATCACATTGTAGGATTTTTAATGAATTTATTTGCAAATTATGGTGGAAAATAAGTATTTGGTCACCTACAAACATGCAAGATTTCTGGCTCTCACAGACCTGTAAATTCTTCTTTAAGAGGCTCCACTGTCCTCCACTCATTACCTGTATTAATGGCACATGTTTGAACTTGTTATCAGTATAAAAGACACCTGTCCACAACCTCAAACAGTCACACTCCAAACTCCACTATGGCCCAGACCAAAGAGCTGTCAAAGGACACCAGAAACAAAATTGTAGACCTGCACCAGACTGGGAAGACTGAAGCTGCAATAGGTAAGCAGCTTGGTTTGAAGAAATCAACTATGGGAACAATTATTAGGAAATGGAACACATACAAGACCACTGATAATCTCCCTCGATCTGGGGCTCCACGCAAGATCTCACCCAGTGGTGACAAAATGATCACAAGAACGGTGAGCAAAAATCCCAGAACCACACGGGGGGACCTAGTGAATGACCTGCAGAGAGCTGGGACCAAAGTAACAAAGCCTACCATCAGCAAGGGCATTGAAGACGAAACGTGGCTGGGTCTTTCAGCATGACAATGATCCCAAACACACCGCCCGGGCAACGAAGGAGTGGCTTCGTAAGAAGCATTTCAAAGATCTCAACCCCATAGAAAATCTTTGGAGGGAGTTGAAAGTCTGTGTTGCCCAGCAACAGCCCCAAAACATCACTGCTCTAGAGGAGATCTGCATGGAGGAATGGGCCAAAATACCAGCAACAGTGTGTGACCTTGTGAAGACTTACAGAAAACGTTTGACCCCTGTCATTGCCAACAAAGGGTATATAACAAAGTATTGAGAGAAACTTTTGTTATTGACCAAATACTTATGTTCCACCATAATTTGCAAATATATTAATTAAAAATCCTACAATGTGATTTTCTGGATTTTTTTTCTCATTTTGTCTGTCATAGTTGAAGTGTACCTATGATGAAAATTACAGGCCTCTCTCATCTTTTTAAGTGGGAGAACTTGCACAATTGGTGGCTGACTAAATACTTTTTTTCCCCAATGTATACTGCCAGACGAAATATGACGTTCCTAAAAGAGCTAAACAAACTTGAGCTGAAGTTTACAGAGATTAATTTTCACTAAGGAGCATTACCCCCGCCAAAAAAAAAAAAGCACTTTGATCAGGACCCTGCAGCAAAATGAATTAATTTAGGCTGTGAATCGTGTTATTTCAATGGAGAGGGGCCATATATTATCCGCCTCTCTGCCTTTTGGGTCGGAAAGACCTTGTATAATACTTACTGCCTCATACAACAATTGTTTCCCTGGGTTTCAACAAGGGTTTCTGAGCGTGACCATAGACAAATACAGTGAAGGTATACAATATTACACAGTACCTGCATACAGTATAATACAACTCTTTTGTGCTGTTTGCAATGATCCAACAATACATTGAGAGGCTTAAGCTTTGTTTCATACATCATTGTCTAGATACTCAGCCCCAAAAGGGACTAATAAAATGTTAGGGTGTGTTTCATGATTTCAATATGAAAGGCTGTTCTGAAACTTGAAAATGATCCATACTTTTTTTCTGGCTACGGTTTCTCTCCTTTTTTTCCTGAGAAATGCAGTATCACTTCTGGTGAGATAGCCGTATTCAGATCAGCTCTAGACAAGGTTGAGTGATGGAAGCAATCCCTGAGATGTGCACTTTTAATAGAGCAGATGCCAGACTGCACGCAGCAAAGAAAAACATTAAGCAGTAGCACGGAAGAAGTGAAAGCTTGGCTTCCCCCCACTACTCAACAGCAGGATGGTAGTACCCATCATTTGGAGTCAAACAACATCAGTCAAGAGCCACTCACATGGAAATATGTGCACCTCTGCATGCACGGCATCATACAACGTTCTACACAGTTACATGCCTTGTTTTATGAAATATTCCCCATTTCAAACTGACAGGCAAACATTCAGACCAAAGTAGATGTTCTTGGATATTCATGTTGCCAGCTTCCTATGTCCATCACAATATATTGAATTTCCAATCTCACAAGAAGTTAGATCAAAAGTTTAATGTTGCCACAAGTGACTAAGTCCCTGTTCCATCACATGATACCTTTATCTCAGGACCTCGCTGACGGAACAGACAGTTATCAACAAGTTAATTCACCTTGTCGCAGTGCATAATTGGCTAAGATATGCATTTTCCATAAATAGGTCTGTGGCAGTTTTTGAGTCAGGGTCCGCCAATGTCCCCCTCATCTTCCCATGATTCCATCAACAAGATTTCTTTCATGTCCTGCCAATACTCACGGACTACTGCCACCAGGCCATACGCTTCTAATTAACACATGGTGACGAGGCAAATGAGAATTGGAGAAGACAGGAGGGAAGGTTTATAGCGAGCAATCGGAATAATTAGACATGTCATTAATATGCAAACGAGGTGATGGGAAGAGGTAATCAGCAGTGTGTTTAATGATGTGTAATGATGTTGCGAACCTGTCAGCCAATGTGACAAATACTTGTTAGAAGACAATGGCATTGTTTGAATCAACTTGAAGGGTCTTATTTGGTTACTAATGGTTTCCAAATTAATAACCATGATGGTAATTTTAGTATTATTATAGCTCCTATGCTGAGCTCAATGGTGACAGTTATTTCCAGACATCATTGCTGTGAATTTACTGGGTATTAGTTTGCTCAGTGGCTGTTGATGTATACTGAACAAAAATATAAACACAACAATTTCAATTTTTTTACAGAGTTAGAGTTTATATAAGGAAATCAATACATTTAAATAAATAAATTAGGCCTAATCTATGGATTTTTACATGAGAAGGGGCACAGCCATTGGTGGGCCTGGGAGGGTATAGGCCCACCCACTTGGGAGCAAGACCCACTGACTGGAGAGCCAGGCCCAGCCAATCAGAATGAGCTTTCCCCCACAAAAGGGCTTTATTACAGACAGAAATACTCCTCAGTTTCATCAGCTGTCCGGTTTGCTGGTCTCAGACAATAATGCAGGTGAAGAAGCCGGATGTAGAGATCCTGGGCTGGCATAGTTACATGTGGTCTGCGGTTGTGAGGCCGAATTGGACATACTGCCAAATTCTCTAAAACGAAGTTGGAGGCAGCTTGTGGTAGAGAAATTAACATAACATTATCTGGCAACAGCTCTGGTGGACATTCCTGCAATCAGCATACAAATTGTACACTCCGTCAAAACGCTCCATTTATGGCATTGTGTTGCGTGACAAAACTGAACATTTTAAAGTGGCCTTTTATTGTCCCCAGCACAAGGGGCACCTGTGTAATGATCATGCTGTTTAATCAGCGTCTTGATATGCCACACCTGTCAGGTGGATGGAATATTTTGGCAAAGGAGAAATGCTGACTGACAGGAATGTAAACACATTTACGCACAAAATTTGAGAGAAATACGCTTTTTGTGCATATTGAACATTTACGGGATCTTTCATTTCAGCTCATGAAACATGGGAAGAACACCTTACATGTTGCGTTTATATTTTAGTTCAGTATAGATTGTGTCTGAACTGTATATCTAGTCATTTGTTTGAGTTGGATTAAAGGCGAGAATGTTCTCTTTAAGTGGTGTTGCTTGGAGACTGCTGTGTATGCTGGCTACTATTTTCACTCTTTTAAGTTTCTGAGAGATTGGTTAGTTTAAAGAAATAAAGACAGTTAAGCAGTACTCTGAACATATTAAAATCATCCATGTTTTCACAATATAAAACAAAAAAGTGAAGTCTTATCCTGTAATTTTAATCTGAAAATGATGATTCAAATCTGCTTGCATTCTCACTTGTGTGTAGGTCTTTGGTTTTCTTTGTGAAGCAATAAGGTAGCATTGTCACGTTCTGACCATCGTTCGTATGTGTTTTCCTTGTTTTAGTGTTGGTCAGGACGTGAGCTGGGTGGGCATTCTTTGTTGTGTGTCTGGTTTGTCTATTTCTATGTTTGGCCTGATATGGTTCTCAATCAGAGGCAGGTGTTAGTCATTGTCTCTGATTGGGAACCATATTTAGGTAGCCTGTTTTGTGGGTGATTGTTCCTGTCTCTGTGTTTGCACCAGATAGGACTGTTTTGGTTTTCGCACGTTTATTGTTTTTGTTAGTTTATTCATGTATAGTGTCTCTATAAATTAAACATGAATAACCACCACGCTGCATTTTGGTCCGCCTCTCTTTCACCAGAAGAAAACCGTTACAAGCATAATACAATTGGAAAGTGCTAAACACCATTACTAGGTCAATAATACTATATCAATGCTTTAATCACTACTAAAAGTTATACCCATAAATATAACTTGAATTTGAGTCTCTTAAACTGAACCTAAACTATGAGAAATCTGCTGAATCGGTTGGCAACCTGAATTTGTATCAGATTTGGCAATTCAAACTGTAGCAATTTTTTGTAAGAGTAAGGACATAATGTCAACACAAATAAAACACAAATAAATAAACTTACCGCTAATAGGCATTGATGGTGCATTGGTGATTTCATTCCTAGCAGAGGTGGTGCATTCTTGGCTGCCCTGGTGCCCCCTGAAGTTACCACACTGCTATTGGAAGTGCCAATTACGACTGTATGAGCCATCATCCGAGCATTATGATACAGGTGGTTGGAAATATGGAAAGCGGAGCGAAAATGCCAAGAAGACTGGATCCTTTGGCATCAGATAAAAAAAAGGTGAAGGCTCCCACCCAAACACTCTCCCAAATTGAAAAATATCTTTCATTGTCTATCTGAAGTGAGTTTCGGAGTGACTCTACACTGTGTTCCCTTTAGCCTATTCATTCAAGCAGAGCAATTTGGACTCATTAGCAACAATCCTCTATCATGCAATTTTGTTACCCTCCGCATTTAAGCAAATCAGTCTCTTTATAAAGCCCTGTATTAAGTAACAACACACAGCCTCTTAGGCTGATGTGAAAAGATTTGATGTGATTGGTCAAAAGACTAATTAGCGGAAAAAATATCTAAATTGGGCAGCCTTACTTACAGCCATCACTAGTGTGCATGGCCAAAGAATTCTATTTTCATGCCAACTGACCATGATGCTACTTCCGGATGTTGAGCACCACGTTCAGCCAGGGAGAAACAACAGACTGCTACAACCTGATTGGCTGAACGCGGTGTGCAACATCCGGAAGTAGCATTAGCCACTCTAGCATGGTGGTGGAGAATTTGTTTATTAAGACCATGCTGATATTTTCCCAGGTCTTTTAGGCCGGCGCCCCATTAAATCGACATGAGGAATAATAGTGCCATCTGGTGGCAGTAGTGCTAGAATTGAACTTGGATTTCCATTCAAAGACTCAACAAGCGGTTCTGGTAGGACTATGGTATTTATATTTTAGGATTTGCTTTCTGGACTGTTGGGTCAGTTGATGAATTATTATTTTATTGTTCTGCTTTGTTTTTGCTATCAATACACTATTATTGAACTGACCAAGTTATTTATGACAAGTTTGTGGTTTATGCAAGTGTGTTACAGTGTTCCCCTCCAGTTTATGGTCCTGCATATTATCATTAGGACTTTTCTACCAGGGTTATATGCTGCATTTTTATTTGTAAAAATGCTTGGTTTCTCTGTCAGCGCAGTTGCAGTTGTTGTTACTGTACATATTTCAGGTACATTTTCCTCAAGTCTTCCTAGAGATACTAACTATTCTCTGTGTTTGTGGAATTGTGGAATAAATGAATATAGAGAAGTTAATATTTCTTTGAAACTTATTTTGTACATAATGTTGCTGCTACGGTCTCTTATGACTGAAAAGAGCTTCTGGACATCAGAACAGCGATTACTCACCTTGAATTGGTCGAATAATTTTTCTACAATGAGTCGGACGAGGGATTTACTCCAGACAACTTTACGGTTTTTACTTTTTAAGTACTGTTTATATTTTTAGTTTTTCCCTCACTCAACTTTTTTTCATTCAAATGTTTCACTCCGGACACTTTATCTGGACATGGTTCGTTAGGACCTCCAACAGCCGAAGCTAAGTAGTAACATTAACATGATGCCTTCTAATTGTAGTCGCTGTACTCATAATATACAGGAGAATGATCGCCTTATGGCGAGGATAGCTGTGCTGCAAGCCCAGCTTCAGACGCAATCGTTAGGCAAGGGTAATTTCAGTGTAGGAAAGGATGAAACAGCGTCTGTGCCACCAGTAAGTACAGATGGTAGTATAAATCCCCTCACAAAGTCCCCGCAACCCGACAACTTTCTCATGGCTTCTGGAGGGAAATGCTGTAGGAATGCTCAACCGGTGTCACTCATTCAGCCTACAGAAACTTTCAACCGGTTCTCCCCATTAAGCAGCGAGTCGGAGTCAGAGGCCGAGCTTTCTCTGGTCTCTACTCCTCCCGTTACGGGGTCTGAGACGCCGAAGCCTCCCACCATTAGCTCTGATAAATTCAAAACCCTAGTCATTGGCGACTCCATTACCCACATTATTAAACTTAAAATGAACCATCCAGCAATCATACACTGTTAACCAGGGGGCAGGGCTACCGAAGTTAAGGCTAATCTGAAGATGGTGTTGACTAAAGCTAAAACTAGCGAGTGTAGAGAGTATAGGGATATTGTTATCCACGTTGGCACCAACGATGTTAGGATGAAACAGTCAGAGGTCACCAAGTTTCAGCGTGTAAATCAGCTAGAAAGATGTGTTGGCATCTAGTAATTGTCTCTGGCCCCCTCCCAGTTAGGGGGAGTGATGAGCTCTACAGAGTCTCACAACTCAATCGCTGGTTGAAAACTGTTTTCTATCCCAAAAGATAGAATTCTTAGATAATTGGCCCTCTTTCTGGGACTCACCCACAAACAGGACCAAGCCTTGCCCGTTGAGGAGTGACATCCTAGCTGGAGGAGTGCTCTCATCTTATCTATGAACATAGACAGGGCTCTAACTCCCCTAGCTCCACAATGAAATAGGGTGCAGGCCAGGAAGCAGGCTGTTAGCCAGCCTGCCAACTTAGTGTAGTCAGCTCAGCTATCCCCATTGAGACCATGTCTGTGCCTCAACCTAGGTTGGGCAAAACTAAACATGGCGGTGTTCGCCTTAGCAATCTCACTAGAATAAAGACCTCCTCCATTCCTGCCATTATTGAAAGAGATCTTGATACCTCACATCTCAAAATAGAGCTACTTAATGTTAGATCCCTCACTTCCAAGGCAATTATAGTCAATGAACTAATCACTGATCATAATCTTGATGTGATAGGCCTGACTGAAACATGGCTTAAGCCTGATGAATTTACTGTGTTGAATGAGGCCTCACCTCCTGGTTTCACTAGTGACCATATCCCCCGTGCATCCCGCAAAGGCGGAGGTGTTGTTAACATTTACGATAGCAAATTTCAATTTACAAAAAAAAAACTGATATTTTCGTCTTTTGAGCTTCTAGTGATGAAATCTATGCAGTCTACTCAATCACTTTTTTGAGCTTTTTTGAACAAGCTTATATGCTTGTAGTCATAGCAGATAATATTCAAATTTTTGGTGACTTTAATATTCACATGGAGAAGTCCAAAGACCCACTCCAAAGGCTTTCAGAGCCATCATAGACTAAGTGGGTTTTGTCCAACATGTCTCCGGACCTACTCACTGCCACAGTCATACTCTGGACCTAGTTTTTGTCCCATGGAATAAATGTTGTGGATCTTAATGTTTTTCCTCATAATCCTGGAATATCGGACCACCATTTTATTACGTTTGCAATCGCAACAAATAGTCTGCTCAGACCCCAACCAAGGAGCATCAAAAGTTGTGCTATAAATTCTCAGACAACCCAAAGATTCCTTGATGCCCTTCCAGATTCCATCTTCCTACTCAATGATATCAGAGGACAAAAATCAGTTAACCACCAAACTGAGGGACTCAATTTAAACTTATGCAATACCCTAGATGCAGTTGCACCCCTAAAAACTAAAAACATTTGTCATAAGAAACTAGCTCCCTGTTATACAGAAAATATCAGAGCTCTGAAACAAGCTTCCAGAAAATTGGAACGCAAATGGCGCCACCCCAAACTGGAAGTCTTCCGACTAGCTTGGAAAGACAGTACCGTGCAGTATCGAAGAGCCCTCACTGCTGCTCGATCATCCTATTTTTCCAAATTAATTGAGGAAAATAAGAACAATCTGAAATTTATTTTTTATACTGTCGCAAAGCTAACTAAAAAGCAGCATTCCCCAAGAGAGGATGGGTTTCACTTTAGCAGTGATAAATTCACAAACTTCTTTGAGGAAAAGATCAAGATCATTAGAAAGCAAAGTACGGAGTCCTTTTTAAATCTGTGTATTCCTCCAAAGCTCAGTTGTCCCGAGTCTGCACAACTCTGCCAGGACCTAGGATCAAGGGAGACACTCAAGTGTTTTAGTACTATATCTCTTGGCACAATGATGAAAATAATCATGGCCTCTAAACATTCAAGCTGCATACTGGACCCTATTCCAACTAAACTACTGAAAGAGCTGCTTCCTGTGCTTGGCCCTCCTATGTTGAACATAATAAACGGCTCTCTATCCACCGGATGTGTACCAAACTCACTAAAAGTGGCAGTAATAAAGCCTCTTGAAAAATCCAAACCTTGAGCCAGAAAATATAAAAAACTATCAGCCTATATAGAATCTTCCAATCCTCTCAATTTCTTTTAGAAAAGGCTGTTGCGCAGCAACTCACTGCCTTCCTGAAGACAAACAATGTATATGAAATGCTTCAGTCTGGTTTTAGACCCCATCATAGCACTGAGACTGCACTTGTGAAGGTGGGAAATGACCTTTTAATGGCATCAGACCGAGGCTTTGCATCTGTCCTCGTGCTCCTATGTGCTGCTTTTGATACCATCGATCACCACATTCTTTTGGAGAGTTAGGAAACCCAAATTGGTCTACACGGACAAGTTCTGGCCTGGTTTAGATCTTATCTGTCGGAAAGATATTAGTTTGTCTCTGTGAATGGTTTGTCCTCTGACAAATCAACTGTAAACTTTGGTGTTCCTCAAGGTTCCGTTTTAGGACCACTATTGTTTTCACTATATATTTTACCTCTTGGGGATGTCACAAAAAACTTTCACTGCTATGCGGATGACACACAGCTGTACATTTCAATGAAACATGGTGAAGCCCCAAAATTGCCCTCGCTAGAAGCCTGTGTTTCAGATATAAGCAAGTGGATGGTTGCAAACTTTCTACATTTAAATTCGGACAAAACAGAGATGCTTGTTCTAGGTCCCAAGAAACAATGAGATCTTCTGTTGAATCTGACAGGTAATCTTAATGGTTGTACAGTAGTCTCAAATTAAACTGTGAAGGACCTAGGCGTTACTCTGGACCCTGATCTCTCTTTTGACGAACATATCAAGACTGTTTCAAGGACAGCTTTTTTCCATCTACGTAACATTGCAAAAATCAGAAACTTTCTGTCCAAAAATGATGCAGAAAGATTTATCCATGCTTTTGTTACTTCTAGGTTAGACTACTGCAATGCTCTACTTTCCGGCTACCCGGATAAAGCACTAAATAAACTTCAGTTAGTGCTAAATACGGCTGCTAGAATCCTGACTAGAACCAAAATAACGTGATCATATTACTCCAGTGCTAGCCTCCCTACACTGGCTTCCTGTCAAGGCAAGGGCTGATTTCAAGGTTTTACTGCTAACCTACCAAGCATTACATGGGCTTGCTCCTACCTATCTCTCTGATTTGTAGTCCAACGCTCTAACCACTAGGCTACCCTGCCGTGACAGAAGATCCCACCAAAAATGGACCAAGCAGCGTGTTCAGGAGGAATGGACCTGGGAGGAAATGGAGGAATGGACCTGGGAGGAGATTCTGGATGGAGCAGAACCCTGGACGCAGGCTGGGGAGTATCGCTGTCCTAAGGAGGAGTTAGAGGCAGCAAAAGCGGAACGGCGATATTACAAGGATTTGTACCAACGAGACAAGCATGAGGCACCCCCATAAAAACTCCTTGTGCTTACTGTGGGGAACGTGTGACTGGTCAGACACCGTGATATGCAGTGATGCGTAAGGTGTCTCCAGTTCGCATTCATAGCCCGGTGCGCTCTATTCCAGCTCCTCGCATTTGCAGGGCTAGAATGGGCATCCAGCCACCCCAGTATCTCTACTTGCACATTCATCTTCTGCACATCTATCATGCCAGTGTTTAATAGCTATATTGTAATTATTTCGCAACTATGGCCTATTTTTTTGCCTTACCTCCCTTATTCTACCTCATTTGCACACACTTAATATAGACTTTTTCCATTGTATTATTGACTGTATGTCTTGTTTATTCAATGTGTAACTGTGTTGTTGTTTGTCGCACTGCATTGCTTTATCTTGGCCAGGTCGCAGTTGTAAATGAGAACTTGTTATCAACAAGCCTACCTAGTTAAATAAAGGTGAAATTTTAAAAAGTAAAAATTCAAACCAGGGACTGTAGTGACACCTCTTGCACTGAGATGCAGTGCCTTAGACCGCTGTGCCACTTGGGAGCATCGGTCAGTGGTGGTTTGTAGGCAGCTACGAAACATAATCTGTAGGCCACACTATCTACCTAGAGAGTTTTCATCTGTATTTTTCGTAGCTGTCTACATACCACCACATACCAAATCTGGTACTAAGACCACACTCAATGAGCTGTATACCCCCATAAACAAACAGAAAAATGCTTATCCAGACAGGGACTTTAATAATACAGGGAAACTTAAATCAGTTTTTTCTATTACCATGTGAAATGTGCAACCAGAGGGAAAAAAACTATAGACCACCTTTACTCCACACAGAGAGACACGTACAAAGCCCTCCCTCACCCTCCATTTGGCAAATCTGACCATAATTATATCCTCCTGATTCCTGCTATCAAGCAAAAAGTAAGGCAGGAAGCACCAGTGACTTGGTCAATAAAAAAGTGGTCAGATGAAGCAGTTGCTAAGCTACAGGACTGTTTTGCTAGCACAGACTGGAATATGTTCCGGGATTTTTCCGATGGCATTGAGGAGTACACCACATCAGTCATTGGCTTCATCAATAAGTGCATCAATGACGTGGTCCCCACATTGACTGTACATATATACCCCAACCAGAAGCCATAGATTACAGGCAACATCAAACAGGCAAAGCGCCAATACAGGACTAAGATCGAATCATACTACACCGGCTCTGACGCTCATCAGATGTGGCAGGGCTTGTAAAACTATTACAGACTACAAAGGGAAGCACAGCCGAGAGTTGTCAAGTGACACAAGCCTACCAGACAAACTAAATTACTTCTATGCTTGCTTCGGGGCAAGTAACACTGAAACATGCATGAGAGCATCATTTGTTCCGGACAACTGTGTGATCACGCTCTCCGCAGCCGATGTAAGTAAGACCTTGAAGCAGGTCAACATTCACAAGGCCGCGGGCCAGATGGATTACTAGGATGTGTACTCCGAACAGGCGCTGACCAACTGGCAAGTGTCGTCACTGACATGTTCAACCACTTCCTGTCAGAGTCCAACATGTCTCAAGCAGACCACTATAGCCACTGTGCCCAAGAACACTAAGGTAACCTGCCAAAATGACTACCAACCCATAGCACTCACGTCTGTAGCCATGAAGGGCTTTGAAAAGCTGGTAATGACTCACATCAACACCATTATCCCAGAAACACTAGACCCACTCCAATTTGCATACCGCCCCAACAGATCCACAGATGATGCAGTCTCTATTGCACTCCTCACTTCCCTTTCACAGCTGGACAAAAGGAACACCTATGTGAGAATGTTATTCATTGACTACAGTTCAGTCTTTAACACCATAGTGCCCTCAAAGCTCATCACTAAGCTAAGGACCCTGGGACTAAACACCTCCCTCTCCAAGTGGATCCTGGACTTCCTGACGGTAACAACACATCCGCCACGCTGATCCTCAACACGGGGGCCCCTCAGGGATGTGTGCTCAGTACCCTCCTGCACTCATGACTGCACGACCAGGCACGACTCCAACACCATCATTATGTTTGCCAATGACACAACAGTGGTAGGCCTGATCACCGATAACAATGAGACAGCCTATAGGGAGGAGGTCAGAGACCTGACTGTGTGGTGCAAGGACAACAAGTCCTTTGTCCAGTGTCTGTGTTCTTTTGCCCATCTTAATCTTTTATTTTTATTGGCCAGTCTGAGATTTGGCTTTATCTTTGCAACTCTGCCTAGAAGGCCAGTATCCCGGAGTCGCCTCTTCACTGTTGACGTTGAGACTGGTGTTTTGTGGGTACTATTTAATGAAGCTGCCAGTTGAGGACTTGTGAAGCATCTGTTTCTCAAACTAGACACTAATGTACTTGTCCTCTTGCTCATTTGTGCACTGGGGCCTCCCACTCCTCTTTCTACTCGGGTTATAACCAGTTTTCTGTGAAGGGAGTAGGATACAGTGTTGTACGAGATCTTCAGTTTCTTGGCAATTTCTCACATGGAATAGCCTTAATTTCTCCAGAACAAGAATAGACTGACAAGTTTCAGAAGAAAGTCTTTTTCTGGCCATTTTGAGGCTGTAATCAAACCCACAGATGCTGATGCTCCAGATGCTCAACTAGTCTAAAGAAGGTTATATTGCTTTTTAAAATTATATTTCACCTTTATTTAACCAGGCTGGCGAGTTGAGAACAAGTTCTCATTTACAACTGCGACCTGGCCAAGATAAAGCAAGATTCTCTAATCAGGACAAGTAGTTTTCAGCTGTGCTAACAATTGCAAAAGGGTTTTCTAATGATCAATTAGCCTTTTAAAATAATAAACTTGGATTAGCTAACACAACGTGCCATTGGAACACAGGAGTGATGGGTGTTGATAATGGGCCTCTGTACACCTATGTAGGTATTCTATTAAAAATCAGCCCTTTACAGCTACAATAGTCATTTACAACATTAACAATGTCTACACTGTATTTCTGATCAATTTGATGTTATTTGAATGGACAAAAAATTTGCTTTTCTTTCAAAAAGAAGGACATTTCTAAGTGACCCCAAACTGTTAAATGGTAGTGTATGTGCATATTATGTGTGAGCAAATGATGAAGTGAGTGTTTTTATATGTGTTGAAGTGTCAGTGTGCGTGAGTGTAGGGACAAAGCAAAAATAAAATACAAGGTTCGACTCAGATTGTAGCCATTTTGTTAGCTATTTAGATAGCTATTTAGCAATCTTATGGCTTCCTTTCACCCCGCCCGATATAGAGGTCCTGGGTGGCAAGGAACACAGCCCCAGGGATATACTGGGCTGTCCACTCCACCCTCTGTAGCGCCATGCGATCAAGGGCATTACTATTACCATATCAAACAGTGATGCAGCCAGTCAAGATGCTCTCAATAGTACAGCTGTAGAACTTATTGTGGATTTGAGGGCCCATGCCAAACAATTTCAACATCCTAAGTGGGAACAGATACTGTCATGCCTTCTTCACGACTGTGTGAGTGTGTGTGGACTTTCTGACGTTGAGGGAGAGGTTGTTGTTTCGGAACAAACTGCCATGTCACTGACCTCCTCCCTGTAGGCTGTCTCATCGTCGCCGGTGATCAGGCTTACCACCGTCGTGTCATCAGCAAACCTGATGATGGTGTTGGGAGTCATGCGTGGCCATGCAGTCGTGGTTGAACAGGGAGTATAGGAGGGGACTAAGCACACACCCATGTGAGGCCCATGTGTTGAGAGTCAGTGTGGAAGAGTTGATGTTGCTTACACTCACCCTCTGGGAGCCAGTTGCAGGATCCAGTTGAAGAAGGAGGTGTCCTAAGCTTGGTGACGAGCTTGGAGGGGAAAGGGAAGGGGATACCTAGTCAGTTGCTGTTGAACACTGAGCATACCAGGCACGATTGTTCTCGTACAGAATTGATACTCTTTCCCTCGACTGACACCAATCTTCATCAGACTCTGCATGAGGAGTGGAGGGGGATTATCAGAAAGCATGTGTGTGTGCCTCTGCAGTCAGACTCTGCCTCAGTATTGATAGTCTAGAGTGTGATGGAGTGCAAATGAGAATGCAAAAGCGCATGATCTCGGAGCCATGAAGTCAAATAGTTTTGCAGCATGCTTGATTTGTTTGTTTTTTTACAACTGAAAAATATCCTGTCACCATTGTTTGCATCCGAGTTTATGATTGCAATTACAGGACATTTCATCACCTTTTAAGATAATAATTATTAATGATGAAACAGAAGTTGCCCAATTATCATTTTCATTTAACAAAATTACCAGACTTGTTGGATTGTGTCCAACGCAACAGCAAAGAAAGGCATAACTTACTAATTCTGACTTTAATTCTGATTATTTCCATTATTTCCACTCACGTCAGTAGCCATGAAGTGCCTTGAAAGGCATGTCATAGCTCACATCAGCAACATCCCGGAAACCCTAGACCTACTACAATTTGCATACTGAACCAACAGATCCACAGATGGTGCAATCTCAATCGCACTCCACACTGCCCTTTCCCACCTGGACAAAAGGAACACATATGTGAGAATACTGTTCATTGACTACAGCTCAGCGTTCAACACCATAGTGTCCACAAAGCTCATTCCTAAGCTAAGGACCTTGGGACGAAACACCTCCCTCTACAACTAGATCCTGGACTTCCTGACAGGCTGCCCCCAGGTGGTAAGGGTAGGCAACAACACATCTGCCACACTGACCCTCAACATGTCAGTGCGGTGCCAGGACAACAACCTCTCCCTCAAAGTGAGCAAGAGAAATGAAATGATCGTGGACTACAAGAAAAGGAGGACCGAATATGCCACCATTCACATTGACGGGGCTGTAGTGGATTGGGTCAAGAGTTTCAATTACTTGGTGTCCACATCGCCAACAAACTATCATGGTCCAAACACACCAAGAAAGTTGTGAATCAAATCAAAGTCACGTGTGCTTAATACAACAGGTGTAGACCATACAGTGAAATGCTTACTTACAGGCCCTAACCAACAGTGCAATTTTTACAGTAAAAAGACAGTAAATAATAACAGTAGCGAGGCTATATACACTGGTTAGTCAGGCTAATTGAGGTAGTATGTACATGTAGGTATGGTTAAAGTGACTATGATTATATGATAAACGGAGAGTAGCAGTAGCGTAAATGAGGGGTTCAGTGGGTGGTGGGAGGCGGGTGGCGGGACACAATGCAGATAGTCCGGTTAGCCAATGTGTGCGGGCTCCGGTTAGTTGGGCTAATTGAGGTAGAATGTACATGAATGTATAATTAAAGTGACTATGCATATATGGTAAACAGAGAGTAGCAGCAGTGTAAAGAGGGGTTGGGGGGTCACATTGCAAATAGTCTGGGTAGCCATTTGATTACCTGTCCAGGAATCTTATGGCTTGGGTGTAAAAGCTGTTGAGAAGCCTTTTGGTCCTAGACTTGGTGGTCAGGTCAGTGTTTTCTTTTATATCCAACACTAATAATAGGAGCAGGCCGTTTACTCTGGGCACCTTTCATCCAAGCTACTCAATACTGCCCCTGCAGCCATAATACGTTTTTAAGGCTGTCTTGGTGTGTTTGGGCCATTCTAGTTTGTTGGTGATGTGGACACCAAGGAACTTGAAGCTCTCAACCTGCTCCACTACAGCCCCGTCGATGAGAATGTGTGCTAGGTCCTCCTTTTCCTGTAATCTACAATCATCTCCTTAGTTTTGAGGGATAGGTAGGATAGGTTGTTGAGGGATAGGTTGTTATTCTGGCACCACTCGGCCAGATCTCTGACCTCCTCATTGTCTGTGATCAGGCCTACCACTGTTGTGTCATCTGCAAACTTAATGGTGTTGGAGTCGTGCCAGTTCATGCAGTCGTGGGTTAACAGGGAGTACAGGAAGGGACTAAGCAAAAATCAAATCAAATGTATTTGTCACATACACATGGTTAGCAGATGTTAATGCGAGTGTAGCGAAATGCTTGTGCCTCTAGTTCCGACAATGCAGTAATAACCAACGAGTAATCTAACCTAACAATTTCAAAACTACTGTAACGGTTTTCTTGAGTTGAAGGAGAGGCGGACCAAAGCGCAGCATGGTTATTTTGATTCATGTTTAATAAAAAGATAAACACGAACAATACAAAACAAGAAACGTAACGTGAAAACCTAAACAGCCTATTCTGGTGCAAACTAACACAGAGACAGGAACAATCACCCACAAACCCCAACACCAAACAGGCTACCTAAATATGGTTCCCAATCAGAGACAATGACTAACACCTGCCTCTGATTGAGAACCATATCAGGCCAAACACAGAAACAGACAAACTAGACACACAACATAGAATGCCCACTCAGATCACACCCTGACCAAACAAAAACACAGAAACATACAAAGCAAACTATGGTCAGGGTGTGACAACTACTACCTTATACACACAAGTGTGAAGGGATAAAGAATATGTACATCAAGATATATGAATGAGTGATGGTACAGAACAGCATAGGCAAGATGCAGTAGATGGTATCGAGTACAGTAAATACATATGAGATGAGTAATGTAGGGTATGTAAACAAAGTGGCATAGTTTAAAGTGGCTAGTGATACATGTATTACATAAAGATGCAGTAGGTGATAGAGTACAGTATATACATTTACATATGAGATGAATAATGTAGGGTATGTAAACATTATATTAAGTAGCATTGTTTAAAGTGGCTAGTGATGTATTTTACATCAGTTTCCATCAATTCCCATTATTAAAGTGGTTGGAGTTGAGTCAGTGTGTTGGCAGCAGCCACTCAATGTTAGTGGTGGCTGTTTAACAGTCTGGTGGCCTTGAGATAGAAGCTGTTTTTCAGTCTCTCGGTCCCAGCTTTGATGCACCTGTATGACCTCGCCTTCTGGACGATAGCGGGGTGAACAGGCAGTAGCTCGGGTGGTTGTTGTCCTTGATGATCTTTATGGCCTTCCTGTGACATCGGGTGGTGTAGGTGTCCTGGAGGGCGGGTAGTTTGCCCCCGGTGATGCGTGGTGCAGACCTCACTACCCTCTGGAGAGCCTTACGGTTGTGGGCGGAGCAGTTGCCGTACCAGGCGGTGATACAGCCCGACAGGATGCTCTCAATTGTGCAGCCTTGTGAATGTTGATCTGTTAAAAGGTCTTACTCATGTCGGCTACGCAGAGTGTGATCACGCAGTCATCCGGAACAGCTGATGCTCTCATGCATGCCTCAGTGTTGCTTGCCTCAAAGTGAGCATAGACATGATTTAGCTTGTCTGGTAGGCTAGTGTCACTGGGCAGCTCGAGGCTGTGCTTCCCTTTGTAGTCTGTAATAGCTTGCAAGTCCTGCCACATAAGGAGAGTGTCGGAGCCGGTGTAGTACGATTCAATCTTAGCCCTGTATTGGCGCTTTGCCTGTTTGATGGTTTGTCAGAGGGAATAGCAGGATTTCTTATAAGCTTCCGGGTTAGAGTCCCGCACCTTGAAATTGGCAGCTCTACCATTTAGCTCAGTGCGAATGTTGCCTGTAATCCATGACTTCTGGTTGGGGTATGTACGCACAGTCACTGTGGGGACAATGTTCTTGATGCCCTTATTGATAAAGCCAGTGACTTATGTGGTGTACTCCTCAATGCAAATGGAAAAATCCCGGAACATGTTCCAGTCTGTGATAGCAAAACAGTCCTATAGTTTAGCATCTGCTTCATTTGATCAATTTTTTAGAGACAGAGTCACTGGTGCTTCCTGCTTTAATTTTAGCTTGTAAGCAGGAATCAGGAGGATGGTCAGATTTGTGGTCAGATCTACCAAAAGGAGGGCAAGGGAGAGCTTTGTACTCATCTCTGTGTGTGGAGTACAGGTGATCTGGAATCTGGTTGCTCATTTAACATGTTGATAGAAATTAGGTCAAACTTATTTAAATTTCCCTGCATTAAAGTCCCCGGCCACTGGGAGTGCTGCCTCTGGGTGAATGGTTTCCTGTTTGCTTATTCCCTTACACAGCTGACTGAGTGCTGTCTTAGTGCCAGCTTCCGTCTGTGGAGGAAAATAAACGGCCACGAAAAGTATAGATGAAAACTCTCTTGGCAAATAGTGTGGTCTACAGTTAATCATAAGATGCTCTACTTCAGGCGAACAAAATGTAGAGACTTCCTTAGATTTCGTACACCAGCTGTTTACAAATTTGCACAGTCTTACTGGAGTATGCTGTTCTATCTAGCTGGTGCAGCTTATATCCTGCTATTTTATTTATTTATTTATTTATTTCACCTTTATTTTACCAGGTGGGCCAGTTGAGAACAAGTTCTCATTTACAACTGTGACCTGGCATAGATAAAGCAAACCAGTACGACAAACACAACACAGAGTTAAACATAAACAAACATACAGTCAATAACACAACAGAAAAGAAAAATAGAAAAATCTATGTACATTTTGTCCAAATGTAGAAGAGTAGGGAGGTAAAGGCGTAAATAGGCAAAATAATCAGAATTTAGCATTAATACTGCGGTGATAGATGTGCAGATGATGATGTGAAGTGGAGATACTGGGGTAAAAAGAGCAAAAGGGTAAGTAATAATATGGGGATGAGGTAGATGGGTGTGCCATTTACAGATTGGCTGTGTACAGGTACAGTGATCTGTAAGCTGCTCTGACAGCTGATGCTTAAAGTTAAAGAGGGAGAAATAAGACTCCAGCTTCAGTGATTTTTGCTATTTGTTCCAGTCATTGGCAGCAGAGAACTGGAAGGAGAGGCGACCAAAGTAAGTGTTGGCTTTGGGGATGACCAGTGCAATATATCTGCTGGAGCATGTGCTACGGGTGGGTGTTGCTATGGTGACCAGTGAGCTGAGATAAGGCGGGGCTTTACCTAGAAAGACTTATAGATGACCTGGAGCCAGTGGGTTGGCGACGGATATGTAGTGCGGGACAGCCAATGAGTGCATACATGTCACAATGGTGGGTAGTGTATGGGGCTTTGGTGACCAAACAGATGACACTGTGATAGACTGCATCCAGTTTGTTGAGTAGAGTGTTGGAGGCTATTTTATAGATGACATCGCCGAAGTCGAGGATCGGTAGGATGGTCAGTTTTACGTGGGTATGTTTGGCAACATGAGTGAAGGATGCTATGTTGCAATATAGGAAGCCTATTCTAGATTTAATTTTGGATTGGAGATGCTTAATGTGAGTCTGGAAGGAGAGTTTACAGTCTAACCAGACACCCAGGTATTTGTAGTTGTCCACGTATTCTAAGTCAGAGCTGTCCAGAGTAGTGATGCTGGACGGGCGAGCAGGTGCGGGAAGTGATCGACTGAATAGCATGCATTTAGTTTTACTTGCGTTTAAGAGCAGTCGGAGGCCACGGAAGGAGAGTTGTATGGCATTGAAGCTCATCTGGAGGTTAGTTAACACAGTGTCCAAAGAGGGGCCAGAAGTATACAGAATGGTGTCGTCTGCATAGAGGTGGATCAGAGAATCACCAGCAGCAAGAGCAACATCATTGATGTATACAGAAAAGAGAGTCGGCCCGAGAATTGAACCCTGTGGCACACCCACAGAGACTGTCAGAGGTCCGGACAACAGGCCTTCCAATTTGATACACTGAACTCTATCAGAGAAGTAGTTGGTAAACCAGGCGAGGCAATCATTTGAGAAACCAAGGCTGTCGAGTCTGTCAACAAGAATGTATATGAAGTATATACGAAATATATACGAAGAAAAATCCACATAGTAGCACAATTGGTTAGACTCACGTAAAACTGCTGACATTTCTTTTGGTACCATTTT
Source organism: Oncorhynchus nerka (assembly GCF_034236695.1). Taxonomy (NCBI): domain Eukaryota; kingdom Metazoa; phylum Chordata; class Actinopteri; order Salmoniformes; family Salmonidae; genus Oncorhynchus; species Oncorhynchus nerka. The sequence goes on along the minus strand of NC_088417.1, from coordinate 51,329,577 downwards.
AGACAGTGAAGAGGGCACAACAACGACCTTTTCCCCCTCAGGAGACTGAAAAGACTTGGCGGGATAGGATATGCATATAATTGGTAGCATAGGATAGAAAACACTCAGAGGTTTCTAAAACTGTTATAATAATGTCTGTGAGTATAACAGAACTGACATGGCAGGCAAAAAACGGAGGAAAATCCATCCGGAAAATGTGTTTTTTGAGCTCCCAGGCCATTCCTATGTGGCCTATTGAATTTCCAACCAAAAAGTGCCCAGATTGCAGTACCTATGGCTTCCACTGGATGTCAACAGTCTTTAGAAAGGGATTCAGGCTTGATTTTTGAAAAATGAACAGGTGGTTTTTCAAGGTGTCCCTCATTAGGACTCTGGTCTTGTCACGCCCTGGTCTAAGTATTTTGTGTTTTCTTCATGTATTGGGTCAGGCCAGGGTGTGGCATAGAGTTTTTGTATTGTGGTGTGTTTTGTCTTGGGATTTTGGAATGTGTGTATAGTGGGATTGTAGCTTAGTGGGGTGTTCTAGGAGAGTCTATGGCTGTCTGAAGTGGTTCTCAATCAGAGGCAGGTGTTTACCGTTGTCTCTGATTGGGAACCATATTTAGGCAGCCATATTCTTTGGTTGTATTGTGGGTGATTGTCCTGTGTGTCTTGATGTCCTGGTTAGAGGTTAGTAGACACTTGTATAGGCTGTTTTCGTTTTGTAGAGTTAGTGTTTTGTTGTGTGTTACGTTTGTTTATTAAAGATGAATCACAATAGACACGCTGCAGTTTGGTCCGACTCTCCTTCACCATTAGAAAGCCGTTACAGAATCACCCACCACAGGACCAAGCAGCGTGTCAACAGGCAGGAGCCACAGGAGAAGCGACAGGTGCAGCAGGAGCAACAGCAGCAGCAGCAAAGGCAGCAGCAGGAGAAGCAACAGAGGCAGCAGCAGCAGTGGGAGAGGCTGCACTCTTTGGATAAATGGACTTGGGAGGAGATCCTTGACGGAAAAGGACCCTGGGCAGAGCCATGGATGGAATTGGAGCTGTCGGCGAAGCAGAGTGCTGAGTCTGAGAGTGTGGAGGATGTAGTGGACAGAGTAGAAAGAAAGCTGTTGGCGTGGCATAGTATGCACGGCATACCAGTGCCAGCACCACGCATCAGGCCTACAGTGCGTCACCGCCTGTCCAGCGCTGCCGGAGCCTCCCGCCTGTCCGGCGCCGCTGCCGGAGCCCGCCCGCCTGTCCGGCGCCGCTGCCGGAGCCTCCCGCGTCCCGCCTGTCCGGCGCCGCTGCCGGAGCGTCCCCGCCTGTCCGGCGCCGCTGCCGGAGCCTCCCGCCTGTCCGGCGCCGCTGCCGGAGCCTCCCGCCTGTCCGGCGCCGCTGCCGGAGCGTCCCGCCTGTCCGGCGCCGCTGCCGGAGCTTCCCGCCTGTCCGGCGCTGTCAGAGCTACCGCCCCGGGCGCCGCTCATGCCAGAGCAGCAGCTACAGTGGGAGAGATTGCACTACCTGGAGAAATGGACATGGGAGGAGGTACTGGACGGTAAAGGACCCTGGGATCAGCCTGGAGATTATTGTCGCCCCAAAGCCGAGCTGGAGGCAGCAAAAGCAGAGAGGCGGCATTATGAGGAGCTAGCACGGCAGAGCGGATGGAAGCCTGAGAGTCAGCCCCAAAAATTTCTTGGGGGGTGGCTCACAGGGAGTATGGCTACGCTAGGTAGGAGACCTACGCTAACTTCCTGTGGTTACCGGGGGCTAGAGAGACCGGGCAGGCACCTTGTTATGCAGTGGTGCGCACGGTGTCCCCAGTGCGGGTGCATAGCCCGGTGCGGTATATTCCAGCTCCTCGTATCGGCCGGGCTAGAGTGGGCATCGAGCCAGGTAAGGTTGGGCAGGCTCGGTGCTCAAGAGCTCCAGTGCGCCTGCACGGTCCGGTCTATCCAGTACCACCTCCACCAGCCCTCCGGTAGCAGCCCCCGCACCAGGCTTCCTGGTAGCCAGCACCACGCATCAGCTCCCCGCACTGCCGGAGCCTCCCGCCTGTCCGGCGCAGCTGCCGGAGCCTCCCGCCTGTCCGGCGCCGCTGCCGGAGCCTCCGGAGCGCCTGTCCGGCGCCGCTGCCGGAGCGTCCCGCCTGTTCGGCGCCGGAGCCTCCGGAGCGCCTGTCCGGCGCCGCTGCCGGAGCCTCCCGCCTGTCCGGCGCCGCTGCCGGAGCGTCCCCGCCTGTCCGGCGCCGCTGCCGGAGCGTCCCGCCTGTCCGGCGCCGCTGCCGGAGCTTCCCGCCTGTCCGGCGCTGTCAGAGCTACCGCCCCTCATGCCAGAGGCGCCAGAGCCCTCATTCCAGAGGCACCAGTACTCCTCTGTTCAGCGCAGCCAGAGCTGTCAGCCTGCATGAAGCATCCAGAGCTGTTAGTCTGCCCAGCGCCGTACCCGTGAGCTACCCGTCTGCCCAGCGCCGTGCCTGAGCTACCCAGTCTGCCCAGCGCCCAGTCTGCCCAGTGCCGCCAGTCTGCCCAGCGCCGCCTGAGCTACCAGTCTGCCCAGCACCGCCAGTCTGCCCAGCACCGCCAGTCTGCCCAGCGCCGCCAGTGCTCCCAGTCTGCCCAGCGCCGCCAGTCTGCCCAGCGCCAGCCAGTCTGCCCAGCGCCGCCAGTCTGCCCAGCGTGCCAGCGCCAGTCTGCCCAGCGCCGCCAGTCTGCCCAGCGCCAGTCTGAGCCACCCAGTCTGCCCAGCGCCGCCAGTCCACCATTCAGTGCCGCCAGTCTGCCCAGCGCCGCCTGAGCTACCAGTCTGCCCAGCGCGCCAGTCTGCCCAGCGCCACCAGTGCCGCCAGTCTGCCAGGATCAGTTAGATCCGCCATTCAGCCAGGATAGCCCCCCCAGTTTGGTCCGACTCTCCTTCACCATTAGAAAGCCGTTACAGGTCTTGTGGCGCGCGTGAATGAGGGCGTGCACTTCGTTATTTATCTCCGGTATTGAAGATACTACATTATGTCTTACATTTTATAGTTAATTTACATATTAGGGTACCTGAGGATTGATTAGAAACATTGTTTGACTTGTTTGGACGAAGTTCACCAGTAACTTTTGGGATTCCTTTGTCTGCATGTTGAACGAGTGGAACGGGTGGATTACTGAATCAAACGTGCCAACTAAACTGACCTTTTTGGGATATAAATATATATATTATTGAACAAAACGACCACTTGTTGTATAGCTGGGACGCTTGGGATTGCAAACAGAGGAAGATCGTCAAAGGTAAGTGATTTATTTTATCGCTATTTGTAATTTTTGTGACACCTCTGCTGGTTTGAAAAATATTTTTGTGCGGTGTGTATGCGGGGCGCTTTCCTCATACAATCGAATGCTATGCTTTCGCCGTAAAGCCTATTGTAAATCGGACAAAGCGGCTCGATTTCCAAGATTCTTAACTAAAAAATGATGTATGACACTTGTATCTTCATGAATGTTTAATATTACAATTATGTATTTTGAATTAGGCGCTCTGCAATTTCACCGGATGTTGTCGAGGTGGAACGCAAGCGGGACACCGATCCCAAAGTTAACAGCTTCTACCCCCAAGCCATGTATCCCCAAGCCATGTACCCTCAAGCCATTTGCAACATGTGTGCACCTACGTTGTAAACATACATTCATAGGCTAGGTTGTAGCAACCTCATGATGTGTATAGGGAAATTTTGAGTATCACGTAGTAGCCTAAACCTATCGCAGTTACATTGAACTAGGTGAATGGAATATGAATGATAGTCATCCAAGATGCAGTAATATAGAAATAACGGCATTCTCCTAAATAAAATAAAAGTCCACCCCCATTTAAACGGCACGACCACCACTGGTCTGTCATAAACAATTGTTTAAATCATCCTTGCCTGTAATTATTTGCTCAGTGTCTGCGCTCACTTAATTTATTTCGGACAACAGTTCCATGTCTACGGTCAGGTTTCCTATTCAGGTTAAGCCTATTCCTGGATTACAAAGCATGTTCAATGGAGAATCTTTATTGAGAATGTTTTTTAGTCCAGGACTAGGTTTAACCTGTTTCTGGGAAACTGGACCATTATACATTCAATGACAGCAAACCAATAAAGCACACTAACAAAAATATCACCTTCCCATCAGAATGGACCATGCAACTCAAGGTAACTAACAAGGATAAATGCCAGTATTTCCAGGAACCAAAATACACTATTAACTTCTTGCGTCGAGCCATCCCGGATCCGGGATCGTGAATACAGCCTCAAGCTCATTACCATAACGCAACGTTATCTATTCATGAAAATCGCAAATGAAATGAAATTAATCTATTTGCTCTCAAGTTTAGCCTTTTGTTAACAACACTGTCATCTCAGATTTTCAAAATATGCTTTTGAACCATAGCTAAACAAGCATTTGTGTAACAGTATTGATAGCCTAGCATCGTATTATGCCTCTCTTTCACCATGCAACATTTTCCACAAAAACCAGAAAAGAATTCAAATAAAATCATTTACCTTTGAAGAACTTCAGATGTTTTCAATGAGGAGACTCAGTTAGATAGCAAATGTTCGTTTTTACAAAAATATTATTTGTGTCGACTAATCGCTCCGTTTTGTTCATCACATTTGGGGAGGGAAAAAATATATATATATATTAAGTCATTAAAACGCAAACTTTTTTCCAAATTAACTCCATAATATCGACAGAAACATGGCAAACCGATGTTTAGAATCAATCCTCAAGGTGTTTTTCACATGGCAGTTTACTTTCTCTTCTGAAGAAATGGAACGCGCATGGACCTACAGATTACGCACACAGGACACCGGGCGGGACACCAGGTAAATGTAGTCTCTTATGGTCAATCTTCCAATGATATGCCTACAAACACGTCACAATGCTGCAGACACCTCGGGGAATAGACCGAAACCGCAGGCTCATTCCTGGCGCATTCACAGCCATATAAGGAGACATTGGAACACAGCGCCTTCAGAATCTGGGGCATTTCCTGTATGAAACTTCATCTTGGTTTCGCCTGTTGCATTAGTTCTGGGGCACTCACAGATAATATCTTTGCAGTTTTGGAGACGTCAGAGTTTTGTCTTTCCAAGGCTGTCAATTTCATGCATAGTCGAGCATCTTTTTGTGACAAAATATTGCGCTTAAAACGGGCACGTCTTTTTATCCAATAATGACATAGCGCCCCCATAGGTTGAACAGGTTAATTGTGTCACGCCTGCTCCTGCTCCTGCTCCCCCTCTGGCACTCGAGGGCACCAGGCTGCACTTCATTACGCACACCTGTCACCATAATTACGCGCATCAGCGCTTCATTGGACTCACCTGGACTCCTTCACTTTGTTGATTGCCCCCTCTATCTCTGTCTGTTCCTCAGGTAGTTCCCTGTGTCAGCATTAATGCCGTTTTGGACAGCGCTGTCCGTGTCTGTTTAATGTCCGTTGTTTATTAAATGTTCACTCCCTGTACTTGCTTCTCGTCTGTCCTTACAGAACGCCTACACCAATATTGGAAGCCTCAGGGAGTTTCATTTAGTTTTTTGTTTTGGTTGGTGACGTTGGGTCCAGGGGCTGCTGCCAAAGGAACCAGGGGTGCCTCAACTGGCTCATCGGGCTTCCACACCTTAGCTGGCTCGAGAGGTTTCCTTGCCTTGGTTGGCTCGGCAGGCTCCCACCCCACGTCATGCCTCAGCCGGTTTGTCATGCTTCCACGCCTCAGCCGGCTCGTCGGGCTCCCGCGCCTCTGCCGGCTCGTCGGGCTCCCGCGCCTCTGCCGGCTCGTCGGGCTCCCGCGCCTCTGCCGGCTCGTCGGGCTCCCGCGCCTCTGCCGGCTCGTCGGGCTCCCGCGCCTTGGCCGGCTCATCGTGCTTCCATGCCTCGGCCGGCTCATCCGGCTCCCACGCCTTGGCCGGCCCATCAGGCTCGCCCAGGTGGGACGCCGGATGGCACTCCTAGAGGTGGGGGTACTAGGACTCCTTCACTTTGTTGATTGCCTCTTCTATATCTGTCTGTTCCTCAGGTTGTTCCCCGTATTAGCATGAATGTTGTTTTGTTTCCCCTTTCCAGACTCTGTCTGTGTTCTGTTTCATGTCCATTGTTTATTAAATGTCCACTCCCTGTACTTGCTTCTCGTCTCCCCGTGTCTGTCCTTACAAATTGTGTTAGTTGCCAGTCATGATAAGACATTGACGTCAGTTATGCATTATCTGACCAATGTAGATATGATCAATCTAAAACAACTAAATGCAGCTCATACTGTCCAATATAAATTTTTATACAGAAAAAAAACTATTTCAAAGATTTTACTGAGTTACAGTTCATACGTATAAGGAAATCAGTAAATTTAACATTATTTCATTAGGCCCTAATCTATGGATTTCACATGACTGGGCAGGGGTGCATCCATAGGTGGGTTTGAGAGGGCAAAGGCCCACCCAATGGGGAACCAGGCCCAGACAATCAGAATGAGTTTTCCCGCACAAAATTGATTTTTTTACAGACAGAAATAGTCCTTAGCAACCCCCCCCCCCCCCTTATATGACAAAGGTGAAAACAACGGATATAGAGTTCCTGGGCAGGTGTGGTTACACATGGTGTGCGGTTGTGAGGCCAGTTGGACACACCGACAAATTCTCTAAAATGACGTTGGAGGCAGCTTATGGTAGAGAAATTAACATTCAATTATCTGGCAACAGCTCTGGTGGACATTCCTGCAGTCAGCATGCCAATTACATGCACCCTCAAAACTTGAGACATACTTGGCATTGTGTCAAAACTGCTCATTTTAAAGTGGTCTGCTAACACACTGTTAGCTTTTGGTGCATATGGAAAATGTCTGTCATTAAACATGGGACCGATACTTTAGATTTTTAATTCATCATTTTGTTCAGTGTGTAATGCACACATGAAAATGACATTGTCCATTCTGTGATTTAACCTGGCGGGGAGAACACGAGACGTTGTGGCTTAACTCGTCATAATGATTTCTTTTTCATCCATGCCTCTAAACACTCTGCTCGGAGTCTGCGCTCACATAATTGAATCCATTTAACTCTGCCTCCCATGAAGGTAAATAATGAATTATTTTACATCATCCAATACATGCCTCTGAGACATATGCTAATGTGAAGCACTTCACTGCTTTGGTGGTGATGCAATACATGCCCATGTCACCTGATCAGCATAGCTAAGCACACGTGCTGCCACACATTGGATATGGATGTGCTGGCATATTGATAAATGATTCATTCTCTGAGCTCCCTAATGCAGAAGATTACACTATCGACAGCATAATCACACACACGTGTACACGCACGTACACATGCACCCACACAGATGAGCACACATAAAAGCGGGCAGACAAATACACATAGGCATGAACGAACACCTGTATGCACGCACACAAATCAGTCCTTGGGTCCAAAGAACAAACAATGGGGACTTTTCTATATAACATGGTGCACAACCTTACTGATGTGTCATGAAAGCCCCATCGTTCTGACAGCTTTTTCCAGCCACTTAACTGTCACCAGCACTGGCAGCTTCTCTAATTCTCCACAACATCTTTACCCAGTGGATTCCAGAAGCGTTGTTTCTAGTAGCTAGTGTCTCAGTCTCAAATTGCAACCTATTCCCTATACAGTGCACTACTTTTGACCAGTGCCGTATGGGGGTCTGTAGGGAGTAAGGTGCCATTTGGGATGCAGCTGGACATATTTTTGCTTACAAGATCTCACTCACGCACAAGTCATTCTTCTCCACTAAAGAACAATGCAAGTGAAAATAGATAGCGCTGAAAATTTGATATAGGTTTCATCAACACCTTAAGTGTTGAAATCTACACCAAATGCACCAAATGGGGTCGTACCAAATGGGGTCACATTTTTATTCTGCATTTTGTATGAGGTCCTATGAAATGGAGTAGGTTTAAAAAATATATAGGTTTAAAAAAAATTATAATAATATTGCACTAAAATTAAAGACATGCTCCGGTACTTTGGCAACTAAGAGAGTATTTTTTAAACCTCCCGCTTTTGGCTGGATGTGTCAATCATACATGCATAATCAATGAGCAGAATTAATGTTTCATTAGCCACGAAATCCCTAGTTTGAAAGCAACTCTTTTCTTGAAGTTGTGCTGCGCCATTTTCCCTACATTTCCTTCATGTGGGCCAGCCCCCTACACACAAAAAAGTATTTTGATCAACTTAATTCAATTTTGGAAAATAGTTACACCTAATGGAAACAGGTTATTTTTCATGAAATTATTATTTCAGATTTACTTAATTGACTTGTTATTCAAACAGTATTGAATTTAGAAATAATATTTCAAAACGATTATCAAAATGTTTATCAAACACAACTGAATAAAATAGCTCCAAAATGAATACATTATGTCAAAAAGTTGCATTTTGATGGCAAATTCATTTCATAATCTCTCACATACAGGCATACACAGACACACTCATGGGTTGAAAATGCACAAAAATGGTACAACAATCAAATGCTTCTAGCAAACAGGGGGAGTGAACAAGTGCACACTTCTGAGTTAAGGATGGAGAAGCTGAGCTCTCTTAATGTTCTGAACATGTGCTTTGAGAAAAACATGATACAAAACCAGTGCAACATTTAACACATGAAAACCTGTCCAAAACTGCCCCAAAGTCAGCATTTCACAATCTCAAACACACACATTTACACACAGGCACACTGTGGCTTAACGCTAAATCATCCCCTAAACCATATGCGCTTGAGGAGATCTGAGATGATTTGCAGGTGTAATCAATCTGGTAATAGCTCTACCTTGCCTCCCTAGTTGGAAGTTACACCACATTACTTATAACAATCAAATCCTCTCAGATCTCTACAAGTGCATAGGGCTTGGGATTGGTTGAAAATGCATAAAATGGTGTAATATGGTGCAAAAAATCCTTCAGCCATGCTGGCAACAATCAAAGTCTTCTAGTAAAAGGGGGAGCGAACAAGTAACACACTTCTGAATTAAGGGTGGAGAAGCCAAGTTATCTCAATTACAAAAAGCTGTTCTGAACATGGCAGTGCTTTGATAAATGCATGATACAAAACCATGTCCAAAACCTGTGTCCAAAATAAACAGTAGGTCAAGGCACCACTGCATGGGTTGAAAATGTATAACTGAAAATGCCAGTTCTTAAAAGTTAAAGATTCCCTCCACAAGGAAGTGTCTCATTAGCCCCGGTCAAGCTGTACAGTGCATTCAGAAAGTATTCAGACCTCTTGAATTTTTACACATTTTGTTAAGTTACAGCCATATTATGAAATTGATAAATAAAAACATTTTCCCATCAATACCCCACAATGACAAAGTGAAAATAGGTTCAGACATTTTTGTAAATTTATTACATATAAAAATGTAAATAACTTATTTACATAAATCAAATAAAATTTTATTTGTCACATACACATGGTTAGCAGATGTTAATGCGAATGTAGCGAAATGATTGTGCTTCTAGTTCCGACAATGCAGTAATAACCAACGAGTAATCTAACCTGACAATTTCACAACAACTACCTTATACACACAAGTGTAAAGGAATGAAGAATATGTACATAAAATATATGAATGAGTGATGGTACAGAACGGCATAGGCAAGATGCAGTAGATGGTAACGAGTACAGTATATACATATGAGATGAGTAATGTAGGGTACGTAAACATTATATGAAGTGGCATTGTTTAAAGTGGCTAAAGATACATTTTTTCATCCATTTTTACATTGTTAAAGTGGCTGGAGTTGAGTCAGTATGTTGGCAGCAGCCAATTTAAGCATAAGCATTCAAACCCTTTGCTATCAGTTTAATCCTGTTTCCATTGATCATCCTTGAGCTGTTTCTACAACTTGATTGGAGTCCACCTGTGGAAAATTATATTGATTGGATGATTTGGAAAGGCACACACCTGCCTATATAAGGTCCCACAGCTGACAGTTCATGTCAGAGCAAAAACTAAGACATGAGGTTGAAGGAATTGTCCGTAGAGCTCCGAGACAGGATTGTGTCGAGGCACAGATCTGGGTCAGGGTAAAAAAAATGCATGCAGCATTGAAGGTCACCAAGAACACAGTGGCCTCCATCATTCTTAAATGGAAGAAGTTTGGAACCACCCACACTCTTCCTAGAGCTTGCCGCTCGGCCAAACTGAGCAATCGGGGGAGAAGGGCCTTGGTCAGGAAGGTGACCAAGAACCCAATGGTCACTCTGACAGAGCTCCAGAGTTCCTCTGTGGAGATGGGATAACCTTCCAGAAGGACAACCATCTCTGCAGCAATCCCTCAATCAGGCCTTTATGATAGAGTGGCCAGACGGAAGCCACTCCTCACTAAAAGGCACATGACCTACCTGGCACCATCCCTATGGTGAAGCATGGTGGTAGCAGCATCATGTTGTGGGGATGTTTTTCAGCGGCAGGGACTGGGAGACTAGTCAGGATTAAGGGAAAGATGAACGGCGCAAAGTACAGAGATATCCTTGATGATAACCTGCTCCAGAGCGCTCAAGACCTCAGACTCAGGCAAAGTTTCACCTTCCAACAGGACAACGACCTTAAGCACAAAGCCAAGACAACACAGGAGTGGCTTCAGGACAAGTCTTTGAATGTCCTTTAGTGGCCCATCCAGAGCCCAGACTTGAACCCGATCTAACATCTCTGGAGAGACCTGAAAATAGCTGTGCAGAGATGCTCCCCATCCAACCTGACAGAGTTGATAGGATCTACAGAGAAGAATGGGAGAAACTCCCCAAATACAGGTGTGCCAAGCTTGTAGTGTCATACCAAAGAAGACTCGAGGCTGTAATCACTGCCAAAGGTGCTTCAACAAGGTACTGAGTAAAGGGTCTGAATACTTAAGTAAATATGATTTCAGTTTTTTTAATATATATTTGCAAATATTTCTAAAAATCTGTTTTTGCTTTGTCATTATGGGGTATTGTGTGTAGATTGATGAGGGGATTTTTTTGTTTTGTTGCTATTTTAGAATAAGGCTGTAACATAACAAAATGTGGAAAAAGTAAAAAGGTCTAAATGCACTGTAGAGAGAGTGACTGCATCACTACTTGTCTTGGTGAGAGGTATTGATGTGTTGAAAGCACAGAACTGTTTGTTCAAACAAACAGCTAACACACAGCTCAGACACCACTAAGTACACAACAAGATATGCCACCAGGGGTCTCTTCACAAGTCAAGAATAGAAGCTAGGAAATGCACAGTACTATACTGTATAGAGTCATGACTGCACTCTTAGGGAAAAAAAAGAAATCTCGGACCTAAAAAGGTCATTCAGCTAGGAGAACACTTTGACGAACCCTTTTGGTTCAAAGAAGAACCATTTTGGGTTCTATCCAAAATGGTTCTAACTGGAACCAAAAAGGGTTATTCTAAGGCGACAGCCAAAGAACACTTTTGGAACCCCATGGAACTCTCTTCCAAAACTCAAGCTGACAGAAAAATGTTAAAAAAACAGACTGATGAAGAAAAGAAACACACACACACTAACATACACATTTAAATATTTTTATATTGTAGTATTGTATATTTTATATTGCATATCATGTGTAATAATGGAGAAATGTAAATGTGTATAATGCTAAATGTCTTGTATGATTGTTTTATTTAGGATGTAGGCTATTGTTTAATTATGATGTATCGTTTTATTCCTGTTTGGACTTCAGATAGCTGCTCTAATGTGGATCCTAATAAATACGAAATATTAATTTCATTCACTGCACACAGCTAGATGCATTAATGGCTTAGTCTGGCCTATGACCGGAGCAGCTGTTTTAGAGAGTCTAACCAGTCTGCTTAGCCCTGGTCAAAGGGTAACACCCCTTCCCCCACAATGGGTTCCCACAATTATGCAAAATCCAACACTGCTCAGTCCGATGATGCTCTGTGATTTAGGGGGTGAGTGAGCGTAGATTGTATTTGGCCTCTTATTATAAACAGCTAGCACTTGTCAACTGTGTGTGATGACCCAGTAGCAGAAGACACAGTCTGGGTTTATTCTGTAGCTGGGGGGCCCTGAGAAAGTGTTGAACAATAGATGATAGGGGGCACACACTGATTATAAAAACAAACACAATTTTGGCATCCAGAATACTTGTGAATATTGAAGGAATGTGCATACTTTCATGGCATCTTGGAAAGAGTAGCTTGGTCAAATACAGGAGGGAAAGACAGCGGAGAGAGACCAACTTTCTAAAAGACACAATTCCAACTAAGGCTACTAGGCTATACAGTTGAAATATACAAGCTACTTAGAACAAAAGCTGGCAGCTTCTGAATTTTCCCTGACACGGCTGACACTGATTCATAGTCCCCCATGTCTGTCCAATAAAAAATGATTTTAAGCCAGGCTAGACAGTAATCAATAAAGGGAGAGAGCCAACTGTCGGTTTAGCCAAACACAATTTCATAGACAACATATCAAACCCAGTGAAAACAGCAGACGAGGAGGGTATAAAGGAGAATTATGCCTGTGGAATAATTTGTCATAATAAAGTTATAATATTAATGAATTGAATATAGAGATGTAACCTACAGTTATGAATATAACTCCTATTCCCTGTTTGAGGGAATGAGGTATAACATACTATTGGGAGTCAACAACCAATCATTATATTCACCTGAAGATAACTGAAATCACTCCCAACGGACCAATGGATGCTGAGTCCCATCTCTGAAGCCCCGCCTTCCTGGCTATAATACTGGGCATCGCATCTATTTCCTCAATTCAGTACCACTCTTCAGCAAGCGCAAATCGACTGATGGTGTGGAGACAAAATATGTTAAACCTGATTCCATGCTTCAGGAAAATGTGTTATATTCATAACTGTACATCCCCTTTCAGTCGGTATAACATACTAGGGGGACACACAATCACACCCCAATCTAGTTCAGATGGTACCTAACTAGGAGGCCAACGGAAGCCCAAGCACACACAGGTTCCAGCGGTTCCAAAAAGGAATTACAGAAGCCACCTTTTTCCCTAAGAAGCCTGAACTGTCAGAGCCTCATATAGGGAACCAAAACCTGCTGCATCATGGCTATGTGCACTGACAGCCTGCCTCTGCAGCCCAAGTCCATAGACCCCACGGTTACAAGAACAAAACTTACCTTGCAAGCCTAAAATGTCAGAACTCGTACAAGGAACCGCAAGTAAAAAACAACAGAAAACCAGTTGTGACTTGGTAAAGCGCACACACGCACGCTGCATAGCATCGACCAGAGTCAAGCCCACAGGACACCTGCAGTAACCTGGACACTGTGTAATTGTGCGCTTCCAAGGAATCCCAGGGCTCAAACCCACACAAAACTGTGGTAACCCTGATAATGTACACTTTTTTTGCGTTATGTGTAGCTTGTTTTTTTTAAACGTATTGTGTACATAATGTTGCTGCTACCGTCTCTTAGGACCAAAAATAACTTCTGACCATCAGAAAAGCGATTACCACGCCTTTTGTGTGAAGAAAAGACGCTGGAAAAGGTCGGGCAGCCTTCTGAGAATCCGGAGGCAAGGAAGTAATCTCCCACTGCCATCCGTTCTTCTTGCTAACGTGCAATCATTGGAAAATAAAATTGATGACCTACTGTTTTGTTAGTTTACAGCCTTATTCTAAAATTGATTAAATTGTTTTTGGTTCCTCATCAATCTAGAAACAATATCCCATAATGACGAACCCTTAACAGTTTTTTGGACATTTTTGCTAATTAATAAAATATATAAATATCACAATTACATAAGTATTCAGACCCTTTAATCAGTGCTTTGTTGATGCACATTTGGCAGCATTCACAGCCTTGAGTCTTCTTTGCTAAGATGCTACAAGTTATGTACACCTGTATTTGGGGATTTTCTCCCATTCGTCTCTGCAGATCCTCTCAAGCTCTACCAGGTTGGATGAGGAGCATTGCTGCAAACTATTTTCACATCTCTCCAGGGATGTTTGATCGGGTTCAGGTCTGGGCTCTGGCTGGGTCACTCAAGGACATTCAGAGACTTGTTTCAAAGCCACTTATGCATTGTCTTGGCTGTGTGCTTACAGTCTTGTTCAGTTGGAAAGTGAACCTTCACCCCAGTCTGAGGTCCTGGGTGCTCTGGAGCAGGGTTTCATCAAGTGTCTCTCTGTACTTTGCTCTGTTCATATTTGCCGATTGGTGGTGTGCTGCAGAGATGGCTGTCCGTCTGGAAGGTTCTCCCATCTCCAAAGAGGAACTCTAGAGCTCTGTCAGAGTGATCATCGAGTTCTTGGTCACCTCCCTGACCAAGGCTCTTCTCCCCTCTTCTCCCCTGGTTACTAAGTTTGGCCAGGTGACCAGCTCTAAAAAGAGTCGTGGTGGTTCCAAACTTATTATATTTAAGAATGATGGAAGCCAATGTGTTCTTGGGGACCTTCAATGCTGAAGACATTTTTTTGGTACCCTTCCCCAGATCTGTGCCCCGACACATTCCTGTCTTGGAGCTCTACGGACAATTCCTTCGACCTCATTGCTTGGTTTTTGCTCTGACATGGGACCATATATATACAGGCCTTTCCAAATCATGTCTAATCAAATGAATTTACCACTTGTGGATTCCAATCAAGTTGTTGAAACAGCTCAAGAATGAAAAAAAAAACAGGATGGACCTGAGCTCAATTTCAAGGTATTTCTGTTTGTTATTTTTAATACATTTGCAAAAATGTCTAAAAACCTGTTTTCACATGGTCATTATTGGGTATTGTGTGTAGATTGCTGATGATTGATATAGTTCAAATCCAGAATAAGGCTTAAATGTAACAAAATGTGGAAAAAGTCAAGGGGTTTGAATACTTTCCGAAGGCACTGTATGCACGCGCCAACTGAGTCGTAATCATGTTCAAAGGGAAACCTGTAGCCGTCAAATTCAACCTTTCAGCGCCAAACCCACAGATCCATGCGGCTGGAACAATTGATCCGGAAGACACGGTACCCTCCACAGGTCCCCACCCAACAAGCGCATGATCTCCGGGAACCAGGGTTGTCTGGGCCAATGGGACATTACCAGAATCAACAACAGACCATCCTGACGGACCCTCTCCATGGTGGTCTGAATAAGGTCCACAGAAAGAAACGCATAGAGCAGGGTTCAAAGCCACTGATACTCCAAACCATCCATTCCCAAAGAAGCGCCCAGATCCCTCATTGAAAAGGACAGATGACGGCCTCCCGGGTGGCGCAGTGGTCTAAGGCACTGCATTGCAGCACCAGAGACTCTGGGTCGAGCCCAGGCTCTGTCGCAGCGGGACGCGACCGGGAGGTCCATGGGGCGACACACAATTGGCCTAGCGTCGACCTGGTTAGGGAGGGTTTGGCCGGTTAGGGATATCCTTGTCTCATCGCGCACTAGCGACTCCTGTGGCGGGCCGGGCACAGTAAACGCTGACCAGGTCGCTAGGGGCACGGTGTTTCCTCCGACACATTGGTGCGGCTGGCTTCCCGGGTTGGGTACATGCTGTGTTAAGAAGAAGTGCGGCTTGGTTGGGTTGTGTTTCAGAGGACGCATGACTCTCGACCTTCGTCTCTCCCGAGCCCGTCCGGGAGTTGTAGCGATGAGACAAGATAGTAACTACTAAAAATAATTGGATACTACGAAATTGGGGCGAAAAAAGGGGGTAAAAATGTTAAAAAGAAAATAGAAAAAAAAGGAAATATGGCAATGCACCTTTTCTCACAATGCGTAAATATCCTTGTCAGCCCTGCCAAACCGGTCCCTTATCCCTTGTCTGAATGTGGGGAAGGAACATTCTGGACACATTCTTGTCCACACCGGACAATACCGCACTCGATATGCCTGAACACCAAGGAACCTTGGGTAGAAACAACGTGCTTTTGTGGTACCGCCGTTCTGATACCAGGCCCAGACCGGGCTCCGGGACTTTGCCAACCAGTAACTTGCCCCCATCGACCGAGCCACTTGGGAGCACTGTTGCCACAGCAAACAGCCAGGATAGTACAGCTTGACAGACACAGCACAAAATCATCCATAGCCCGTATCTTGTTGAGAAGCTCTAAAACCAGCTTATATGCCTCCATGGTCTTATTCAGCTTCTGCTGATATGATACATTGTTATCACCTTCAACGACTGGACGCCACACGCTCAGCCTTGTACACTTTGTCCAGCTGATCCCCCGAGAACCGGCACTGTTTATGTGGAAGCACCGTGCTAGGATTAGCCCCCTTGTTAGCTTCAGGAGCTAAATAACTTGCCAGCTTTCCATCCATCGGCAGTGTGCCAACGAGCCACGCCTCCTCCATACCCTGCACATTCATGAACTCACCATAACCTAGTAGGACCAGCCTGGCTGAATGAGAGGAATCCCAGGAAGGCCTTTAGCTCAACTAAAGCTTTAAACAGGGGTAAGCAATACAGGATGTAAATACCTTCCCCCAAACCTGGAGGAACTCCGCTGCGGGGGAGAGAAGGTCCAATCCACCCCCAGGTGATCTACAGCCCTACGACACAGCTCCATCAAAGGCGTATTAACCACCAATCATTCACTCCTACTGCCGAATCCAAAGCTGGGGCTTCAGGCTACCCTGATGTCATCTGATTCACACTCTGAAAACTCTCCAGAGCCAACCAGGATATAGCATATCATCCTCGGAATCCAGACTCTGAACACCTCCAGAGAAACCGTAATGAACCTCACCCCCATCAACTCTTACCATCACTGCTGCTCTCTCCCGGCCTCAGACAACCCCATTTCCAAGGTCGCCTCAACGGAAGACCCTTCGCCAGTAGCCCCAATCTTCCTCAGAAAGTGAGCCCGAGCCAAGGCCTCCTGATCCTGTTTCCACCCCAGGCAAACAGGACAGCACTCATGAGTATCTTTAATTTTCTTTGTGAAACCACATGCCCTAGTGTGCAGTCAGAGGTTCAAACTCAGCTGGTTAGCCTTTTTTGAACTACTCTTACCACTGGCCATCCTACTCAAGCAAAGATGCATTTGCTACAAAAGCAGAGCAGAAAGCAGTGGATTTTCAGCAAACACAAATCCTACCCAAACAAGGAAGCATGAGCTGCACAAGCAGAGCAGAAAGTAGCTAGCTTTTAGGAAACACAAAAACCGATAGCAAGACCCAAAACCTGCAACATCTAGAGCAGTGGTTCCCAAACTTTTTATAGTCCCGTACCCCTTCAAACATTCAACCTCCAGCTGCTTGTAACCTTTGTGTGCTTGAAAAGTTTGAAAAATGTATTATATCCAGGTATCCTATACCGACCGACTGAAATGTAACCTAAGGGTGATCCCTCACAAACTCATTCCAATTTGACGATTAAATTGGTCCATGTCCTTAGAAGAATAGACAGACATGACATGTATAACATAGTTTTTTTTATCATTCTAACTCAAACCAGTCCAGAACCCTTAAAGCTACAGTCTGTGATTGGTACACCGTATTTGGTCTCAGCTGTTATCAAAATAAGTGGCGGGGCAGCCGTTTTGTTGTTTTTCGAAACGCAGATTTCCCCTTTAACATTAATTTCTCAAACATCCAAATAGATGTCAGAATTATGTAAAAATAACCTCCATTTATCCAACTACACCCATTCAAGCAGGCTAAGTAGATTTTCATCTTTGTCTGGGGAAGAGAGGCAAATGAGATGAGCAATTGCAAACATATCTAAATGGCTGTCACCTCAGGTCACAGCCATGTAATGTAATTCATTCCAACATCACTGAGGTAAATATCTGTGAAAATGAGATCAATGCTCTTATATTTGTAGGGAGACCAATTGTCTGGGCTCCCAGACCTAATCTGTTTGCAGAGATGTTTGAAATCCAATCCAACAGCTATTCAAACTTTCTCCTCTTTCCAAAACACGTATGAATTACAGACCTTGCTCACCTTTCTGTAGCATCGCTCGTGTGTGTCGGGCTAAAGCTGATCTAGGTCTAATTTACAGTATGTGAACTTATAGCATTCTGTCACCCCCTCTTTGCTAACCCATTGTTGTGCCTTATTAGCTGCTCACAGGGGAGATGGAGTTCCAAGGACAGAGGGATTTGAGTGGCGTGCTGGGGGTAATGGGTTAACTCTATGTTACCTAGCCTTCTCAGAGAGAGAGAGAGCAAACGAGAGAGCTAAAGTCTGTGTTGGCCATACATTTCTGAGAAGGCTGCATAAACACAGATTGTCGGAGAAGATAAGAGAGAGGGAATACAGAGGGAGAGAGAGAACACTTTGATGGAGATATGGCCTCTTTGACCCTCTCAAGAAGTAGATTGACTTGAAACTGTGCTGAAGGAGCCGGGGCCTCAAGACAGGATGTGACGAGAGGATCTGTGTCAAGGTCTTGGAGCTGTCAGAGTGAGGCACGACTAGGCTCGGATGAGATGAAACTCGGCTGTCACAGCGTAATGTGTTCAGACAGGGACAGATGTGGCGCCAGTCACCAGAGATTCAGTGACTTTAGTTGTTTGTGGTGCACATTGGCTCATTGGAAAGCGTCCCTGGTTTGGTATGCTCCATTTTAAAGCTGGTGAAGTTACAAACTCCCAAAGAAATCACTTCATTTGGGCTTCTATGTGTGAGTAGTTTGTGCATCTGACCTCTTACACTTGATAATAACTTTCTTGAATAAACCCTTATAAATGCTCAGAAATGCTAATGAATTATAATGCTTATGTTAATGAAGGTTTTTACATTCACACTATATGCATTGTTCTTTTGAGGGCCAAACCCATTGCTGATGTCCGTAGCCAAATACCAATTTCTTTGTGTCATATGGTCAACAATGGTGGGTTTGGCCTTCGAAAGAACAATGCATATGCAGAAAATACCTCATCCCTACTGTAAAATATGGTGGTGGATATTTTATGTTATGGGGCTATTTTGCTTCCAATGGTTCTGGAGCCCTTGTTAAGGTCAACGGCATCATAAACTTTACCAAGTACCAGGACATTTAAGCCAAAAACCTGGATGCCTCTGCCAGGAGGCTGAAACTTGGCCACAAGTGAATCTTCCGGCAAGACTATAACCCCAAGCAAACGTAAAAATCCAAAGAAATGGTTAATTGACCACAACATTTTTGCAATGGCCATTTGCTGCTAGGCGACCTAAACTGGAACATGCTTAACACCCCAGCCATCCTACAATCTAAACTTGATGCCCTCAATCTCACACAAATTATCAATGAACCTACCAGGTACCTCCCCAAAGCCTTAAACACGGGCACCCTCATAGATATCATCCTAACCAACTTCCCCTCTAAATACACCTCTGCTGTCTTCAACCAAGATCTCAGCGATCACTGCCTCATTGCCTGCATCTGTAATGGGTCAGCGGTCAAACGAGCTCCACTCATCACTGTAAAACGCTCCCTGAAACACTTCAGCGAGCAGGCCTTTCTAATCGACCTGGCCGGGGTATCCTGGAAGGATATTGATCTCATCCCGTCAGTAGAGGATGCCTGGATATTTTTTTTAAATGCCTTCCTAACCATCTTAAATAAACATGCCCCATTCAAGAAATTTAGAACCAGGAACAGATATAGCCCTTGGTTCTCCCCAGACCTGACTGCCCTTAACCAACACAAAAACATCCTATGGCGTTCTGCATTAGCATCGAACAGCCCCCGTGATATGCAGCTGTTCAGGGAAGATAGAAACCATTATACACAGGCAGTTAGAAAAGCCAAGGCTAGCTTTTTCAAGCAGAAATTTGCTTCCTGCAACACTAACTCAAAAAAGTTCTGGGACACTGTAAAGTCCATGGAGAATAAGAACACCTCCTCCCAGCTGCCCACTGCACTGAAGATAGGAAACACTGTCACCACTAATAAATCCACCATAATTGAGAATTTCAATACGCATTTTTCTACGGCTGGCCATGCTTTCCACCTGGCTACTCCTATCCCGGTCAACAGCACTGCACCCCCAACAGCAACTCGCCCAAGCCTTCCCCATTTCTCCTTCTCCCAAATCCGTTCAGCTGATGTCCTGAAAGAGCTGCAAAATCTGGACCCCTACAAATCAGCCGGGCTAGACAATCTGGACCCTTTCTTTCTAAAATTATCTGCCAAAATTGTTGCCACCCCTATTACTAGCCTGTTCAACCTCTCTTTCGTGTCGTCTGAGATTCCCAAAGATTGGAAAGCAGCTGCGGTCATCCCCCTCTTCAAAGAGGGGGACACTCTTGACCCAAACTGCTACAGACCTATATCTATCCTACCATGCCTTTCTAAGGTCTTCGAAAGCCAAGTCAACAAACAGATTACCGACCATTTCAAATCTCACCATACCTTCTCTGCTATGCAATCTGGTTTCAGAGCTGGTCATGGGTGCACCTCAGCCACGCTCAAGGTCCTAAACGATATCTTAACCGCCATCGATAAGAAACATTACTGTGCAGCCGTATTCATTGATCTGGCCAAGGCTTTCGACTCTGTCAATCACCACATCCTCATCGGCAGACTCGACAGCCTTGGTTTCTCAAATGATTGCCTCGCCTGGTTCACCAACTACTTCTCTGATAGAGTTCAGTGTGTCAAATCGGAGGGTCTGCTGTCCGGACCTCTGGCAGTCTCTATGGGGGTGCCACAGGGTTCAATTCTTGGACCGACTCTCTTCTCTGTAGACATGAATGAGGTCGCTCTTGCTGCTGGTGAGTCTCTGATCTACCTCTACGCAGACGACACCATTCTGTATACTTCTGGCCCTTCTTTGGACACTGTGTTAACAACCCTCCAGGCAAGCTTCAATGCCATACAACTCTCCTTCCGTAGCCTTCAATTGCTCTTAAATACAAGTAAAACTAAATGCATGCTCTTCAACAGATCGCTACCTGCACCTACCCGCCTGTCCAACATCACTACTCTGGACGGCTTTGACTTAGAATACGTGGACAACTACAAATACTTAGGTGTCTGGTTAGACTGTAAACTCTCCTTCCAGACCCATATCAAACATCTCCAATCCAAAGTTAAATCTAGAATTGGCTTCCTATTTCGCAACAAAGCATCCTTCTCTCATGCTGCCAAACATACCCTTGTAAAACTGACCATCCTACCAATCCTCGACTTTGGCGATGTCATTTACAAAATAGCCTCCAATACCCTACTCAACAAATTGGATGCAGTCTATCACAGTGCAATCCGTTTTGTCACCAAAGCCCCATATACTACCCACCATTGCGACCTGTACGCTCTCGTTGGCTGGCCCTCGCTTCATACTCGTCGCCAAACCCACTGGCTCCATGTCATCTACAAGACCCTGCTAGGTAAAGTCCCCCCTTATCTCAGCTCGCTGGTCACCATAGCATGTCCCACCTGTAGCACACGCTCCAGCAGGTATATCTCTCTAGTCACCCCCAAAACCAATTCTTTCTTTGGCCGCCTCTCCTTCCAGTTCTCTGCTGCCAATGACTGGAACGAACTACAAAAATCTCTGAAACTGGAAACACTTATCTCCCTCACTAGCTTTAAGCACCAACTGTCAGAGCAGCTCACAGATTACTGCACCTGTACATAGCCCACCTATAATTTAGCCCAAACAACTACCTCTTTCCCAACTGTATTTTATTTATGTATTTATTTTGCTCCTTTACACCCCATTATTTTTATTTCTACTTTGCACATTCTTCCATTGCAAAACTACCATTCCAGTGTTTTACTTGCTATATTGTATTTACTTTGCCACCATGGCCTTTTTTGCCTTTACCTCCCTTCTCACCTCATTCGCTCACATTGTATATAGACTTGTTTATACTGTATTATTGACTGTATGTTTGTTTTACTCCATGTGTAACTCTGTGTCGTTGTATCTGTCGAACTGCTTTGCTTTATCTTGGCCAGGTCGCAATTGTAAATGAGAACTTGTTCTCAACTTGCCTACCTGGTTAAAAAAAGGTTAAATAAAATAAAATAAATACATTTCAGTCTCTGGACTTGAATTTTGTTTGGAGGAATGGTCTAAGATCCCTTCCAATGTGTTCTCGAATCTCATAAAATATTTTTGAAAAAGGCTCAGTGTCATTAACCTTGCAAGTAGAAGGTGTTGGAGTATTGAAAACAGGAAATACAGTATTTTTTATGACATGTTAAACAACATCTTTCTCTGACCAAGTGTATTAGTGTAAAATAATATTAATTTGTATTTTTTGGAGCATACATTATAGCTCAGTATTTGTAGAATTTATTTTATTCAGTTTTTTTCCGTTTATCTTTATCAAGGGATCCAATAATTCTGGACCCCACTGTATGTCTAATTTTAAATACTTTAAGTTTTACATATTTTCTTCAAACACATCTGCATAGGTGACATGAAATACATGCTCCATGGGGGCAATGCAAATCACATTTCATGCCATGATGCATGTACGTTGAGGCTATGCAAATACAGGAGGAAGAAGAGCTCCCTATTTTAAAAACGGAAGCCTTTGAGAATATATGAAAATAAACACATGCTATTCTACCAGTGCAGTTTCCCTGTAGGATGAGTGAAAATGTCTGAAAACTTTTTCAGTAAAACTTTATTGTAGGTGTTCTTATGCATGCATTCATAAAGCCTTTATAATGTCTATATAACATATTATGACATCATAAGCTGTCATAAGTCGTTTTAAATATACTGAGCAAAAATATAAATGCAACATGCAACAATTTCAAAGATTCTACTGAGGTACAGTTCATATATGGAAATCAGTCAATTGAAATAAATTCATTAGGCCCTAATCTATGGATTTCACATGACTAGGCAGGGGTGCAGCCATGGGTGGGTCTCGGAGGGCATACCCACTGGGGAGCAGGCCCAGCCAATCAGAATGAGTTTTTCCCCAGAAAAGGGCTTTATTATAGACAGAAATACTCCTTTGGATGGTGAATCAATAGATTCAGTCACTACAAAGATACAGGCATCCTTCCTAACTCAGTTGGCCAGAGAGGAAGGAAACCACTCATGGATTTCACCATGAGGCCAATGGCGACTTTAAAACAGTTACAGAGTTCAATGGCTGTGATAGGAGAAAACTGAGGATGGATCAACAACATTGTAGTTACTTGTACTCCACAATACTAACCTACCAGAGTGAAAAGAAGGAAACTTGCAAAGAGTAAATATATTCCAAACATGCATCCTGTTTGCAACATTTCAGTAAAGTAAAACTACCAAAAATGTTGTACACCTGAATACAGAGTGTTATTTTGAGGGCAAATCCAATACAATACGTTACTGAGTACCACTCTCCATATGTTCAAGCACAGCGGTGGCTGCATTATGCTTGTGCCATGTCTTTGGCATCATTAAACTGAAGATTCAACTTTATCAAAAATTCTCTAATTATGATTACGTGATTAAACTACTTAATCACGTAACTGTAATTAACTAGGAAGTCGGGGCACCAAGGAAAATATTCAGATTACAAAGTTATAATTTTCCTAATATAACTTTTCAGATATTTTAATATCTGATCAATTAGTCTTCTGATTAATGACTTATTCTTTATTTTACCTCACGTTAGTCTCATTCCAAACGTCGTAAATTGTTGGTTATCTGCACGAACCCCGTCTTCACTATGAGTCATCCATACATAAATTGTCTAAAATCATTTATTTACTAACTAAGTCATTCACAGAAATGCATAGGGTAGCCTAGTGGTTAGAGCGTTGGACTAGTTACTGAAAGGTTGCAAGTTCGAATCCCTGAGCTGACAAGGTACAAATCGGTCGTTCTGCCCCTGAACAATGCAGTTAACCCACTGTTCCTAGGCCGTCATTGAAAATAAGAATTTGTTCTTAACTGACTTGCTTAGTTAAATAAAGGTAAAAAAAAATAAAATAATAATAAAATAAACAAACAATAGATAGTTACAAGGAAATGATAGCGGATGTGCCCTAGTGGGCTAAACCGGCATCGTGGCTTGGTGTACAAAAAGGGAAGTGGGCGTCGACTGAGAGAAGACAACACACAGCTGATAATTATAACAATTGAAATGCTAATCCTTTGCACATGAACGCTCACTCATTCGGGAACAATTGCAATCAATATATATATATTTACGCTCAGTGTGTCGTCGGGATCTCTGTTGAAAAGTTTGTTTCTGTTGGAGAGTCTGTCCGCTCTCTGTCGTGGTTAGAATGGAGTGACATTCATTCATGTCGTTATAGAATAGATGTTTCGGCAGTTGTCGGTCTCCCGTTCAATAATACCGAATTCCTAGCTGCAGACTAGTAATTAATATCAAAGACTTGTTCTTATTCTGTCGGTATCGATAGTCTAAGAGTTTAACCACGTGGGATGGTTAAAAGATTCAGCAGTCTGGTCTCAAACCTTGGCCCTCTCGTTATCGAGGTAAGCTGGTCTGCAACCTTTGTCCTCTCGTAATTGAGAGAAACATGGTCTGTTGAGAAATTCTCAAGGTGGGAGTTTTATTCGGAAGAGCAGAAAAAGGCTGTCTCATGGCGCCAAATCCTGGCTGTGTTCATGGGGGCGTGCCAGTGACTTAAGTGAAACTTTACACAGAAATACAATTCTCTCACATTACATCAATACATAGCATCCTATAATTTCAGAAATAGTTTTATTTTCCCTCATTCATCCTGTACAACAATTAGACATAAGCCTCATATCTGAGGCTATTATATAAACAGCGTTATGGCAATGTGGCCATATTGTCTCCAATGAGTTTCTCAAAGTTGTACCAAATGGACCAGTTCGTAGCTGGATTCTTCACCGATCTTTCATACCTTTTCCAGAAGATAAATGTTGTTCGGACCTCGAGTTCTGTGAGGTGGAAGAAATTCCTTTGTTCTCTCTATGAAAAGTCACTGTCTCTATACTGTGGCCATGAGGAGATAATCTCCTCCGGGAATTTACGACCTGAGGTCGCAGCAGCCTGAGTGTGGGAGACAGAGAGAGGGGGATGGGGCTTGCTGTACCCAAAGAGGGCAATGTCATGACACTTGTAATCGTTAACTTCTTGAGTGTAGGGGACAGGATTTTCATTTTAGCTAAGAAACGTACCCATTTGAAACTGCCTATTTCTCAGGCGTAGAAACTAGAATATGCATATAATTGTCAGATTAGGATAGAAAACACTCTAAAACTTCCAAAACTGTCAAAATATTGTCTGTGAGTATAACAGAACTGATATTGCAGGCGAAAACCTGAGGAAAATCAAACCAGTAAGTGATGTTTTTCCTGAAAGCTCTCTGTTCCATTGGATGCCTTCCCTCCTTTTAAAGGGATATCAACCAGATTTCTTTTCTCTGCGAAAGCATAACAAGCGTTTATGTAAGAACATCTCTCTCAGTAGACAAAATAAGGTGTCAACAGTCTTTAGATATAGTTTCAGGCTTTTATTTTGAAAAATTAGCGAGAAAGATAACATTGCGTCAGTGGATAGCTGGGTGTTCGCAGAGTGTTGCTTGCGCAACAGAGTCGGGTAGCCATTGTCTCTCCCTCTCCTATTGAAAAAGCGACAGTCCCGGTTGATATATTATCGATTATATATATTTTTAAAACCTGAGGATTGATTATAAAAAACGTTTGACATGTTTCTGTGGACATTACGGATACTATTTGGAATTTTTGTGTCTGCGATGTCGTGACCGCTGGAGCCTGTGGATTTCTGAACATAATGCGCCAAACAAATGGAGGTATTTTGGATATAATTCCTTTATGGAACAAAAGGAACATTTATTGTGTAACTTGGAGTCTCGTGAGTGCAAACATCCGAAGATCATCAAAGGTAAGCAATTAAATCTATTGCTTTTCTGATGTTCTTACATAAACGCTTGTTATGCTTTCGCCGAAAATATGTATTGTAATCTGACACGCCAGGTGGATTAACAACAAGCTAAACTGTGTTTTGCTATATTGCACTTGTGATTTCATGAAAAGTACATTTAAAAAAGAAACAAACAACGAACCGTAACCGGTGCAAACAACGAACCGGTGCAACATGCACTAACTCCAAACAAGATTCCACAAAACACAGTGGGGAAATGGCTGCCTAAATATGATCCCCAATCAGAGACAACGATAAACAGCTGCCTCTGATTGGGAACCATACCAGGCCAACATAGACATACAACAACCTAGATAACCCACCCTAATCATACCCTGACCTAACCAACATAGAGAATAAAAGGCTCTCTATGGTCAGAGCGTGACACTTGTTTATAACTAGGACAGAATCATTTTTAACTGACTTTTTCAGACATAACATAGGTACAGCAGATCCCCTTATTGTATGGGATACTTTTAAATGTGCCTTGAGGCCATGCAATTCAGTACTCATCTATAAAACCAATTAAGATCAAAATAGTTTATATTAACAAAGGAAATTGAAAAACTAACAGTACAGTTAGATTGCAATAAAAACTATACGATAGAGGCACAGAATAAGTTAGAGGAAGAAGGAAGAACGTTTTAGGAAGAAACGGAGGAACTTCTTCAAGAAAGATCCAGTGTAATATATTATAAAAAATAAAGCAAACTGGATGGAATATGGGGAAATATGCACGTTTTGGTTTCAGTCTCCTCCATCTCCACTAACCGAAGATAATTGTATGGATTTTTTTACTATTAATAAAAATTAACATCTGTACAGAAAGAGTCATGTGAAGGCCAAATTACAGAGGGGGAAATTCTTGATGAAATTAAAGCCTTTAAGGCTGGGAAAACTCCAGGGCTGGATTGCATACAAGTGAAAGTATACCAAACTTGTTTTGATATACTCAGAGGACCATTATTAGCATGTTTTAACCACTCCTATGTAAATGGTAGATTATTGGACACTCAACAGGGTCTGATTTCATTATTTCTGAAACAGGATACAAGTGGGAAATATAAAGATCCAGTCCATAAAAAAATTGACTGAAACAGGATCCAAGTGGTATTTATAAAGTTCCAATCCGTTAAAAAAAATTGGAGGCCTCTTACACTATAGTGTTGTGATGCAAACATTCTAGCAAAATGCTTGGCGCATAGAATTAAAAAGGTATTGTCAGATATTATTAATCCTAATCAGACAAGTTTTTTACATGGACGATACATTGGAGATAATATAAGACAAGTAAGTACTGGAAACAATAGAATACTATGAAATATCGGGGACACCAGGCCTGGTTTTCATAGCTGATTTTGAAAAAGCTTTTGATAAAGTACGACTGGAGTTTATATATAAATGTCTTGAATATTTCAATTTTGGAAAATCTCTTATAAAATGGGTTAAAGTTATGTATAGTAACCCTAGGTGTAAAATAGTAAATAATGGCTACATCTCAGAAAGTTTTAAACTGTCAAGAGGAGTAAAACAAGGTTGTCCACCATCGGCATATCTATTTATTATTGCAATCGATTTGTTAGCTGTTAAAATTAGACCCAACAATAATATTAAGGGATTAGAAATGCGTGTCTTAAAAACAAAAGTATGCTGATGATTCATGTTTTTTAAAACCACAATTAGAATCCCTCCAAACCCTCATGGAGGATCTAGATACTTTCGTTAACCTCTCTGGATTAAAACCAAAGTGTACTATAATCAATTTTGAATCACAAAAAAATGCAACTTTTACATTACCGTGTAGTTTACCAATAAAATAGTCTGACGGGGATGTGGACACACTTGATATACAAAATAAATGATCTCACTCCAATACATTTTTATAGAAATGTAACAAAAATAGATAAGATCTTGCTACCATGGAAAGGAAAATACCTGTCTATTTGTGGAAAAATCACTCTGATTAACTCTTTAGTCATATCACAGTTTACCTATTTGCTTATGGTTTTGCTTACATCTAGTGACCTGCTTTTTAGATTTATATGAACAAAAAATATTCAATTTGATCTGGAATGGCAAGCCAGACAAAATTAAAAGGGCATACATGGGGCATAAATGATTAAATATTAAAGCATTAGACCTGGTTCTCTAGTAAATAGGTAGGAATGTCTCACCCCATGTTCAAGAATGGCCCTTTTCCCTTTATTCAGATTACAACTGCTCACTTTCGGTTGTTTGAAAACTAAATAATCTCGAAAATATTTTTTAAACAAGCGTTAGAAGGTGGTTGCAATTTCAGTTAAATCCACCTGAAAATACAGAATAGATAATACAACAAATATTGTGGTTAAATTCAAATATATATATATATATATATAATGAAGTTATATCCTAAAAAAGGAGGTATTTGTATGTACAGTTGAAGTCGGAAGTTTACATACACTTAGGTTGGAGTCATTAATACTCGTTTTTCAACCATTCCACAAATTTCTTGTTAACAAACGATAATTATTGCAAATCAGTTAGGACATCTACTTTGCTTATGACACAAGTAATTCTTCCATCAATTGTTTACAGACATATTATTGAAATGCGTGTATATGGGAGGCGAAGTCAAGTGCAGGAGAGCAGAGTATAATAAACAGGCGCACTTTAATACCGGTTACCAAACGACAGCACATAACACATACAAGTGCCAAAACATGGTCTAAAACAAAAGTGCAACGCCTGACAATCATCCACGTAACAAATAACAATCACTCACAAACACAACATGGGGAACAAAGGGTTAGATAATAAACAAGTGATTGGTGAGTGAAGCCAGGTAAGATAAGACAAAGACAGAACAAATGGAAAATGAAATGTGGATCATCGGTGGCAAGAAAGCCGGTGACATCGACCACCGAACGCCCCCCGAACAAGGAGAGGGACCGACTTTGGCGGAAGTCGTGACAATTATTTCACTTATTATTCACTGTATCACTGTAATTCCAGTGGGTCATATGTTTCATACACTAAGTTGACTGTGCCTTTAAACAGCTTGGAAAATTATGTCATGGCTTTAGTGGTGATCCTAACTGTCCTAAAACAGGGCATTTTTGTTATCAATTGTTTGTGAAACCTTTTTGCAGTATACAGTTGAAGTCGTAAGTTTACATACACCTTAGCCAAATACATTTAAACTCAGTTTTTCACAATTCCTGACATTTAATCCTAGTAGAAATTCCCTGTCTTATGTCAGTTAGGATCCACACTTTATTTTAAGAATGTGAAATATCAGAATAATAGTAGAGAGAATGATTTTGCATCAGACACAGATACGAATAAACTCAAACGAGGGACTTAATGTATCTGTGGGCTAGGACTCAAAGACATCAATCTAGAAAGCAAAGACTGAGGAGAAAAGACTGAAGGAGTCCCAATTGACCGTATCAAATATTACAGGTCATATGCAATGCAATCAGCTCCAATCACGTTCAAAGAATAATGGCACTTGTCAGACAGGGGAGATTGTCTTGCCCTTGAAATTTCTACAGAGCTATCCTAGTGTGTACATACGGACCGTCTGTAGACCAAATCTGTCTCAAGATAATGCCTGTCATGACAGGATATTAAGATTACCCAACGTTACATTTCACATGCCAGACTGACAAGTACTGCATCTCCAAGTGAAATATACTTGACTCTGCAGAACATTAACATCTGAAATGGCTAAAGCCACATGGGATGCACATAATATGTACATTTTATTACGTTACAGCCTTATTCTAAAATTGATTAAATCATTTTTTCCCCTCATCAATCTGCACACAATACCCCATAATGCCAAAGCAAAAACATTTTTTTAAATGTTTGCAAATTTATAAAAAATGTAAAAAGCGGCAGCCGGGTGCAAGGTATATCACTGTCAGTGCAATACACGACACCTTATTCGGTGGAATCATATCACATTATCTCATCCTTCATATGACATTGCACACACAATCTGGAGCTTGCATTGCATGCAAATTGTATTTTTGTGTTTTTATAAACTTCTCTTGTTTTGACATACGCTTACAGTTGTGATTTGTCAGAGACTGTTCTCAGAATTAAATTGAGGTAATGAACATTGCAAAAATATTATGGG
Organism: Oncorhynchus nerka; assembly: GCF_034236695.1. Lineage (NCBI taxonomy): Eukaryota > Metazoa > Chordata > Actinopteri > Salmoniformes > Salmonidae > Oncorhynchus > Oncorhynchus nerka. The sequence goes on along the minus strand of NC_088417.1, from coordinate 51,299,673 downwards.
ATACTGTGCATTCGGAAAGTATTCAGACCCCTTCAATTTTTCCACATTTTGTTACGTTATAGCCTTATTCTAAAATGGATCAAATATTTGTTTTGCCCTCATCAATCTACACACAATACCTCAAACTGACAAAGGGAAAACAGGTTTTTAGAAATGCAAATTTATAAAAAATAAAAAACAGAAATACGTCATTTAAATAAGTTCAGAACCTTTGCTATGAGACTCGAGCTCAGGTGCATCCTGTTTCCATTGATCATCCTTCAGATGTTTCTACAACTTCGATTGGAGTCCACCTGTGGTAAATTCAATTGATTGGACATGATTTGGAAAGGCACACACCTGTCTATATAAGGTCCCACAATTGACAGTGCATGTCAGAGCAAAAACCAAGCCTTAACCTCTTATGTCGACCCTCTACTTTTTTGAACATTCTGTTAAAAATCGCGCAACATTTCAGCGCCCTGCTACTCATGCCAGGAATATAGTATATGCATTTGCTTAGTCTGTGTGGATAGAAAACACTCAGACGTTTATAAAACTGGTTAAATCACTGCTGTGGCTTTAAGAACGGCATTTACATTAAAAGCACAGGAAAAACTGATCACTGAAAATGGGAAAATATATCCATGCTACTTGAACCCATTGATAAAGGTGAACCACAATTAATTGACTGAGGTTGCAGTACCTACAGCTTCCACACGGTGTCTAGAGTCTTGTCATTTCCCTTCGAGTTTTTTCTTGGTCAAACACATGCAGGGCACCGTATCTCCTAGGTCTAGGACCGGATATTTTCGTTGAGTTTCTACCAGACGGACAGCTAATGATCTTTACATCGCCTCCTGATGAATTTTATCATTAACGTTACTAATACCTAAAGTTGCATTACAAACATATTTCGAAGTGTTTTGTGAAAGTTTATCGTCGACTTTTTGAATTTTAAAAATGACGTTACGTTTTGAAACAATGTTTTTTTTGTTTATCACACAGTCTACATATAACCTAGGCTTTATATGGACCGATTTAATCGAAATAAAGACCCAAATAGTGTTTATGGGACATCTAGGAGTGCCAACAAAGAAGATGGTGAAAGGTAATGAATGTTTTCTATTTTATTGTGCGGTTTGTGTAACGCCGAAATGCTAATTATTTTGTTTTACGTCCCCTGTGGGTCTTTTGGGGTGTTACATGCTATCAGATAATAGCTTCTCATGCTTTCCCCGAAAAGCATTTGAAAAATCTGACTTGTTGCCTGGATTCACAACGAGTGTAGCTTTAATTCGATACCCTGCATGTGTATTTTAATGTACTTTTGAGTTTTAACTAATACTATTAGCATTTAGCGTAGCGCATTTGCATTTCCAGAGCTCTAGTTGGGACGCAAGCGTCCCGAGTAGAAGCAAGAGGTTAAGGTCGAAGGAATTGTCCGTAGAGCACCGAGACAGGATTGTGTCGAGGTACAGATCTAGGCAAGGGTACCTTAACATTTCTGCAGCATTGAACGTTCCGAAGAACACAGTGGCCTCCATCATTCTTAAATGGAAGACGTTTGGAACCACCAAGACTCTTCCTAGAGCTGTCCGGCCGGCCAAACTGAGCAATCAGGGGAGAAGAGCCTTGGTCAGCAACCCGATGGTCACTCTGACAGAGCTACAGTGTTCCTCTGTGGAGATCTTCCAGAAGGACAACCATCTCTGCAGCACTCTACCAATCAGGCCTTTATGGTAGAGTGGCCACACGGAAGCTGTTCCTCAGTAAAAGGCATATGACAACCTGCTTGGAGTTTGCCAAAAGGCACCGAAAGACTGTCAGATTCTCTGGTCTGATGAAACCAGGATTGGACGCTTTGGCCTGAATGCCAAACACCACATCTGGAGGAAACCTGGCACCATCCCTACGATGAAGCATGGTGGTGGCAGCATTATGCTGTGGGTGTGTTTTTCAGCAGCAGGGACTGGGAGACTAGTTAGGATCGAGGGAAAGATGAACAGAGCAAAGTACAGAGAGGTCCTTGATGAAAACCTGCTCCAGAGCGCTCAGGACCTCAGACTGGGCAAAGTTTCTCCTTCCAATAGGACAACAACCCTAAACACACAGCTAAGACAATGCAGATGTGGCTTCGGGACAAGTCTCTGAATGTCTTTGAGTGACCCAAAGCCCGGACTTGAACCTGATCAAACATCTCTGGAAAGACCTGAAAATAGCTGTGCAGCGATGCTCCCCATCCAACCTGACAGAGCTTGAGAGAGAGAAGAATGGGAGAAACTCCCCAAATACATGTGTGCCAAGCATGTAGTGTCATACCCAAGAAGACTCGAGGCTGTAATCACTGCCAACGGTGCTTGATTGGTAAAGGGTAAAGGGTCTGAATACTTTTTTTTGCAAAAAAATCTAAAATGTGTGTAGATTGATGATGGGGGAAAAACTATTTCATCCATTTTAAATAAGGCTGTAATGTAACAAAATGTGGAAAAAGCTGAGGGGTTTGCACATTTTCTGAATGCACTGTAGGCCTAGCAGTTGATAGGGAGGATAGTGAACTTCTCTATAAGGAAAATATTGAGTGCCTGTTGAAGAGCTCTGGTCTCTGTAACCATGGTGACATTAGTTTATCTATGTGGAGACATTGGAGTTGGCGGAGACATCGCTCACCTAATTCTCTGAGTTTGGATAATTAAATAGAGTGTAGCCAGATTGAAAATGCTTAATGGTTTTGTGAAATGAGTTTACTTCTTCTTTATTGGGCTTGAGTCTACATAATTGTTTGGAGAGAGGGTGCACAGGAGGTTGATTCAGGTCTAAATGGGAATCATAATTATGTGTTGGAGAGAGATTGAATTCAGCATTGCCTTTTAGCCCAGCTTACTAAAAAACTTTCAGCATGGTTGCTTTTCAAATGGCACCCTGTTCCTTATTTAGTGCACTACTTTTGAGCAGGGCCCATAGGGACATTTTCAGCATCCAGGAATTGAGTACAGATCCTCGCGACTCTGGGGCTGTGCATTACAATGCTGAAACATGAGGTGATGCCGGCGGATGAATGGCACTACAATGGGCCTCAGGATCTCGTCACGGTATCTCTGTGCTTTCAAATTGCCATCGAAAAAATTCAATTGTGTTCGTTGTCCGTAACTTATGCCTGCCCATACCATAAACCCACCGCCACCATCAGCATTCTGTTTACAACATTGACATCAGCAAACAGCTCGCCCACACAACGCCATACATGTGGATCTGCGGTTGTGAGACCGGTTGGATGTACTGCCAAATTCTCTAAAACAACATTGAAGAAATTAACATTAAATTCTCTGGCAACAGCTATGGTGGACATTTATACAGAAAGCATACCAATGGCAGGATCCCTCAGACATCTGTGGCATTGTGTTGTGTGACAACTGCACATTTTAGAGTGGCCTTTTGTTGTCCCCAGCACATGGTACACCTCTGTAATGATCATGCTGTTTAATCAGCTTCTTGATATGTCACACCTGTCAGGTGAATGGATTATCTTGGCAAAGGATAAATGCTCACAAACAGGGATATAAACAAATTATTGCACAATATTTGAAAGAAATAAGCTTTTTGTGCGTATGGAAAATGTCTGGGATATTTTATTTCAGCTCATGAAACATGGGACCAACACTTTACATGTTGCATTTATATTTTTGTTCAGTGTAATAAGAGAGAGAAGTCAGTTTGTCCATAGGAGTTCATTTTGCACCACTCTGATTTCTTCTTTTCACTGCGATGAATGTACTATTCTTTTAAAGTTAAAGGTGATAGTGATGTGTAGGGAGAGAGCAAAGTACATTTTCAATAGATGGAAATGAAGCACAAAAATCCATGAATATCCTTGCGAATCCAAGTAATCAGCATTATGTGTGGGAAAGCTATGTATTTGCATGCCATTCAGTTAATGAACATGCAACCGAGGTGTTTGATTTGTGATGATAAATGGGCGAACTATATTGCTCGCCACTGATTCATCGCTGTGTGTCCCGGGACGGAGAGATGAGGTTCTAAAATCAATACCCTCCTAACAACCAAATGGGTAAACATTTTGGGTAACTCGTTTGTCACCGCAGGTATGCCATTAATGAACCGCTCAAACACAAATAGCGTTCCGCCCGTGAGTAAAACACGGGTAAATAAAGGAGGCTGATGGGAAAGGAGGAGAGTCAGAGTTCTTCCTCACCAGGCATGATTGGATTTTTGCCACTGCTGGAATATGAGGAATAAATCACACAATACACTCAGCAACCCACTCTATAACATAGGAAAAAACGCAAATTCACACAGCAGGGCTCTAATATGTCAACTCAATAGGCATGTGGGAATGCCCAAGAGTTCGGCATGTTTGATTGACTGATCTTTTATTAATACTATTTTCCTTCCTCTAATGGAATTGGAGGAAGAATCTTGTCTTAGCATGGTAAAAAAAAGAAAGAAAGCCAAGCGTGCCCCCAAGGAGCAGTATATTTTCGGGTCCTCGGTTGAAGCTTGTCAGCCATATTGGCTCTGTCCCGCTGTGACCCTGTGTGTGGTCGAGCTGGAGAGACTCACAGTCGCTTTGCCTGGAGATGCAACGGTCCTGCCTCAGTGTCCACTGTTGATTTGCTGTCTCTTGGAAGCAGCACTGACTATTAGCAAGGAGTCTGAATATGTCTCTTTCCTTTGCTGTGTGGAGAGAGAAGCAAGGCGGCATCTGCAGGAAAGGTCATGGCCACATCCGAGCAGGAGAAACAAAGTGTGCAATACGAAGATTTTTCCTGTATTTCAGGTTTTCTTAAATGTTGCTCTGTATGGTTGTATCGTTCTATTTGTGGATGTTAGACAACTGGGGCTAAAAATGTCAGGCACACATCTCACTGAAGAGATTACCTAGCTATAGTAGTACAGAGCCACTTACAGTGCTTTCAGAAAGTAGTCACAACCCTTGACTTTTTACACATTTTGTTGTGTTACAGTAAATTTACAATGAGACTCTCATGAACACGATGGTGTTCTCCGTTTTGCTCTGACCCCCAAACATGTCACGGGACTCATCTGAAGGTAACGAATACAAATTCATGGAAGTATGTAGTTGTGTGCCAACAAAAGAAGGGGTTAAATGTGTCCAAAAAAACTCAAATATTTCTTGAGCTTTCTTATATCTCCTAGATATTGGACACACACTTCAAAACGTTATTTCTTATGATTTATTTGTTTTGCCATTCATCAGTTATTCACGAGTTATTAAATGCGTTTCTATGGGTTATAGTAGTAAAGGCCAAATGTAATATATATATATTTCTTTATATCTAAAGAGTCCTAAAATTCCAAATCAAATAGCTAAATGATCCATGGTATGACCATATTAAAACAATTCCAGCTTAGTAGAGGGAAAACTATTTCAGTCTGCTTTCCACCAGACACTGGAAGATCAATACACCTTTCATAAGGACAATAACCTAAAACATTAGGCCAAATCTAGGCTGGAATTGCTTACCAAGACAACATCGAATGTTCCTGAGTGGCCTAGTTGCAGTTTTTACTTAAAACTGGCTTCAAAATATATAGAAATACTTGAAAACGGCTGTCTAACAATAATCAACAACCAAATTGACAGAGCTTGAATATTTTTTTAAAGAATAATGTGAAAAACTCTTAGAGACTTACCCAGAAAGTTGTAATCGCTGCCAAAGGTGATTCTAACATGTATTGACGTGTGAATACTTTCGGAAATGAGATATTTCATTTTCAATAAATGAGCAAAAAATTCAAAAAACAGGTTTTCACTGTCATTATGGGGTATTGTGTGTCAGTGCATTCGAAAGTATTCAGACCCCTTGATGCACAGCCTTATTCTAAAATGGATTACATTGATATTTTTCCTCATCAATCTACACACAATGACAAAGCAAAAACAGGTTTTTAGAAATGTTTGAAAATGTATTAAAAATTAAAAACAGAAATACCTTCTTTACATAAGTATTCACACCCTTTGCTATGAGACTCGAAATTGAGCTAATTTGTATCCTGTTTTCATTGATCATCCGTAGAGCTCCGAGACAGGATTGTCTATATAAGGTCCCACAGTTGACAATGCATGTCAAAGCAAAAACCAAGCCATGAGATCGAAGGAATTGTCCATAGAGCTCTGAAACAGGATTGTGTTGAAGTACAGATCTGGGGAAGGGTACAAAAAAATGTCTGCAGGCTTTAAAGTCCCCAAGAACACAATGTCCTCCATCATTCCCCAATCAGGGTAGAAGAGCCTTGGTCAGGGAGGTGACCAAGAACCCGATGGTCACTCTGACAGAGCTCTAGAGTTCCTCTGTGGAGATAGGAGAACCTTCCAGAAGGACAACCATCTTTGCAGCATACCACCAATCAGGCATTTTGTTGACAGACAGAAGCCAGTCCTCAGTAAAAGGCACGTGACAGCCAGCTTGGAGTTTGTCAAAAGGAACTTAGGACTCTCAGACCATGAAAAACAAGATTATCTGGTCTGATGAAACCAAGATTGAATTCTTTGGCTTGAAAATATAAACTTCACATCTGGAAGAAACCTGCCACCATCCCTACGGTGAAGCATGGTGGTGGCAGCATCATGCTGTGGGTATGTTTTTCATTGGCAGGGACTGGGAGACTAGTCAGGATCGATTGAAAGATGAACGGAGCAAAGTACAGAGAGATCCTTGATGAAAACCTGCTCCAGAGTGCTCAGGACCTCAGACTCAGGCGAAGGTTCACCTTCTAACAGGACAACGTCCCTAAGCACACAGCTAAGACAATACAGAAGTGGCTTCAGGATATGTCTCTGAATGTCCTTGAGTGGCCCAGCCAGAGCCCGGAATTGAACTAGATCAAACATCTCTGGAGAGACCTAAAAATAGCTGTGTAACGACGCTCCCCATACAACCTGACAGAGCTTGAGAAAATCTGCAGAGAAGAATGGGAGAAACTCCCCAAATACAAGTGTGCCAAGCTTGTAGCGTCATACCCAAGAAGACTTGAGGCTGTAATCGCTGCCGATGGTGCTTCAACAAAGTACTGAATACTTGTGTATATATGATGTTTTTGTTTTGTTATTGTGGGGCATTGTGTGAAGTGTTTAATCCATTTTAGAATAAGGTTGTAAAATAATGTGGGAAAAGTCAAGGGGTCTGAATCCTTTCCGAATGCACTGTATATGGGTGAGAGAAAAAATCGATTTACTCCATTTTAAATTCAGGCTGTAACACAACAAAATGTGGAATATTTCAAAGGGTATGAATACTTTCTGAAGGCGCTGTAGGTTATTATCTTTGCTACTATGAGCAAGAGGTCAAATATACACAGGGTTAAGTGACTGAACAGGCAGGGTTATTCAGAGTTGGGCAGATATCAATACCGAATTCTATCAAGAGGGTAATTGACCCAAGCCCAGTAGTGACCAAACCACTATGCCTTATCTGTACCCCTATCCCATTCCTTATTGTACATAATAACTAATGCAGCCTTTTTTTCCAAGGACATATTACCAGTTTTAATTCTTTAGTTAATGTCATAGCTCTTGAGTCAGTGGGGTTAAATGCCCAGTGCAGTCAAAAAATGTAATTTTCCTGTGTGTTATGTATATGTCCACACTATGAGGTTAGAATAAAACTGTGACATTTTGGAAATCATGATATTGCGCTTTTAGTGTAAAAGCTGTTTGAAAAGCCTGAAATGTCAGCCTGTTTTGGTGGGATGGGGGCAGGTGGTGTAAGTTAATAGACCAATAAAGAGAATTTCAAACCTCCCTGCCAATAACAGCTAGTTTTCAGGTTACATATCCCTCCCATAAGGCCAATTAGGCCCCTCACTCAGACCACTCCCAGACAGTCCAAGCAAAATTCTTGCTTTAGGAATATTTTTTGGCAAAGAAGCTATTTTTGTGGTAACGCCTAACCACGATTATCAAAATAAAGCATTATTTTGAAAGAATTGAATCTACCTTTAAAATTCATACTTACTCGCTGGTTCTGATTTTTATAGCACTTACTAATCAAGCATGATTAAATATCTCAGTCAAAGGAATACAGCTAGCTAGACCTTGTAAGACTCTGATCTCCACACATTGTTCATTGTTCCCGAGACGTATTGATCCAACAAACCTTTTGTAATTGCCACCAACAACATTAAATTGTACTTTCAGGGAAGACAGTCCATCATCTGTGGATGACAGTCGATTTGACTTAAGTTTGACTCACTGATGCACCATGTCTATTTTTAATGGGCAGAAACCCTAAAGCCTCCCGTATTTGCATATTTTCTGTATTTACATACATAGCTTTGCACTTTTTAGCAAGAGATTTTCATTACATAATGCTGAAAGCCTCAGATGGGAATTTCTGCCATTAGCAATGAGACTTTTTAAGCACACTATGTCTGCATTCCAAATTGCACACTATTCCCTATGTAGTTCACTACTACCCTTTAGGCCCTGGTCAAAGGTAGTTCACTACATAGGGGATAGGGTGCCATTTGGGATGTAACCTATGACTGAGGAACCATAATGCTGCAAACTGCAGACGGGAATTTCTGCCATCAGCAATGAGATTTTTAACCACTATGTTTTGATGCAGCCCTAGTCTGATGTCAGTTACTCCATCATGTTTGATGAGGGTTTTAATCTTGTTTTTAATGTATGTCTTCTGAGGCAATCAAATCTAATTTTACAACCACCAGCCAGATACTCTAATGTGGAAACAGGAGACAAATGGCTATGAGACATGGATATGGAGGGTACAGGGCAACAGAAGACGAACAGTAGAAGGGCTAAATAAACCGAGGGGAAAGTTTGAGGGACTCCACCCATATGGGCAGATCTCGGGGGAAAGCCATACCCTGTGCCTGAGACAATACCGGGGACCCGGGATCCAGGTACGACGACAGCAGCAGACAAACAACCGGGCCGAGGTTACGCCGACCTCTTCCTCTTTCTCCGGGAAGAGTGGGGGCTGATAACCCAGGGAACACTCAAAGGACGAGAGAACCATGTTAGAGAAAGGAAGGGTGAGGCGGGTATATTCGACCCACACTAGTTGCTGGCTCCAGGTGGTGGGATTGGCAGAGACCAGGCAGCGTAGAGTCATCTCCAGGTCAAATCAAATCAAATTTATTTATATAGCCCTTCGTACATCAGCTGATATCTCAAAGTGCTGTACAGAAACCCAGCCTAAAACTCCCTAGAAAGGCCAAAACCTAGGAAGAAACCTAGAGAGGAACCAGGCTATGTGGGGTGGCCAGTCCTCTTCTGGCTGTGCCGGGTGGAGATTATAACAGAACATGGCCAAGATGTTCAAATGTTCATAAATGACCAGTATGGTCGAATAATAATAAGGCAGAACAGTTGAAACTGGAGCAGCAGCACGGCCAGGTGGACTGGGGACAGCAAGGAGTCATCATGTCAGGTAGTCCTGGGGCATGGTCCTAGGGCTCAGGTCCTCCGAGAGAGAGAAAGAAAGAGAGAAGGAGAGAATTAGAGAACGCACACTTAGATTCACACAGGACACCGAATAGGACAGGAGAAGTACTCCAGATATAACAAACTGACCCTAGCCCCCCGACACATAAACTACTGCAGCATAAATACTGGAGGCTGAGACAGGAGGGGTCAGGAGACACTGTGGCCCCATCCGAGGACACCCCCGGACAGGGCCAAACAGGAAGGATATAACCCCACCCACTTTGCCAGGTCTTGGTTGGCTCACTCCAACTGGCCGTTGGACTGGGGGTGGAACCCGACCGGAGGACAGGCTTGCCGACGACCCAATGAGTGTGTAGAAAGCCTTCCAGACCTGGGGCGAGAACTGAGGACTCTGGTCGGAGACTATGTCCAATAGGAGTCCATGGATCCGGAAGACATGCTGCACCATGAGCTGGGCATCTCTTTGGCAGAGGGTAGCTTTGGGAGAGGAATGAAGTGGGCAGCTTTGGAAAACCAATCCACTACAGTCAGGATGGCGGTGTTGCCATCAGATGGGGGGAGACAAGTGACAAAGTCCAGAGATATGTGAGACATGGGACGGTGAGGAACAGGTAGAGGTTGAAGGAGACCAGCCGGAGCTTGCCGGGGAGTCTTGTTCTGCACACAGATCTTGCATGCGGCAACAAAGTTGAACCGGGTGAAAGCAGGGCCCACCTAGCTTGCCTGAAATTGAGATTATTGGTGGTTCGGAGATATTCCAGGTTCTTGTGGTCTGTCCACACAATGAACGGATGTTCCACCCCCTCCAGCCAGTGCCTCCGCTCCTCCAACGCAAGAATCTCACGATTCCCAACATTGTAGTTCCTCTCCGTGGCATTGAGGCGATGGGAGAAGAAGGTGCAGGGATGTAACTTGAGGTCCAGGGCAGAACGCTGGGACAGGACAGCCCCCACTCCGACATCCGAAGCATCGGCCTCCATCACAGAATGGCGGGACGAGTCAGGATGAACCAAGATGGGAGCTGTGGTGAAAGTGTGTTTGAGATCAGCAGCTGGGGACCATGTGAACGGAACCTTGGGAGAGGTGAGTGCAGACAGGGGGGAAGCCAGGGTGCTGTAACCCCGGATAAAGCGGCAATAAAAGTAGCTGAATCCTAGGAAATGTTGCAGTTGCACTGTAGACATAGGCTGGGGCCAATCCACCACTGCTCTCACCTTCCTGGGATCCATCTGTACACTCCCTGCAGCGATGATGTAAACAATGGAAGGCATCGTGGAGCGATTGAATTCGCACTTCTCTGCTTTCACAAATCTGTTTCTCTAGCAGGTGTTGGAGAACCTGTCGGACGTGAAGCACATGTTGATGGGTGGAGCGGGAGAAAACGAGGATGTCATCGAGTTGACTATGACCAGATACTCATAGTGACCACTGGGTTGTGTTGAAGGCAATCTTCCACTCGTCCCCTTCCCGTATCCACACCATGGTAGGCATTCCGTAGCTCCAGCTTGGAGAACACGGTGGCCCCCTGGAATGGCTCGAAGGCCAAGGAGATGAGAAGTAGTGGGTAGCGGTTCTTCACTGTGATGACGTTGAGGAAGTCAATGCACAGGCGCAGGCGGGGGAGGCAGAAGGACGGATGAACACTGCAACTAGGGAGTCCTCAATGTAGGTCTCCATAGTCTTGGTCTCCGGACATTACCGAAAGTCGTCCACGGGGCAGAGTGGTGCCTGGGAGAATGTCAATCCCGCAGTTATAGGGTCTGTGCAGCGGAAGCGAAGGGGCCAGTATCACTTTTCAGGAGAAGACCCAGATGCAGACAGTGTCGAAGTAACAAAAGTGTATTACTAGAACAGTGGACAGGCAAAATGACAGGTAAAGGGCAGGCAGAGGTCAGTAATCCAGATCAGTCCACAAGGTACAGAAGGGCAGGCAGTCTCGGGGTCAGGGCAGGTAGAGGTCAATAATCCAGGGTGGTGTGAGAAGCTACAGAACGGCAGGCAGGCAGGCAAAAATGATAAAAGATGGGTGACACCTGAAGAGGGGTGGAGACAAGCACAAAGACAGGTGAAACAGATCAGGGTGTGACACCAGTTTCCTGTAGGTTCTCAATTGAGCATTATTTTTATACCAAAATCAAATTGATGGATCTGGGAAACTGGCCCAAAATGTTCAAGTTAATGACATGGATAAAATCATAAAAATGTCCTACTTCTTTGCATATGTCTGTGTCATACATAACATTTGTGATGTACTTCACTGAACATTTGAAATTACACCTGGTTAGTATGCCTGTGGTGGAGCTGATTCATAGAGCCTGTGCTTGTTAACAGCCTGGTTAAGTTTATGCTTCTGCTCTTGGGAAATTAAGTATAATGAGGGCCAAAGGTTTATACTGCTTTAGAGCCAGGCTTTCTCTACGATCCCCACCTACTAGCCAGTCAAAGGGTTTGGGCTCTTTGACATAATGGTCTGTAATAGCTCACTGGTGTCCAAATACTAAGGGTGGATTTACATTAGTAAAATATGTTTAATGAGATCTCTCTTCAACATCAGATTTGCAACTTTTCTGTTTACAGTAACCTTGGATGTGTTGACTCAAGACACCCAAGTCATGGGCTGTTCTCTCTGCTACCACACGGCAAGTGGTACCGATATACCAAGTCTGGAATCAACAAGACCCTGAACAGCTTCTAACACCAAGCCATAAGACTGCTAAATAGTTCTCCAAATAGCTACCAGGACTTTTTTGCACTCACTCTTTTGACTCATTGCATATGCTGCTGCTACTGTTTATTATCTATCCTGTTGCCTAGTCACTTTACCCCTATCTACAGTGCCTTCGGAAAGTATTCAGACCCCTTGACTTTTTCACATTTTGGTAGGTTACTGCCTTATTCTAAAATGGATTAAATAAAAACATTTCCTCAGCTACACACAATACCCCAAAATGACAAAGCAAAATCAGGTTTTTAGAATGTTTTTGCACATTTATAAAAAATAAAAAACAGAAATACCTTTTTTATATCAGTATTCAGATCCTTTGCTATGAGACTCGAAATTGAGCTCAGGTGCATCCTGTTTACGTTGATCATTCTTCAGATGTTTCTACAACTTGATTGGAGTCCACCTGTGGTAAATTCAATTGATTGGACATGATTTGGAAAAGCACACACACACCTAAGGTCCCACAGTTGACAGTGTATGTCAGAGCAAAATCTAAGCTATGAGGTCAAAGGAATTGTCTGTAGAGTTCCGAGACAGGATTGTGTCGAGGCACAGATCTGGGGAAGGGTACCAAAACACTTCTGCAGCATTGAAGTTGCCTCCCTCATTCTTAAATGGAAGAAGTTTGGAAGCACCAAGACCCTTCCTGGAGCTTGCCGTCCGGTCAAACTGAGCAATCAGGGGAGAAGGGCCTTGGTCAGGGAGGTGACCAAGAACCCAATGGTCACTGACAGAGCTCTAGAGTTATTCTGTGGAGATGGAAGAACCTTCCAGAAGGACAACTATCTTTGCAGCACACCACCAATCAGGTCTTTGTGGTAAAGTTGCCAGATAGAAGCCACTTCCCAGTTAAGGCACATGACAGCCTGCTTGGAGTTTGCCAAAAGGCACCTAATGACTCTCAGACCATGAGAAACAAGATTCTCTGGTCTGATGAAACCAAGATTGAACTCTTTGGCCTGAATGGTGGTGGCAGCATCATGCTATGGGGATGTTTTTCAGCGGCAGGGACTGGAAGACTTATCAGGATCTAGGCAAAGATGAACGGAGCAAAGTACAGAGGTCCATGATGAAAACCTGCTCCAGAGCACTCAGGACCTCAGATGGTTCACCTTCCAACAGGACAACAACCCTAAGCACACAGCCAAGACAACACAGGAATGGCTGAATTTCCTTGAGTGGCCCAGACTTGAACCTGATAAAACATCTCTGGAAAGACCTGAAAATAGCTGTGCAGCGATGCTCCCCATCCAACCTGACTGACCTTAAGAGGATCTGCAGAGAAGAATGGGAGAAACTCCCTAAATTCAGGTCTGCCAAATTTGCAGCGTCATACCCAAGAAGACTCAAGGCTGTAATCGCTGCCTAAGGTACTTACATTTACATTTACATTTAAGTCATTTAGCAGACGCTCTTATCCAGAGCGACTTACAAATTGGTGCGTTCACCTTAAGACATCCAGTGGAACAGCCACTTTACAATAGTGCATCTAAATCTTTTAAGGGGGTGAGAAGGATTACTTTATCCTATCCTAGGTATTCCTGAAAGAGGTGGGGTTTCAGGTGTCTCCGGAAGGTGGTGATTGACTCCGCTGTCCTGGCGTCGTGAGGGAGTTTGTTCCACCATTGGGGGGCCAGAGCAGCGAACAGTTTTGACTGGGCTGAGCGGGAACTGTACTTCCTCAGTGGTAGGGAGGCGAGCAGGCCAGAGGTGGATGAACGCAGTGCCCTTGTTTGGGTGTAGGGCCTGATCAGAGCCTGGAGGTACTGAGGTGCCGTTCCCTCACAGCTCCGTAGGCAAGCACCATGGTCTTGTAGCGGATGCGAGCTTCAACTGGAAGCCAGTGGAGAGAGCGGAGGAGCGGGGTGACGTGAGAGAACTTGGGAAGGTTGAACACCAGACGGGCTGCGGCGTTCTGGATGAGTTGTAGGGGTTTAATGGCACAGGCAGGGAGCCCAGCCAACAGCGAGTTGCAGTAATCCAGACGGGAGATGACAAGTGCCTGGATTAGGACCTGCGCTGCTTCCTGTGTGAGGCAGGGTCGTACTCTGCGGATGTTGTAGAGCATGAACCTACAAGAACGGGCCACCGCCTTGATGTTAGTTGAGAACGACAGGGTGTTGTCCAGGATCACGCCAAGGTTCTTAGCGCTCTGGGAGGAGGACACAATGGAGTTGTCAACCGTGATTGCGAGATCATGGAATGGGCAGTCCTTCCCGGGAGGAAGAGCAGCTCCGTCTTGCCGAGGTTCAGCTTGAGGTGGTGATCCGTCATCCACACTGATATGTCTGCCAGACATGCAGAGATGCGATTCGCCACCTGGTCATCAGAAGGGGGAAAGGAGAAGATTAATTGTGTGTCGTCTGCATAGCAATGATAGGAGAGACCATGTGAGGTTATGACAGAGCCAAGTGACTTGGTGTATAGCGAGAATAGGAGAGGGCCTAGAACAGAGCCCTGGGGACGCCAGTGGTGAGAGCGCGTGGTGAGGAGACAGATTCTCGCCACGCCACCTGGTAGGAGCGACCTGTCAGGTAGGACACAATCCAAGCGTGGGCCGCGCCGGAGATGCCCAACTCGGAGAGGGTGGAGAGGAGGATCTGATGGTTCACAGTATCGAAGGCAGCCGATAGGTCTAGAAGGATGAGAGCAGAGGAGAGAGAGTTAGCTTTAGCAGTGCGGAGGGCCTCCGTGATACAGAGAAGAGCAGTCTCAGTTGAATGACTAGTCTTGAAACCTGACTGATTTGGATCAAGAAGGTCATTCTGAGAGAGATAGCGGGAGAGCTGGCCAAGGACGGCACGTTCAAGAGTTTTGGAGAGAAAAGAAAGAAGGGATACTGGTCTGTAGTTGTTGACATCGGAGGGATCGAGTGTAGGTTTTTTCAGAAGAGGTGCAACTCTCGCTCTCTTGAAGACCGAAGGGACGTAGCCAGCGGTCAGGGATGAGTTGATGAGCGAGGTGAGGTAAGGGAGAAGGTCTCCGGAAATGGTCTGGAGAAGAGAGGAGGGAATAGGGTCAAGCGGGCAGGTTGTTGGGCGGCCGGCCGTCACAAGACGCGAGATTTCATCTGGAGAGAGAGGGAGAAAGAGGTCAGAGCACAGGGTAGGGCAGTGTGAGCAGAACCAGCGGTGTCGTTTGACTTAGCAAACGAGGATCGGATGTCGTCGACCTTCTTTTCAAAATGGTTGACGAAGTCATCTGCAGAGAGGGAGGAGGGGGGAGGATTCAGGAGGGAGGAGAAGGTGGCAAAGAGCTTCCTAGGGTTAGAGGCAGATGCTTGGAATTTAGAGTGGTAGAAAGTGGCTTTAGCAGCAGAGACAGAAGAGGAAAATGTAGAGAGGAGGGAGTGAAAGGATGCCAGGTCCGCAGGGAGGCGAGTTTTCCTCCATTTCCGCTCGGCTGCCCGGAGCCCTGTTCTGTGAGCTCGCAATGAGTCGTACTTCAACAAAGTACTGAGTAAAGGGTGTGAATACTTATGTAAATGTAATAGTTCAATTTTTTTTTTATGATAAATTAGCAAAAATATCTATAAACCTGTTTTTGCTTTGTCATTATGGGGAATTGTGTGTGAATTGATGAGGAAAGAAACTATTTAATAAATTTTAGAATAAGGCTGTAATGTAACAAAATGTGGAAAATTCAAGGGGTCTGAATACTTTCCAAAGGTAATGTATATGTACATATTTACCTCAATTACCTCTTACCCATGCACATTGACTTGGTACTAGTACCCCATGTATATAGCAAAGATAACATTACTCATTGTGTATTTATTCCTTGTGTTATAATTCATTTTATATTTTTTCTCACTGCATTGTTATGTAAGAATTTCACTGTTTATGAAGCATATGAAAAAAGGGGCGAGGTTTTCACTTTTACGGCTACTGTTTTGGTCCATTCCTCCACAATAGCTCAATCAAGCCCAGGTGAATTATTTGACACTGTATTTGAACCCAGGTCAGGTAGGCTCTGCAGGCATTACCCGTGGATTATCGTGAATAACTAACGCCTATCAAAAAAAGCAGCATCCAGGATCCAAACTACCCATTTTATACGTGTAAATAAGGCACCAAAATGTAGTATCTCGGGAAATGTGAGACATATTATGGAAAGACAGGTAAACAATACACAAGGCTTTCACCTAAGGCGTACACGTCACTTTTTTCTACTGTGCAAATGTAATGAATTCTTCTCAGCCGCACTCAAAGGAGTAGCCGAGACCCGACGCATCTGGCTGTAGTAATGAGCTGATAGTGGCGGCAATGAGAGGCAAATTGATTCCATTTTGTGTTTGAGACAGGCTGTTGCACCTACTGTAGCCTGAGAGAGTTGTGAACACTGCTTGCCCATTTTGTTGAGTAGTGAGTCAACACTTATAGAAATGAAACATGACACTGTGGTGGATAATGCAAAGTGGCCCAGCCAGAAAGAAACACTTACTCATGCGGGAAGGTCTTTAGATTCGTTGACTTGATATAAAAAATATTACAATGGAATGCTTTTGACTATTTATCAATGGCGGTCTTAATATGGTTATGGGAGTTGCCTTCTAAACTTTTTACCTTGACTCATCGATGGTAGTCATCGATTCTTGAGAAAAATATAAACAAAACAATAATTTCTAAGATTTTACTGAGCTACAATTCAGTCAATTTAAATACATTCATGAGGCCCTAATCCATGGATTTCATATGACTGGGAATAAAGATGTGCATCTTTTGGTCAGATAGCTTAAAAAAAAAAGTAGGGCCGTGGATCAGAAAACCAGTCAGTATCTGATGTGACCGCCATTTGCCTCATGCAGTGCGACACATCAGGCTGTTGATTGTGGCCTGTGAAATGTTGTCCCACTCCTCTTCAATGGCTGTGCAAAGTTGCTGAATATTGGCGGGAACTGGAACACGCTGTCGTACATGTTGATCCAGAACATCCCAAACATGGGTGACATGTCTGGTGAGTATGCAGGCCATGGAAGAACTGGGACAATTTCAGCCTCCAGGAATTGTTTACAGATCCTTGCGACATGGGGCTGTGCGGTATCATGCTGAAACATGAGGTGATGGTGGGTGATTAATGGCACTACAATGGGCCTCATTATCTCGTCACGGTATCTATGTGCATTCAAATTGCCATTGATAAAATGCAATTGTGTTCATGTCCATAACTTATGCCTGCCCATACCACATACCATCTGTTCACAATGTTGACTTCAGCAAACCGCTCACCAACACAATGCCATCTTCTCCAGCATGCTAGTGGCCATCAAAGGTGAGCCTTTGCCCACTGAATTCGGTTAGTATGCCAAACTGCATTCATATCAAGACCTTGGTGAGGACGATGAGCAAGCAGATGAGCTTCACTCACAATGTTTCTGACAGTTTGTGTAGATATTATTCACGGTTTCATCAGCTGTCTGGGTGGCTGGTCTCAGACGATCCTGCAGATGAAGAAGCTGGATGTGGAGGTGTGGTTACATGTGGTCTGCAGTTGTGAGAACGGTTGGACGTACTGCCAAATTCAATTCCCTGGCAACAGCTCTGGTGGACATTCCTGCAGTCAGCATGCCAATTGCATGCTCCCTCAAAACTTCAGACATCTGTGGCATTGTGTTGTGTGACCTAACCGTACACAACGTGCACCTGTGTAATGATCATGCTGTTTAATCAGCTTCTTGATATGCCACACCTGTCAGATGGATGAATTAGGTTGGCAAAGGAGAAATGCTCACTAACAGGGATGTACACAAATTTGTACACAGAATTTGAGAGAAATAAGCTTTTTGTGCTTAAGGAACATTTCTGGGATATTTTATTTCAGCTCATGAAACATAAGACCAACACTTTACATGATGCATTTACATTTTTTCTCTGTTTAGACGGGAAAATTTAAGACATAAAAAGAGAAGCAGAAGCTCCAAATTATTGGTTTCATAAAATATGGAGAGAGAAGAGACATTAGTGTGTGCTTTTCTGGCCTCCAGCTAGGATGTCTATGCCAGAGCTCTCACTGACTTTGTATACAGTGCAGACTCCTGTCTGCCTTAGCCCAACTACTTGGAATGGATGGTACTGGCATTAAAGCTACTGTCTGGGATTAGTAGGGCGGCGCACAATTGGCCCAGCGTCACCCGGGTTTGGCCGGGGTAGGCGGTCATTGTAAATAAGAATTTGTTCTTAACTTACTTGCCTAGTTAAATAAAGTTTAAATAAATATACTACATCCATTTTTGGACTTTTAAATGAATGACATATAGCCATTGAGTCTTGAAGAATATCACTTATAAATACCTTATGCAGTGGAGGTTGCTGAGGGGAGAACAGCTCATAATAATGTCTGGAAAGGAGCAAATGGAATGGCATCAAACCATGTGTTTGATACCATTCCACCTATTCTGCTCCAGCCATTACCACGAGCCCGTCTTCCCCAATTAAGGTGACACTAACCTCCTGTGACCTCATGACAGTGCAACTGTCTAGTACAACTGCTTTGTACAACAGTCTTACCTCATCAGAACCCAAAATATAAGCTTGTGTTTCGCCATTGTTTTTAAACAATGTCATTTAAACAAACAATGTCTAGCTTCATAACATGGTTACAACTATCATGTGGAGGTTGTGGACTGTCAGTCCTTGCATCTAGAGTACTGTCTTTGAAAGTTGAGAGGGGTTCAATTTAATTGGCCCATCTCTCAGCTGTATGCCTAAATAAGTGGTAGGGCAGCTGATTTGTTGTTTTTCAAATGCTAGTCTTTAGCTTTAAGACATCAGTGTTGTAATGCAGTAAATATTTATGCTATTGCAGTAATATGGACATTATTGTACATTATACAATGATTATACAAAAATTGAACGGAAAGCCCAATTAATCCTCTGACATGCGTTTTTGTTATATGAAGTTTCTTTATTATATTTACATCAGTCATTTAATCTTATATTGTATGAAATGGGAGAAAAGCAAACCATTCTTCTTTCATATCTATTAAAATATATTTTTTAAAGAGGAAATATAGAGAGACAGAGGACAGGGGAGGGAAAATCCTCTCGAGTCAGCGCTGAGATCCCATCTAAGGAAGATATATGCCTCAGGTCCAAGCGAAGTTATCATCATCCCTAAGCTTCATTTTAATTACAGACAACAAACAGCATAGATGTTTCCTAATAAAGATAGTCAGCGAGGTTCTCATCCCCTGGAAATTGAAATGGGAATGTGGGAGCTGAGTAGATCCTGTCTTATGGGCTGCGGCATCTCTCTTTCTCTGTACTGTAGGAGTTGGAGAGTCAGACTATTTAAGCAATGTAAAGCCTTGCCGAGGGAGAGGCACGAGTTTTGATCTCACTTCTAATATGCTTTTAACATCAGAAGTAATGGCATACTTAATAAGACTCTATGAAGCTTGATCAGAGAGGCTTTATAATTCTGAATGTAAAATGGTGCATGTACAGCATTACTGGTCTATACTGATCAAATGTAAATATTTCAAAGAGCAACCAATAGATTAGAAGTTGATGCTTGAAAAGCTTTTATTTTTCAAGATGAAAGTCTAAGATGTTATTGCAAAAAGGAAAAAAAAAAAAAAAACTTTGACTTAATCCATTAACTTGTGTGTAAAATATTATGAGACAAATTAAATGTACTCTATTTCATTGAGGTTAAGGGACTGCTTGATTGTTAAGACACACAATTTATTACAGATACCCCACACAATTGTTCCCCCTCACATTTTAATGCTCACCCGCATCACTCTGGCCAATGAAAAAAAGGCAGAAATGAAAGGACCCTCAACCCACCAACAAAACCGACACTCCCTTCCCTCCAACCTGACCTGCATTGTCTGTGGACGTGTCTGTGGCTGCAGGATCGGTCTGCTCAGCCACAACAGGACCCACTACAAGCAAAACCTGTGAAAAAGAGATCATCCTCAACCCTGAGAGATTGCTGATGATGTTGTCCAATATTTACTGCAACAGTCTTTCAAATAGGAACAATTGTCTTTCAAATAAAACTTTATCTATCCATTCAGCAATGAGGTCGTTCACCCATGGAAAAACCTCAACCTAGCCAGTGAAGTAGATAGTAATTTGTCCAGACTTGGGTCAGTGCAGTTGTAATGGAGTGTCCTTCCCTCAGCGAAGGCAACGACTTGAATCGCTTACAGTGCATTTCCACGTAACACGTTGGGGGGGGGGCGATGAAATAACGGAGCCCGATTCATTTTCAAAGGATGGAAGTGAAGTGGGTGGATGGGGGACCATTGGACGATGTGAGCATGGGTGAGGGAGTGTGAACGGAGCGGAACCAAAGTTGGGGAAAGCTGAACTTTATGCAAATACTCCATGACATTGCAGCACTATTGACCAATCAAAGCTCACTATAGCTTCCATCCCCTACTGCAGGGATGTGCAACTGGCAACCTGCATGCCTACAAAAGGGGGGCAGCGGGCCGTCAGTTACTCATCCATACATTTCCCCTACAAAAATATATATATATTTTTTTTTAACTCAGTCAGGTCTCAACTTACTGTTGAGAGTTATGTTAGTAGAGTAGGTGCAATTTCAAAATAAAACTGATTAGCATTCATGTTTATCTAGAGAGTTTGGGGCTATGATGATAGGGTGGCATCAAGGAGGGAGCATAATTAATTAGCATAACAAACAAGAATGGAGTCAACTAAAAAAAGACTGAAAAAACAATAGAAACGTGATTAATTTGAAGTGAGAAAAACCACTTACAGATTCTCAGAAGAAATATTCAAGACTTGACAGGATGACTCAACCAAAAGGGAAGATATTCTGATAATATTCAACAACTGACTGATCTATATTTCATACGGATGTAGTGGCAACATCATGGAAAGGTATCCATGAATATCTGAGCAGCATGTGGCATCTTTGATGTAAGGGAGAGTGAACATGTCTCATTGTTGGTTTCTAAATTTGATGATACAATGCTGCCCTCTACAGGAGAAGTAGCACCACATCACATACTACAGTGTTTCATTTCATAGAGAGAAAGGATTCGATAACACTTTACTTGACACCCAGTGTCATTAAACCTGTTATGACACGGTCATAACCATATAATTTGTCACAACAGCTTGTCATAGACCTGTCATAACACTGTCATGACCCATATATTTACACCTGTTGTAACATTTATTATGTTATTTTATGGCTGGTTATGACACCTACAGTACATAAGAGTGTCAAACCCCACGTTTGTTCAAATGTTTTTTCCCTGCCAAGAAGTTCCCTTTCATCTTAAAGTTACTTAAGTCCTTTGTTGTTGTTGTAATGAATTCTTTACAGTCATTTTTGTTCTATCATATTTTAAGCAACTTCTGGAAAATATACTTGATGAAAATGTCATAAAGCATTATGACCATCCCTATGTCACGTTACTTGGACTAAGAAAATGCACTTTATGACACCGCCAAGAAGCATTATGTGCATCATAATCATATAAGACAGATATTGTAGGCATTTCACGTGCATGCCCTTATGTCAGTAATCAGTCAAAAAGAGGATGTCTTGTCCTGCTCCTGAAATCTGCTCCTACATTCATCAGAAACATACCACTGGAGTGGTGCATGCCCGACATCAATGTGAGCAATTACAATGATAATTTAATATGGTACATTTCATTTTTTTTTTATATAACATAAACAAGTAGGCTATAGTATAATGCAATATGTTTTGCCTTGTGTGCTAGGTTTTGACAGTCTTATGTAGGTGTCATAACCAGCCATAAAATAACTACTGTGGTAGGTTTTGTGTGTCCTTACTAAACAAACTAGTCTTCCTACGAATAAGTCAACTCACCATGTCTAGGTAGTTCTATGTCTGTTTAACTGTTCCATAACCTGTCTGAATGTATTCATTGAACATGGAAATAGCAAGCGGATCAGAGGGCTATACTATGTACCTGGTTTGAGGAGTTAACTCTGAGTTTAACCAGTACCAAGAAAGTGACTCATCTTTTAGCCAGGTAAATTTCTATGGCAACGAATACTTCAGAACTAACCTGCTCTAGGGCAGGCTAACTCACTGCTAACTCCATTTATCATGAATGAAGTGTCTCGAGATGAGGACTAATGAAACCAGATACCCCTCCCTCTTGCAAAAATTGTTAGTGAATCCCAAACCACCCCATTGCCCCTACAAGGTCCGTGTACATTTTGTTACTTTGATTTCAGAGTCGAATGGAAAAATGGAAATCGACTTGTTTTCTAATTTCTAGTGTCAAAATTTGAAATGGAATAACAGAAGAAAAAAATACATTTTTATTTTTCATATCCGGAATTACATGCCCCCTAATACAATATTCATGGGCTTAGGGGGTGTGTTTAAAGCCTGTTGGCATTAAAAAAGAAAGGATTAGACTGTGATATAAACTGGAAGATAAAAATATTCATGTTAGCTAAGATGCAGAACTTATTATGAAGTTAGCATGCCAATAGAACAAACTTAACAACTGAACAAAGTTTGATTGCACTAGCTGGTGAGCTAGCTAGCAGGCTGGCTAGCCTGCCCTATATGCTTAATGGCTATAGTCATGCTAGCTAGTAGTAGCTAGTGGAAATAAATTAGTCCCTCAACCTGCTACAAGATGAAGCTGCCCATTAGATTTCTCCATTAATTTCTGTAGCTAATTTAGCTAGATATTCTGATGGCTGATGGTGTTTATTGTCAGAGTAAATGAATTAATGTAGTTACTATAAATGGTTACCTGTCTGCCACTTTGCATAACTTAGCTATTGATTACACATACAACAATATCCAATTAAGTTAAAGTCAGTGTGTGTGTGTGTGTCTGTCTATCTGTGAGTTCTGGATGATCATCATGAACTTCATGTAGTTACATCAGCCAATTAAAATAAGCATTTTTATTGGTATGGGTATACTTCATCAACAACCTTTACTGCTCAATGAAAGACAGAGTTAGGCTATACTTTTCAGTTGTAAACATGACTATTGCTTTGACAATTGGCCTACTTCTCTGGTATAGTATCTTTATTTAATCCCCCTGATGTTACAGGAACTTTCCTGCACACTTGTAGTGCATTTCAGGTTTAAAAGGATTCTAAAGTTTGTAATTTCCACTTTAAAATGGCAGACTTGGTTTGCCCTCTAAGAACACTATGAAACAAAGTTATAAATTGAAATCACCAGGCAAAGAAACTCTCGCGAGAAGTTTACTTGCACCCTGGACTTTTGTTCTTACACAACCTCACCAGTGATCAAACCAGACACGGCCCTGGACTTTTGGTTTAACTCTCAACTGCGCAGTTAATATATGCATGTCTAAGGATTAACTCACTTACAAACACCCAATCAACCTAGCCCAGTCCTCCTAGTCACCCCAGCTCTTGCCTCTCTTTCTCAGAGAGTTGTACTCTGGGCGTACCCTCAACAGGAGCTTCAACCTATTGAAAATATTCAAGCTCACCTCTCTCAATGTTTCTATGTTCAGGATGTGTGTTGCAGGAATTTAATTCCTCTGTTCTAATACCCAATTAAAATTAAACACTCTGTTAATTCATAAGAATTTGTAAGACCCTTATTTTAAGGAAATGGACAGAGCCCAGTCTTAAAGTCAAATAGCAGCCTTTATTCACGAGAGTACTGCTCCTTACACATTTTACCACAGGTTAAAAACTGAAAATGACGTCAGCATTTTCTAAATGTTCCGTCTCTTCTTGACACTGGTAGAAAGGCTCTATAGTTCTCAAGCCTTCCCTCCTAGCCTAGAGCCAAGGTCAGCCAGTGTAGATAAGCATTCTAGTCAGTCTGGAGATATAGTTAATTCATTTCTACCAAGGAACAGACCGTCATTGTTCTCATTCTTGATTATTTGCACACATTATATTCAGAACTAAGAATAAAAAGAAAATTCATACATATACAGTAACATAATAGTATTCTGTTTAGTACATATGCAGTAACATAATAGTATTCTGATTCGTCAGGCCTGATTGTATACATAATTAGTCATCATTGATAAAAATTCCCTTAACAATGTGGTATCCACCCACCCTGCTTCCCTTCAGATCCTTAGGCGGGTTTCAGGCTGCTCCTTCAGGAGTGTGGCTTCCATGAAATTCCAATTTGGAATCCCCTGTGCACAGTTTACCCAGGTCTTCGGGAGTGGTCAGCAAGTGAAGTTGCACATCCCATCCTCGTCGCCAAATACTGTTGTGGAAATTCTAATCAATAATGAGAAGAGAGATGAACCATTAACAATCAGGTTATATTCTTTATTCAAAACATATTAATAGGGGAGCAGGTCACACCACACACACACGAGTGAATAGAGTGAGAGCTCAATGATTCTGAGTTGGGGCTTGCCTTATATAGCCCAACCTTGTTTCATTTCCTTAATCCACCACAACTGTCTCAATGTGTCGAGCCAACCGATATCTACTGGATAAGGTGGTCAAATATCCTCTGTCCTCTGTGTTCTCCTGCGTATCCTAAAAACTGTTTGTTCTTAGACTAGAGGATAAGGAGAAACTTTGTTCGGAACAAAGATACCTCGTTCCGAACATGTAAGTTTCAGAGTACAGAGGGTGGGGGTAAGAACACGAGATGTGCACAGCCGTGGTGGATTAGGTACAGAGTTTAGGTGAAAACAGCAACTTACACAACCAGAGTAACAGGATTGTACATACCTATCATTTAAAGTAATGCTAATTTTAAAAAATCCCCCACAGCGTTTGTCCGGTACTATAGCAAAAAAACGTGTACTGTTGGGGGTACTCAAGGACCAGGGTAAACACTGGGTTTAAGGATAGATTTGGCAACTATAATGTGCCAATCAAATATGTAACAAGGATGTGATTTGTATAAAATGGAAAGGTATATCAGACAATAAAGTTAAGGGCCCTCAACCTCCTGTCTGTGTAGTGTGAGGCAGCTTGATGTACAAGTACACCCCTTGGCCAGGACGCTAGTCTGCAATCTATAGGCTATGTCACAGTTCTCTCTCCTTCGTCCCAAAATGTGCACTTGTTCACATTTAACTTATTTGAAAGAATGACTAGTAGAAGAAATATGATGGAAACTCACTCTTGCACAAGCTTCCAATAATACAATTGTTACAATTATTAATTACATTCCAAATTCACAAGTTACTACAACAGTTGAGACAAACTTTGATTTAGCCTTTTAATAGGGTAGTCACATCCACATAACTTTCATTGCTTTGCCAATATACTGTACATTTAACATGAAAATGTAATTGTTTCTGGTAAAACGATTTTGCCGTGGTCTCTTTCTTCCTCTTTGAAGGGCCTGGGGGTCTTTTTTTATTTAACTAGGCAAGAACAAATTCTTATTTTCAATGACGGCCTAGGAACAGTGGGTTCAGGGGCAGAACGACAGATTTGTACCTTGTCAGGTTGGGGATATGAACTTGCAACTTTTCGGTTACTACCCTGCCGCCCCGGAAGGTCGTTGGGGTTGGCCAGGACCTTCCGTGCATTCTACTTCCAATATATTGATCCTTCAGAAAAGAGAGCAAGTGAGAAAGACAAATAAAAGAGGGAGAGAGGGGGAGATCAGTGTGTTCTATACCATTATGTTAGTCAAAGCCAAGGCTGAGGGCCCCAAACCCAGATCTGTTGTGCCATGTCCAAACCTTTCATACCCTTGTGGGTCCCATACTTAAAATAAAGACTTAAACTGTATGGAACTGGGCATAAACTGCTTTCGAGTAGGAATGATTATGTTGGATCAATCCATATAATTGTATTAATTATGAACTAAAAAGGTATAGATATCAATCCTACTCTGAGATGCTTTGTGGGTATGGGCCTTGGCTGTAAAAAAGTTTTTTTTTTAAAGTAAAAATTCTGATACAAGTCTGACTGCCTCTATTTTTAATGCTACGTTTTTGTTTGAATACACTTGTCACCTGTCATTTCAAGGTTCCACATGAAGGTCTCATATGGACTCCAGGGTTAATTACTGATCTCTATTGCCATCCAGAGGACTTTAAAAGTTACTACATGCAATTGAACTTAAAGGGACATTTCAAAATATTTTATATTTATCATCTGCAGCACCACCCCAACATCAACATAAGTGAAAATGGCCTGTTTCTAAAAGACAGAGGAAGATAAGTGTTTCCAATGACATCATCGGTGTGCCTCGTGGGAATTTAACCAATTACAAGTAGGCACTGCCAACTAATTGCCTACTAATTAGTTGATGATGTCAATGGAAACAATTATCTTTATCTTTTTTAATACAAAACATAGAAACACACCATTTTCACATATTGATGTTGGGGTGGTGCTGGAGATGATGAATATGAAGTAATTTTTTTTAGGTCACTTTAATTAAATAGGCCTTTTTTAAATCTTTTTTTTAATAAGAATTCCAAAAATCTTTGTTTCTATCCATGAAAGCACACATTTCTTTGGTTGCCAATGCTGATGAGTTTTAGATGTACATAGGCGAGGGAATGAAAAATACATTTTTGGAAACATTTTGTGCACTGTGGCGAAGAGTCAATCAGAATGATATCTCCTATAATAAAATGTCATCAAAAGACAATTCAAAATTAAGAAAATTGTGTCATCTCCACATTTACTTATTACATGTGACTTTTCCTATAATTGGGCCCGGCACTCCGTGCTGAAAAAGCAGCTGCATCTGCTGACTACATAGAGGGACCTGATCAATGATCCTAGATCAGCAATGCTACCCTGAGACACTTTGTGAATACAGACTAAGATCTTCCTTGAATTGCATGTGTGTAAGTAGGTGGGGATGGGGAGAGGAATGTACTGCAGGTGAGTGTGGTGACATGGCTGGTCATTTGTTAATGGACTGTAGCCTCAGGCCTTTGCCTCTTTATTTTCTGAACCCTCCCCTCTCTTTCAATGAGAAAGTGCATGAGTATTTAACATACAGTGGGGCAAAAAAGTTTAGTCAGCCACCAATTGTGCAAATACTTATTTTCCACCATAATTTGCAAATAAATTAATAAAAAATCCTACAATATGATTTTCTGGATTTTTTTCCCCTCATTTTGTCTGTCATAGTTGAAGTGTGCCTATGATGTAAATTACAGGACTCTCTCATTTTTTTAAATGGGAAAACTTGCACAATTGGTGGCTGACTAAATACTTTTTTGCCCCACTGTATGTCTGTGGAAGTAATTCTAAAACACATTTATTTATTTTACAGCAGAGAGAACAAATGGGAATATTTGTGATATCAAAATGGAACATTCAAAGTACAGACCACACCTTTATCTGTATATGTTTAAGATATTTATTGGAGCAAGTGACAGACAGTAATTGGGGGAATCAACATTCCACACTTTGTATAATACTTTAACTTTGCATGTGACTGAATCACAACCAGACATATCTAGGAACAGACTGATAAAATGTGTCAGAACACAGAATCACAAAAAAACAAATGTGTTCGACTCATAACTATCTGGGGGCTAGAGAATTGTTATACATTTCTTGTGAAACTTATTTGCAGCATACAGTTGACTTTGGAAGTTTACATACGCCTTAGCCAAATACATTTAAATACATTTCACAAATCCTGACATTTAATCCTAGTAAAAATGCCCTGTCTTAGGTCAGTTAGGATCACCACTTTATTTAAAAAATGTGAAATGTCAGAATAATAGTAAAGAGAATGATTTATTTCAGCCTTTATCTCTTTCACATTCCCAGTGGGTCAGAAGTGTACATACACTCAATTAGTATTTGGTAGCATTGCCTTGAAATTGTTTCACTTGGGTCAAACGTTTCAGGTAGCCTTCCACAAGCTTCCCACAATAGGTTAGGTGCATTTTGTCCCATTCCTCCTGACAGAGCTGGTGTAACTGAGTCAGGTTTGTAGATTTCCTTGCTCACACACACTTTTTCAGTTCCGTCTACAAATTCTCTGTAGGATTGAGGTCGGGGCTTTGTGATGGCCACTCCAATACCTGGACTCTGTTGTCCTTAAGCCATTTTGCCACAACTTTGGAAGTATGCTTGGGGTCATTGTCCATTTGGAAGACCCATTTGCAACCAAGCTTTAACTTCCTAACTGATGTCTTGAGATGTTGCTTCAATATATCCACAGAATTTTCCTCCATCATGATGCCATCTATTTTCTGTACCTCCTGCAGCAAAGCACCCCCACATCATGATGCTGCCACCCCCGTGCTTCACGGTTGGGGTGGTGTTCTTCGGCTTGCCCCTTTTCCTCCAAACATAACGATGGTCATTATGGCCAAACAGTAACTATTTTTGTTTCATCAGACCAGAGGACATTTCTCCAAAAAGTACGATCTTTGTCCCCATGTGCAATTGCAAACCGTAGTTTGGCTTTTTTTATGGTGGTTTTGGAGCAGTGGCTTCTGCCTTGCTGATTCGGCCTTTCAGGTTATGTTGATATAGGACTCGTTTTACTGTGAATATAGATACTTTTGTACCGGTTTCCTCCAGCATCTTCACAAGGTCCTTTGCTGTTGTTCTGGGATTGATTTGCACTTTTAGCACCAAAGTACATTCATCTCTAGGAGACAGAACGCGTCTCCTTCCTGAGCGTTATGACGGCTGTGTGGTCCCGTGGTGTTTATACTTGCGTACTATTGTTTGTACAGATGGACATGATACCTTTAGGCGTTTGGAAATTGCTCCCAAGGATGAATCAGACTTGTGGAGGTCTACAATTTGGTTTCTGACGTCTTGACTGATTTAGTTTGATTTTCCCATGATGTCAAGCAAAGAAACACTGAGTTTGAAGGTAGGCCTTTAAATACATCCACAGGTACACCTCCAATTGACTCAAATGATGTCAATTAGCCTATCAGAAGCTTCTAAAGCCATGACATAATTTTCTGGAATTTTCCAAGCTGTTTAAAGGCACAGTCAACTTAGTGTATGTAAACTTCTGACCCACTAGAATTGTGATACAGTGAATTATAAGTGAAATAATCTGTCTGTAAACAATTGAGAAGTAGGCCAATTGAGAAGAGAAGTAGGCCAATTGTAGGCCAGAGAAGTAGGCCAGAGAAGTAGGCCAATTGGCGCAGCAATAGTTGTGTTTACAACGGAAAAGATGCAGTGCCTTAGACCGCTGCGCCACTCGGGAGCCCTTCCATGCACTTCAATGCACAACACATCAGCTGAATGTGAACAGGCGAAAAAACCTTTCCAAGCCAAAACATATCATAACCGCTACACACAGCCTACATCATTGTCACCATATTAGCGAAAGTAAAGTCATAGTCAACATAGCTAATGCGTTATTAATTTAGCACTTACACCGGCGGGCCCCGGTGGCAATAAACTAGTAAAAACAAAAGCTTACCTTGACATGATAAGAATTCCTGTGTTGTGTTGGATAGTCATAGCCAGCTAGCTAACACAGCATCTCTGTTTGAGCAGGGTTTTTGAGTAGGCTAAACTAGCTAGCTGCATGTGTTAGCCAAGTGAATCAAACTAAAAATGACACTCCATCCATCTCTGTCTTGCTTCTCCTTCATTTTGGAAGAAATTAATTTGTTCAAAACTGTTGTCTTTCTCTTTGAGTCAACTAACCCACCACCATTGTATACATTGCACTGCAGTGCTAGCTAGCTGTAGCTTACGCATTCAGTAATAGATTCATTATCTGATCCTTTGATTGGGTGGACAACATATCAGGTTATGCTGCAAGAGCTCTGATAGATTGGAGGACATCCTCCAGAAGTTGTCATAATTACTGTGTAAGTCTATGGAAGGAGGTGAGAACCATGAGCCTCCTAGGTTTTAATTGAAGCCAATGTACCCAGAGGAGGACGGAAGCTAGATGTCCTCCGGCTACACCATGGTGCTACTCTACAGAGTGCCGTTGAGGCTACTGTAGACCTTCATTGCAAAATAGTTTGTTTTCATCAATTATTTGGGGATGTGAATATATTTAGTATAGTTTTATCTAAAAATATTAACTTTTTAAATGTTTTACCATTTCTATTATGAAATTCACTGAGGATGATCCTCCCCTTCCTCCTCCGAGGAGCCTCGACCGGTCCGACCTGAACCTAACAAAAAGCCAAAGGTCAGTTTGTGCACAAGTCAGATCTGGCATCCTCCCTCTGGCTATAGAGATGGGTAGATATATCAGAGTGCCTGAAGAGATCATTTGCTTACGGTGTGATCTTGGGGGAATCAAAAAACAAAATCCATTTAGTATTTTATTGTCCTCTGTATGACGATCTGAGACTGAGATGTTCTTTTTTGTAAAAGTTTTGTTGATAACCCTGAAGTATTCTGGTTCTTCGATGAGCAGAGGCTTGAAATCTGTTTCAGACAGGGCATGTTTGAGTTTGTTCACAATGCCTGGAGAAGGAGAAATGTACTTGTTGTGTAGTGTGGCTAGATGGTAGTTGTACTTGCTGTGATTAGTGGGAACCTGTCATGTTTAGCAAAAACAAATAATTTTACAAAAAATAAACAAATGTTTTGTTGTTGCCTGTTTTGCATGTTATGTTGGCATGAATACGTGTCACATATCAGTTAGCAAACAATAAAAAATAAAATAACGAGTTAATAAAGCTACATAAAAAACATGGTCTCTTTTCTTTTCTTGAGTAAGGCAGCTCCAACATGCAGGTGTGTTAGCCTAGCCCAGTGCTTTCTGTGGTGGTGGGGCAGCCAGCGTAAGATACAGAGCGTAGGGGTTGGTAATGGTCTCTAGTTGCACTGTGATTGGCTCAGTGTTCTGTCACTCATGGGGACACTACGTCACCGCAAAATCTACAGGGAGAGCTGGAAAATTCAAGTCCCTTGGGTGCTGCCATAGATTTACATTAGAAGTGCCCATCCAAGAAGGCTCAAGGTCATTGGCCACAGATAAAATGACGTCAGATGACGTTATATCTACCATAGCTTTCATTGGACTGATCATGTCAACATCATACTTTAAAATCTTAGCTAGCAAGCTAGACAAGAAGGCATCATCATGAATCATGTCGAGAATCTACTGGCAAATCCTTTTCAATCGAAGAGAAATTATAGATCAAATGTATCGGTGCTTATCGTCCATTTGGACATAAACACAACAAGTTGGAAATAGCAAATTCAACAATGAGGGGTATAGAAGGAATCAGTGGCAAAATTGCAAGCGTTGCAAAGAAATCACTAGCAAAACAACTGTAAACTTGGAACTGTGAATTCTCAGACTTCAGTGAGTTCAAGACAACTGGGAACTCAGAAAAACTCTGACTGGGAAAATACGTTTTGAACGGTCATCCAACTCAGAATTCCAAGTCGGGAACTTGGGCCACTTTCTAGAGCTCCGACCTGAAGATCACTGACGTCATGATCCAACCTTGTTTTTTTCCGAGGTTCCCAGTTGTCTTGAAAGCACATAAATCCAGAGAATGCCAGACTTTGTTGACAACATTTGCCCACAAAAATGACCGCAGTGTCACTTTCTTTTTCATATTAGCATAGCGCAACAAGGTGAGTCCAAAAATGTCCTGCATGTTCCTGCATAAATGATGTAATATGCCCGGGAGATATGTATACTGTAGCTAAGAAAGTAATACTAATCGTATGTTGTGTAGTAAGCTGTTAGTAGCCCATGTGCCTCACCCTAATCATTTGTCTCTTTCCCCCTCATAACTTAGCCTACTGTTCTGACTTGGTGGGGCACATGTAGCCTATATCATGTTTTGGAGGAATGTCATGATCGAATATTGTAAGAGCTTTCATTTATGCTTATTTATTTATGCTCATGTATGCTTATGTGCACCCTTAATTTATCCTACGGTTCTGACTTGGAGTACAGGTAGAATAGTGTAAGGAAGGCCCATGTTCTGAATTCTGTCACTGTACATTTCAAAGGTGCTGAACAAATAGTTAAATGAACTATGTTCGTCTTAGCTCACTCATTAATGTCTTAAACTAAATTACGGATTGGCTCATCCCCTCATCGTTCCCTTACGCCATAGTTTGTACATCTCAATTGTCAGTAGAATCCACATTTGTCTAAGCAAGTCAGCAATGTTTTTTTTAAGGCAGTAATGAGGCTGAATGAACTGTTTTGCTGCCAGACAAGACTCCGCTGAAGGCCCGAACAGATCATCACGGTTATAGTTAAATTAATGTATTGTTTAGTGTTGTTTAGTGTAGTGGCTTTGCTGGCATGCATCCCCCAAAACATTTGTTTAGTTTGCCCCACCAAGATATACATGCTAAAATCAACACTGGCCATGATTATTGTATGTCTATAATATGTATAATGTTATTTTGTTGTGTAGTGTCTTGTAAGCCCGTGTGGGCTGGGCACTGGTAGATGTATGACACTTAAATCAATTATATAAATCCAATCTAGTATCCATCAAAGCAACATTCACAATGCAAATTCAGGGAATTTCATTCATTTGAACATTTGCTCAGTATTTGAAGGGTGAATAAAAAAACACATTAGACCTCTTTGAAGGTGGTGGCAAATTACTGCCATCAAGTGGATCAAAAATAGTAGAACACAGGTTATTCTATAAACTACTATTCTTACATACTTGAGACTTGATGCAGAATTAATGATAGTAACTTCAACCCATGTCACATTTAAGAATATTGGATACCTTATTGTACATACATAACCATAACAATAAAGCCTGTGTCACAATTTTGACACTTAATCCAAAGAGCTTTACCTGAACATTTTAAACCAGGCCTGAAAACAGGAAATGCAAGCTGAAGTGCATGGTGATGCATTTGGCCAGTAGGTGTAATTAACATTATGTGAGAGGGACTCATTATTTAAATACACATGTAACAAGTAAATAGAAGGAAGGGTAACAAGACGAGTCTCAGCTGAAGTCCAAAAATTC
This sequence comes from Oncorhynchus nerka, assembly GCF_034236695.1. NCBI lineage: Eukaryota > Metazoa > Chordata > Actinopteri > Salmoniformes > Salmonidae > Oncorhynchus > Oncorhynchus nerka. The sequence continues at coordinate 51,266,673 of NC_088417.1, read as the reverse complement.
TGATAAGTTCTGTCCAGTTGTCCCTCAAACAGGACTGCAGGTGCTATCAACCAGCCTACATACCATCTGTGACTGAACTGTGAGAAATGTCAAGACAGCGAGAGAGAGATAATTGCTATTTTTTGTTTGTTTATTTCACTTGCTTTGGAAATGTTAACATACAGTTGAAGTCGGAATTTACATACACTTCGGTTGGAGTCATTAAAACTTGTTTTTCAACCACTCCACAAATGTATTGTTAACAAAATGCAGTTTTAGCAAGTCGGTTAGGATATCTACTTTGTGCATAACTCAAGTAATTTTTCAACAATTGTTTACAGATTATTTCACTTATAATTCACTGTGCCTTTTAACAGCTTGGAAAATTCCAGAAAATTATGCCGTGGCTTTAGAAGCTTGTGATAGGCTAATTGACATAATTTGAGTCAATTGGAGGTGTACCTGTGGATGTATTTCAAGGCTTACCTTCAAACTCAGTGCCTCTTTGCTTGACATCATGGGAAAATCAAACGAAATCAGCAAAGACTTCAGGAAACAGCAGAGGGGACACCCCCCTATCCACATCGATGGAACAGTAGTGGAGAGGGTAGTAAGTTTTAAGTTCCTCGGCGTACACATCACAGACAAACTGAATTGGTCCACCCACACAGACAGCATCGTGAAGAAGGCGCAGCAGCGCCTCTTCAACCTCAGGAGGCTGAAGAAATTTGGCTTGTCACCAAAAGCACTCACAAACTTCTACAGATGCACAATCGAGAGCATCCTGGCGGGCTGTATCACCGCCTGGTACGGCAACTGCTCCGCCCACAACCGTAAGGCTCTCCAGAGGGTAGTGAGGTCTGCACAACGCATCACCGGGGGCAAACTACCTGCCCTCCAGGACACCTACACCACCCGATGTCACAGGAAGGCCATAAAGATCATCAAGGACAACAACCACCCGAGCCACTGCCTGTTCACCCCGCTATCATCCAGAAGGCGAGGTCAGTACAGGTGCATCAAAGCTGGGACCGAGAGACTGAAAAACAGCTTCTATCATTTCAAGGCCATCAGACTGTTAAACAGCCACCACTAACATTGAGTGGCTGCTGCAGGTACCACATTCATCTGTACAAACAATAGTATGCAAGTATAAACACCATCATACCACTCAGGAAGGAGACACATTCTGTCTCCTAGAGATGAACGTACTTTGGTGCCAAAAAGTGCAAATCAATTCCAGAACAACAGCAAAGGACCATGTGAAGATGCTGGAGGAAACGGGTACAAACTAGCACCTAGGACTGTAGCTGGCTGAATTTGGCCCGCGGGAGGTTTTATTTGGCCCCCTAAGTTTTCAGAGAAAAATAAATGAAATAGAAGACTGTAAAAACACCAGGAAATCAGCTCTAAGTGATTTTAATTTCAGAAATCTTTACCGAAGTATTTCCACACATAATAGAGACACGTGATCGTATACAAATGTTTTGAAATTATGTGTGAGACCAACATTGTATATTTTCGGGCTTCTTGCAGTCAATTTGCAGTCTACAAATTATTTGTGTTTATGTTCCCCCCCGACCATCCTCTCAAGAAGAAAAAAAATCGCCCCACGGCTAATTCTAGTTGATGATCCCTGGACTAGGATATTGGAAGACAGCTTGGTTTCCTGGGGTCTAGGGTGACCTCTATCCTGAATCTTGAGTCATCCACCTGAAGCAGTTAATTGAATTTCAATTGATGGTGACCTAAATAATGTTATTGTTGTACCACAGAAGCAGTATGTCCCGCCTACTTTGATCCCTACATGATTGACAGCGGAATGTTCCAATTTTCAATGTTTTCAGTGTTTTTCCGTTGGTTCGTCAGTTTGTTATATGGCCCCAGTATGGACACTATGTGTGATCTGTAAAGGAGGTATACAGTAATTATAGTGTTATAAATTGTCTGAAATAAACATCCTGAAACAAGATAGTAGGTTGTCATATAGACCTTCTTCCAATGCCATCCACACGTACGGTCTGTGTAAATCCAAGAGAATAACCAGCTACAGTACATTAACGTTAGTTTAGTTCATCTAGCTAACTGTTAGCTTACGGTCATCTGCAGACTGAAGAAGCTAGCTACACTGACTCAGTGGAAAAGACCAGCTAATCGTAAACACAACAATACATACAAAAACTCAAATCAAAAAAGGCATGCTCAAAATAAAAGTAGGCTATACAAACAAGCATGAGAAGGCCCATCAGGCAGAACTACGGCTGAATCCCAAATCATCCCCTTAGCCTCGACCCTCAATTTACTCATTCAAGTAAGTCTCTGCCATTATGCACAAGTATCCCAAAGCTGCGGGAGTGAAAATTATGGAGAGTGTAGAAGCAAATTAGACCCTCCGGTAGCAGGTGGGCCGTACAAGCTATCTGCTTTAGTTTTTGAGAGGATCGATCTTTGTCGAGGGAGGAGCTGGTTTTTACATATAGTGTATATTATTATTTTTTAATTCATTTTTATATATACACTTTCTTAAGGGGTAGTTCAGCTTTAATATTGCAGATAGATTGTGGCTTCTATCAATGTAGTTGTCTGCATAATTTCCAATCTCATATTTTTTGTAAATATATATATTATTTTGAATATATATATTTTTTTAATATACATGGCATTCGGAAAGTATCAGACCCCTTGACCTTTTCCACATTTTGTTACGTTACAGCCTTATTCTAAAATTGATTCAATTGTTTTTTCTCTCATCAAGCTACACACAATACCCCATAATGACAAAACGAAAACAGTTTAGACATTTTTACAAATGTATTAAAAATAAAAAACGAATAATCACATTTACATAAGTATTCAGACCCTGTACTCAGTACTTTGTTGAAGCACCTTTGACAGCAATTGACGATGGGAGACCAGATGCTGCTGGAAGTGGTGTTGGAGGGCAGGTAGGAGGCACACTTTCCTCTGTTAATAATATATATATCCCAATGCCTCAGGGCAGTGATTGGGGACATGGTGCTGTCTTTCGGATGGTACGTTAAACGGGTGTCCTGACTCTGTGGTCGACGTAAATAACCCACACAGAACGTGACTTTTCCAGTCATGTTTGGTTTCACTGCAATCAACTGGTTTGTTTGTAACACAATCAAACGTGATGGGCCATTTCGCGGGACATATTGACTGAAAGAAACCGATTTGAAGACAACAAGTCAAGACATCATTGTGCACCAATGATTTGCCCACTGTTTCGTCGATTGACTGTCTTTTAACCCAATGACCACTGATAGTCTTGAAATCTAGCTGGGTAGATAGCCAATGAGCTGAGCTAAACGGCAATACGCCATGTTTATGTGTTGCAAGACCAACCCATGTAGTAAGCTCCAGCGTAAAGTGAGTCATTCGCTATTGAAGTTTCATACTGGAAGGATCTACGCATATTATGCACGCATTGTTTGGTGAACGCGCAGATTCAGCTGTTTATATATCAATCATTTCTCTCTCGGAGGACCACCTGAGCCCTAGGACCATGCGTCAGGACTACCTGGCATGATGACTCCTTGCGGTCCCCAGTCCACCTGGCCTTGCCGCTGTTCCAGTTTCAACTGTTCTGCCTTCGGCTATGGAACCCTAAACTGTTCATTTTTACTCTTGAGGTGCTGTCCTGTTGCACCCTCTACAACCACTGTGATCTCCACCCGGCACAGCCAGAAGAGGACTGGCCACCCCTCATAGCCTAGTTCCTCTCTAGGTTTCTTCATATATTTTTTTGCCTTTCTAGTGAGTTTTTCCACCGTGCTTCTATACCTGCATTGCTTGCTGTTTGGGGTTTTAGGCTGGGGCTATATAAATAGATTTGATTTGATAGAGGACTGAGGGTCATCCAAATATTGAAAGTGTGTAAATAGTTACTCATGTTATTTTGTAAATGTATGTATATATTTTATTATCAATATTTTTTTTTTTTGGGGGGGGGTGTTAGAAAACCATTTCGGTATTTTGTATATAGTTATTTGTTTCAAAATGTATACCTTCACCAATTTGGCCACATTTGGGCTACTTGTGTGGGACACCTGGGTGACTTCATGATAAATGTCATGTAGCACACTCATTTTGGAAGTTATCGTTCTGAAACTTTGCACAAGTACTGTTGCCCTCTTATATTTTTCACTGAAATTGTCCCCATCATCCTATCTGAATGTTTGTTTTATCTTGTTCATTTTAAACATGATACAAAAATAAAAAAACGTGTTTTTTTTCATTGATTTATCTAAACTAGATATATTGTGTTATATTCTCCTACATTCAATTCACATGTACACAAAGTTCAGAGTTTTCTTTCAAATGGTACCAAGAATATGCATATTCCTGGTTCTGTGCCTGAGCTACAGGCTGTTAGATTTGGGTATGCCTTCAGGCGGAAATTGCACAAAGTGGGGGGGCTGTAAGAGGTGTTAAGGGAACTCCCAAATTAAGTAACGACGGGCCATTTTGTTTGTTTTTACCCCATGTTTTACCACACACGCCAGCACCCACCTGCTATGAATATTTGTTAGTGGTGCTAATACTGTGTTTGATTTATTGTGTGGGGTCTTTTTATTTTGGTTTCAGTGGGTTTGCCACAGGTTAGAAAGATTGCACCTTAAAAGGGCACACAAATTAAATTTTCTGAAGTATTCATCGTCTGATTTTATTTGCACACATGTAAATTCTCTTGATAAGAAATGTACTGAAAAATCCAATGTAAGCCTGGTACACAAAATGTTAAATGTTTGGAATGTTTGAAATGTCTTTAAATAATGAGTCTGAGGTACAGGGAAAGAAAAACTCACTTAATGGGGTGGAAAAATGTCTGACCTCTGTTCTGACTTTCTGGTGAGGCCTGATCACCCACACTAGAAAGGCTAGAGACATTGGGTGACATTTAAATGTAATATGTAAACACTGATAATTGGGAAGTAGTTTATAATTTATCAACAGTACTGTGTGTGATTCGGAGCACGAGAGCAAAAGAAAGCTGCCCCTGAATGAGGGAACCCGGTCCCTAGTCTATTTGACTGTTACCTTATGGGATGCAACTATTTTAAAATGGAGTTATAAAGCATTGTAATTCTGTCTGTAGTCAATTTTACTGTTGTCTTGCTTCAATAAAAATATCACCAGATTGGGTCTGCAGGATGGTCGGGATTTGTCCCTAATGATTAGCCCTCTAATGCCCTGAACCTGTAAGTCTGGGGTGAGATTGTCAATATGATATGGGAGTATAGGCCAATTTGCAAAAATTTCAACCGTGTTGTTAAGAATATTGGTAGTAGTACTAATGTGTCATACAGTAAAGAGCTGGATTTCCTGAATCAGAAATGCCCTAGACTAAACTGTTGTTCTGGTCTGTCCTCTCTCGATGTTACGGCGAAGGTGACCACAGATGGTATCTAGATGCATGGAAGATACTTAGACCGAGAAGTGTGTGCCTCAACCCCTCTAACCAGCTGAAGTAATGGCGACAATGGCATTCACTATGGCCCTGTCCTTCACCACTTCTATCGTGAGACCGGAGTCCGAGCCAGCAACCTGTACACAGCATCCAGTCAAAGCTATCAACTGCCTTTTCTCTCCAGGTTCTTTGGTGTGTTTTTACCTGGGTATGGAGTTGCATGTGCCCTAGACCAAATTCAGGAGATCTCTAGACACAGAGAAATATGGCAATGATAAAATAATTACGTAACTTGGCTCTACAGGTCAAGGGGGCACTCGTGCAATCATTGGCGATGAATGTTGTACTTTTGTCCCACTTCTAATATGACTGATCTCACCAAATACATTGCCACTGTCGCTAAGAATAATTCCCCACAACCAGAGTGGACATTCGCAAATTGGATGGAATCCCTGTAACAAATTGCCAAATGGGCTGCAGGATGTTTTTTTATTACTTAGTTTGCCTAATTAACACGATGTGTATGTGTGTGTATTTTAATAGAAGTATAACCTTTATTATGATGATAGTATTACCATACTACTTAACATTGTATAACAGGGGGCCTCCCGGGTGGCACAGTGGTTAAGTGCCACCAGAAACTCTGGGTTCATGCCCAGGCTCTGTCGTAATCGCCGCGACCAGGAGGTCCGTGGGGTGACACACAATTGGCATAGCGTCGTCCGGGTTAGGGATGGTTTGGCCGGTAGGGATATCCTTGTCTCATCGCGCACCAGCAACTCCTGTGGCGGGCCAGGCGCAGTGCACGCTAACCAAAGTTGCCAGGTGCACGGTGTTTCCTCCGACACATTGGTGCGGCTGGCTTCCGGGTTGGATGCGCGCTGTGTTAAGAAGCAGTGTGGCTTGGTTGTGTATCGGAGGACGCATTACTTTCAACCTTAGTCTCTCCCGAGCCTGTACGGGAGTTGTAGCGATGAGACATGATAGTGGCTACTAAAAATTGGATACCATGAAATTGGGAAGAAAAAGGGGGTAAAAATTCAACAACAAAAAAAGATTGTGTAACGCAAAACGAAGGGTTTGAAATGCTGAAGAATCTGGTTGAGTTGATTTCTCTTTTGAACCTTTTGATAGAAGCTATGCTTACCTTCAAATTTAACGATTGTCACAAAAGTGATAAACATTTTATGTGAAGAAACATTTTATGGTTTGTGCTTTTCTATTAACCAATTTGACTAGGTTCATGCAAGTGACTGACTGTGCCTGGGGGGAATCCTCACTATCAGTATCTGCAATTTGGCAGTACGCCCAGAACATTGTTTTGAGAACCGAAAGGCATGTCTCTGCTTGGAAAGAAGCCTTGTGAGCTACTGGTCGGTCACATGCATGAACCAAGCATTAATGATGAATTAATTATGAATAAGCTAAATCATGCAAATATAACTTGTCTGTGTAAGCGGAATATGAACTAACGTAACTGCCTCGGGAGAGCTCACTTCAGACTGGTACTTTATGCATCCAAGTTTGACTGTGACCTCCAGCTTTGATTCATTTAAGAATGACTACAGGTGTCCTTGGTGGTATTTTCCATGGCAGATTAAATAACACTTTCTTCAATCTACACACAATACCCCATAACAACAAAATGAAAACAGATTTACATTTTTGCACATTTATACTTAACATTTTTTTTAAACATTCAGACTCTTTGCTATGAGACTTGAAATTGAGCTCAGGAGCATCCGGTTTCCATTGATCATCCTTGAGATGTTTCTACAACTTGGAATCCACCTGTGGTAAATTAAATAGATTGGACATGATTTGGAAAGCCACACACCTGTCTATATAAGGTCCCACAGTTGACAGCGCATGTCAGACAAAAACCAAGCCATGAGGTCAAAGGAATTGTTTGGAGCGCTCAGACAGGATTGTGTCGAGGCACAGATCTGGGGAAGGGTACCAAGACATTTCTGCAGCATTGAAGGTCCCCAAGAACACAATGGCCTCCATCATTCTTAAGAGGGAGAAGGGCGGTGACCAAGAACCCGATGGTCACTGACAAATCTTGATAGGATCTACAGAGAAGAATGGGAGAAACTCCCAAAATACAGGTGTGCCAAGCTTGTAGCATCATACCCAAGAAGACTCGAGGCTATAATCGCTGCCAAAGGTGCTTCAAACAAAGTACTGAGTAAAGGGTGTGACTACTTATATCAAATGTAATATTTCAGTTATTTTTTATGCATTTGCAAAAATGTATAAAACCTGTTTATGCTTTGTCATTATGGGGTATTGTGTGTAGATTGATGAGGGAAAAAAATATTTAATAAGGCTGTAACATAAAATGTTACTTTCCGAATTGTATTTTTTAATTTGACCTTTATTTAACCAGGCAAGTCAGTTAAGAACAAATTCTTATTTTCAATGACTGCCTAGAATGCACTGTAAGTGGGTGTAGCAAAGCATCAGGGCCCATAAAGTGGTCTCAGAGTAGGACCCTAGTACTGATCCAAGATCAGTTTTGCGTTTTTGATCATAATGAATAAGGTTACATAGGGAGAACCTGATACTAAATCAGCACAACTTCTTTAAGATGCTTTATGAACATGGGCACCGCTTTAATTGCATTACAGGTGACTGCATTACAAATCTGTTTGTTTCCCCATTTTAAATGTTTAAAGATAAAATCCTTAATTGAAACAAAGCAATCACCCAGTCTGTGCTTTGGTAAAAAGCTGAGGGATGGGCCTGGAGAAACATAACCACTCTCAAATTCATAGATTCAAGGACTGATCATTCATTATATTCAAATGTATAGTTTTAACCATGTTGAGGCTATACAGTTTGTTTAAATGTACATTGTTTAAACATTGGAGTAACAAGGTTCTATTTGGGGTTCTGTTGGGGTATGACAATTGAACTAAGCGCATGAGGCATTTATAAGTTATATTATTCAAGAATCGATGGGTACATAATATTAATTTAAGTAAAACATGGATGTAGCAACTAGGGATTCCACCTTTCAATTATAATGCATTAAGAATAAATAAAAAATACAACTGAAACAAAAAGCAAAGTGAGAAGTTTCTCTTCTGGGTTATGCTTCTAAAGTAACTGGCATTTACTGGCAAATCTGTTCCTTTACAGTGCTTTCATTACAGCCCAAAATCTTCTATTATAACACAAACAAGTACTCACTTTGCTACCATTTTGTTTTTGTTATATGCCTGTGTATTTGGTGAGTAAGTACATTGCTCAAAATAAAAAATAAAAAAAGTAATTGCATAATTTACATTAAAAAATGTTTTTACTATCAACCACAGATAACCTGGTAATTACCATACGTGTTAATTAAATGCACTGTAAAAACTAAAAAAGTGCTACTGATGTTCTATATTCCCCGTGAGAGCTGGCACATTCCATGGAGCATGTCAAAAGGGAAGCGAAACATCAGGCTGTTCCAAAAAATAAAAAAAGTCCTTTGGTCAAAGATAAGAGCGCGCCGCTATATATACACTGCTCAAAAAAATAAAGGGAACACTTAAACAACACAATGTAACTCCAAGTCAATCACACTTCTGTGAAATCAAACTGTCCACTTAGGAAGCAACACTGATTGACAATAAATTTCACATGCTGTTGTGCAAATGGAATAGACAACAGGTGGAAATTATAGGCAATTAGCAAGACACCCCCAATAAAGGAGTGGTTCTGCAGGTGGTGACCACAGACCTCTTCTCAGTTCCTATGCTTCTTGGCTGATGTTTTGGTCACTTTTGAATGCTGGCGGTGCTTTCACTCTAGTGGTAGCATGAGACAGAGTCTACAACCGACACAAGTTCATCCAGGATGGCACATCAATGCGAGCTGTGGCAAGAAGGTTTGCTGTGTCTGTCAGCGTAGTGTCCAGAGCATGGAGGCGCTACCAGGAGACAGGCCAGTACCTCAGGAGACGTGGAGGAGGCCATAGGAGGGCAACAACCCAGCAGCAGGACCGCTACCTCCGCCTTTGTGCAAGGAGGAGCAGGAGGAGCACTGCCAGAGCCCTGCAAAATTGCAAAACGACCTCCAGCAGGCCACAAAATGTGCATGTGTCTGCTCAAACGGTTAGAAACAGACTCCATGAGGGTGGTATGAGGGCCCGAAGTCCACAGGTGGGGGTTGTGCTTACAGCCCAACACCGTGCAGGACGTTTGGCATTTGCCAGCGAACACCAAGATTGGCAAATTCGCCAATGGCGCCCTGTGCTCTTCACAGATGAAAGCAGGTTCACACTGAGCACATGTCACAGACGTGACAGTCTGGAGACGCCGTGGAGAACGTTCTGCTGCCTGCAACATCCTCCAGCATGACCGGTTTGGCGGTGGGTCAGTCATGGTGTGGGGTGGCATTTCTTTGGGGGGCCGCACAGCCCTCCATGTGTTCGCCAGAGGTAGCCTGATTGCCATTAGGTACCGAGATGAGATCCTCAGACCCCAGACGCTGGTGCGGTTGGCCCTGGGTTCCTCCTAATGCAAGACAATGCTAGACCTCATGTGGCTGGAGTGCCAGCAGTTCCTGCAAGAGGAAGGCATTGATGCTATGGACTGGCCCGCCCGTTCCCGAAACCTGAATCCAATTGAGCACATCTGGGACATCCACCAACGCCACGTTGCACCACAGACTGTCCAGGAGTTGGTTTAGTCTTTAGTCCAGGTCTGGGAGGAGATCCCTCAGGAGACCATCTGCCACCTCATCAGGTGCATGCCCAGGCGTTGTAGGGAGGTCATACAGGCACGTGGAGGCCACACACACTACTGAGCCTCATTTTGACTTGTTTTAAGGACATTACATCAAAGTTGGATCAGCCTGTAGTGTGGTTTTCTACTTTAAATTTTGAGTGTGACTCCAAATTCAGACCTCCATGGGTTGATAAATTTGATTTCCATTGATCATTTTTGTGTGATTTTGTTGTCAGCACATTCAACTATGTAAAGAAAAAAGTATTTAATAAGAATATTTCATTCATTCAGATCTAGGATGTGTTATTTTAGTGTTCCCTTTATTTTTTTGAGCAATATACACATATATAGTGGAGCGCCCTTATCTTTGAAAAAATGACTTTTGTAATGCCACACACACACAGTGGGGCAAAAGGGTATTTAGTCAGCCACCAAATGTGCAAGTTCTCCCACTTAAAAAGATGAGGGGCCTGTAATTTTCATCATAGTTACACTTCAACTATGACAGACAAAATGAGAAGAAAAAAACCCCGAAAATCACATTGTAGGATTTTTAATGAATTTATTTGCAAATTATGGTGGAAAATAAGTGGGAGATCTTTTTAAGTGGGAGAACTTGCAGAATTGGTGGCTGACTAAATACTTCCCCCCCCCACTGTGTGTGTGTACATATATAAATATATATAGCACTACAAATATAGGGATGTATACAGGGTGCCGTTTGAGACACAGCCTAGGTGACTAAACCAATAGCTAATGGAGCACTACTGCAGCTAATAAAGTCCAAGTCAAACCCCACATTATCAGTATGTGTAGTATTCGGCACAATGCACTCAGACATACGCTTTGCATTGAATACTTAATAAAAACACATCCAGGTGGGAATGTGAATACTTGGTTTATCCCTTATGTTCTCTATGTTGAAGTTGCGACATTACGAGGAAAGTGATTCACGGTCAGTTTCACAGTCGGATGCTCCCTAGCCATAACCAGTTTTCACAGTCTAGAGTTTGACGCTCCTCCCTGGCTGGGGTCCTCCTGTCTGAGGAGGCAGTCATCGCTCACCCCCTGGGAGGCCAGCTCGGACAGCACGTTGTCCAGGTAGTTGGGATCCGGGTAGCCATGACCCGACACGTTGGACATCATCTCTGTCTTGTGGTGGATCTCGTTCCACACCACCGTATCGGGCTCGCCCGTGGTGCTGGACGTTCCCACCGTAAAAATGAGGCGCCGTGTCCATGCCACCTTCAGCAGCTCCAGCACCTGACATGAAATTAGACATGAAATTAGAGATGACATGCCCCCATCACTGTCATGGACTTTTAGCCAGCGGTGGCCAAAGTTACCGGAAGTTTGTTGTGGGCAACTCCATATGAGATTGGCCCAAATCTATGATATTCCTGAAATTAAATGCATTGAAATGTCCTTTGGGGTAAGGATGTTTAGCATACCTTTGAAGTCTACCCAAAATTATTATTGAGAAATAATTGATTGAAATTTTTTTTTTTTTACATTTTGGCCTTACCCAGGCCTTCTTTAAAGACACTACAACGATGAGTCTGTAGATGCTAAAGACAGTCTTGGTGTCATTTGAAACCTTACCGTGTGGTCTGAAATATGATTTGTGTTTAGATTAATAACATTTTACATTAATTTCTGGATAATTTAAAAATAAACAAATACTTTGAAAGTACACTTTTTGACATTTAATGACAGAACTAGAAAATATTGTCCCACATACATTGTGTAATTGGATAATCCCCAACAGCGACCTAACTGCCACGGTCGCACACTGGCTAGCAAAAGTGCTATGTACTGTACTTCAGAATCATCTTTATTCGTCAAGTAAACGTACACATACCTAGAATCTGACTTGGTAAAATGGTGCTGCTAGCAAGACATATAGAAATGTAATATAGAGACAATACAGAGAGGAATTTAAACAATTTAAATACTGTATATTATATACAAAATAAATAGTGAACATAGAACTAAAAGAGTATGAGCTAATTTACAGTGACTTTCACACCTCACTCTAACCATTTCACTCCCCCTAGCACAGCAGGTTAGAATGTTTTGAAGTTATTTAGACGAGTAAGTGACTGTGGTACTGTTTTGCCATAGTTAATGTACAAACGCTTCCCACGTGTGAAACACACACACACACACACACACACAAATCTTGTGTTCTTAAATGAGGAAAACCGAGACAAAATCTGTCAGTTCAGCTGCTTTTAAAGTTTATCCTGGCCCATAGACTAGTTTCAGGGTGAGGAACCTTCTAACATTAAGTTAAAAAATACTGAATGTCCCTTTTAAGGTGGTCTGCATTGTCTCTAGGTTATGGTAGAGGTATGCCCATTTGATTTCACATCGACAGGAAATCAGATATAGAAATGGATTTCTTTGGCAAGAACATTTGGATGAATTATCAATAAAACAATTACCTCACACTGTACAGTAAAATAAGCATTTATTAAATATAGCCAACAGAGTAGCGGAATTGGTTGCAATGAATGGCAAATCAAATTAAAATAGTAATGAGGAATTGGAACAAGATATTCAAGTGAGAGGTTTCACTATTTTGAATGGTACACCTGAAAATTTAATATTTTTTCTTTTCCCCCTTGAAACTGCTGTCAGACTTCCTAGACTGGTTTTTGCACATACGAGGAATGTGTGAGTGTAACAATTATTCAAATATTTTGTGAATTTCACCAGGTTCGTATATTCATATAGCATGTTAAGTTATTATGCTTGCCTGAATCCTGGGAAATAGGGGAGCGCGTACTTACGGTTTGCCCTGCATGCTCAAATAATTTGGACGCATAGAGGTAGGCACGCTTTTTATGTCGTCTTCAGAAATGTTACATGTAATAAGCACAAGACACACTGTTTTGTTCATAAATAATGGTGTACATTTAGTGTTTACTCACAGGGATGGTATAGTAAGTATTACTTTTACAGATGATAATAACATTTCGAATTCAACATGTGGTTGTTAGCTAGCTAGTGTGTTGTATGTGTGAATGATGGCTAGCTCCTTGACGGATCACCGTCCTTTGTATTGTGTCTGCTGTAGAGAGGAAATGATTGGCAGAACATATGTGCTCTACAAATGTTTTTATATTTTCTTATGGAAGCAGAAGAAACTCATTACACTGAAAACAGCCTGATCACTGAAGTCCACGTCTTCTACCAACGGAGCTACAAAAGCATCAGACACACACACACACACAGTGGAGCTACGGCAGTGCAGTACAGCACCGGTTACATGAGCAGAACAGAGTCAAAATGTTGTGTTCATTAGGGAGCAAACTGGAAAAAAAACATACTAAAACAGGGAGGAACTACGTGGACTTGTCCAATGAGAACTGTTAATTTTCTGTTGTGTGCCCTTACGAGCACATCCAGGGTGTTGTCAACTGTTTGCAGTGTGTTGGTTCGATGTAAGATAGATGCAGTGTTAGCTGCTTACCTTTCTGCCCTTTTTGTTGTCTGGGAGGAAGCAGAAGCGAGGGAAGCCTCTAGAGGTGTACGACTGCCCGGGATTAGGGTGCTCTGGACCCTGGAGAGAGTGAGGAAGTGAGTGAGTGAGTGAGTGTGTCTCATGTGTGTGTCTTGTGTGTGTACCTGTATTCCATGGGTGATGCTGTAAATGATCTGGATAGTTCCACAGTTAGGGTGGCCAGGGAGGGACTGGGAGATACTATAGATCTCCATCTTCCCCTTGGGCTGGGTCCCAGTCTTCTCCCCATAGATTGTCTTGCATGAGGGGCACTGGAGGCTGCCATCCTGGAATAGAGAACAGGCAGTCAACCACCTTAGAAGACACCCAACGGAGGCAGACTTTCTTTACAAAATACCAAAAGGCACATGTACAGTGCATTCGGAAAATATTCAGACCCCTCGACTTTTTCCACATTTTGTTCCAGCCTTATTCTAAAATTGATTAAAATATTTTTCCTCAATCTACACACAATACCCCACAACGACAAAGCGAAAACAGGTTTTTAGAAATTGTATCAAATTTACTAAAGATAAAAAACAGAAATACCTTATTTACATAAGAATTCTGACCTTTTGCTATGAGACAAAATTGATTATCCTTGATATGTTTCTACAACTTGATGGGAATCCATCTGTGGAAAATTCAATTGATTGGACATGATTTGGAAAGGCACACACACCTTTCTATATAAAAGGTCCCACAGTTGTCAGTGCATGTCTGAGCAAAAACCAAGCCATGAGGTCGAAGGAATTGTCTGTAGACCTCCGAAACAGGATTGTGTCGAGGCAAAAAAAATTGTGGCACTGAAGGTCCCCAAGAACACAGTGGCCTCCATTATTAAATGGAAGAAGTCTGGAACCACCAAGACTCTTCCAAGAGCTGGCTGCCTTGCCAAACTGAGCAATTGGGGGGAAAAGGGCCTTGGCCAGGGAGGTGAACGAGAGCCTAATGGTCACTCTGACAGATCTCCAGAGTTCCTCTGTGGAGATGGGAGAAACTTCCAGAAGGACAACCATCTCTGCAGCCCTCCACCAATCAGGCCTTTATGGTAGAGTGGCAAGACGGAAGCCACTCCTCAGTAAAAGGCACATGACAGCCTGCTGGAAGTTTGCCAAAAGGCACCTAAAGACTCTCAGACCACGAGAAACTAGATTCTCTGGTCTGATGAAACCAATATTGAACTCTTTGGCCTGAATGCCAAGCATCACGTCTGGAGGAAACCTGGCACCATCTCTACGGTGAAGCATGGGTGGCAGCATCATGCTGTGGGTTGTTTTTCAGGGACTGGGATTACTAGTCAGGATCAGCGGAAAGAGATCCTTGATGAAAACCTGCTCCAGAGCGCTCAGGACCTCAAACTGGGGCAAAGGACAACGACCCTAAGCACACAGCCAAGACAATGCAGAAGTAGCTTCGGGACAAGTCTCAATGTCCTTGAGTGGCCCAGCCAGAGCCCAGACTTAAAACCGAACAAACTAATCTGGAGAGACCTGAAAATAGCTGTGCAGCGACACTCCCCATCAAACCTGACAGAGCTTGAGAGACTCTGCAGAGAAGAAATGGGAGAAACTCTCCAAATACAAGTGTGCCAAGCTTGTAACATCATACCCAAGAAGACTTGAGGCTGTAATCGCCGTCAAAGGTGCTACAACAAAGTAAAGGTTAAAGGGTCTGAATACTCTAGGAAGTCTTGGTGGTTCCAAATGTCTTCCATTTAAGAATGATGGAGGCCACTGTGTTCTTGGGGACCTTCAACACTGCAGAAATGATTGGGTAACTTCCCCAGATCTGTGCCTCAAAACAATCCTGTCTCAGGAGCTCTACGGGCAATTTCTCCAACCTCATGGCTTGGTTCTTTGCTCTGACATGCACTGTCAACTGTGGGACCTTATATAGACAGGTGTGTGCCTTTCAAAATCATGTCCAATCAATTGAATTTACCACAGGTGGACTCCGATTAAGTTGTATAAACATCTAAAGAATGATCAACGGAAACAGGATGCACCGGAGCTCAATTTTGAATCTCAAAGCAAAGGGTCTGAATACTTATGTAAATAAGTTCTTTTTTATTTTTTCATAAATTTCCAAACATTTTGAAAAAAACAGTTTTTTCGCTTTGTCATATTGTGTGTAGATTGATGAGAAATATTTTTTGAATCCATTTTTAGAGTAAGGCTGTAATGTGCCTCCAAGGTGGCGCTGTGGTCTAAGGCACTGCATCGCAGTGGTAGAGGTGTTACTACAGTTGGAAAGTGTCTCCGCCGACACATTGGTGTGGGTGTTAAGGAGCATGTTTTGGGGTGTGACAGGGTAGTCTAGTGGTTAGAGTGTTGGGCTAGTAACCGAAAGGTTGCAAGTTCAAATCCCTGAGCTGAAAGGCAGTTAACCTACTGTTCCTAGGCTGTCATTGAAAATAAGAATTTGTTCTTAACTGACTTGCCTAGTTCAATAAAAGGTAAAATAAATAATGTCTCTACCGTGGCCTTTCCCGAGCCCGTTGGGGACTTGCAGCAAGATGGAAGAAGGGGGTTAGAATAAAGAGTATGAGTAAAATCTGTAACAAAACATGGAAAGAGTCAAGAGGTCCGAATACACTGTACAGTGTACTTTTTGAAGGCACCTTGACATTGTTGAGCTACAGCCTGAATTCAAAATGGATTATATTTCTCACACAATAACCCATAATGACAAAGTGAAAATGAAATACAGAAATATGTCATTTACATACAGTACCAGTTAAAAGTTGACATACCTACTCATGCCTGGGTTTTTCTATAATTTTACCATTTTCTACATTGTGGAATAATTGTGAAGACATCAACACTATGAAATGCATATGGAATCATGTAGTAAAAAAACAAAATCACAATATATTTGATATTTGAGATGTACCTTTATTTAACTAGGCAAGTCAGTTAAGAACAAATTCTTATTTTCAATGACGGCCTAGGAACAGTGGGTTAAACTGCCTGTTCAGGGGCAGAACGACAGATTTGTACCTTGTCAGCTCAGGAGTTTGCTGGATCGAATCCCCGAGCTGACAAAGTAAAAATCTGTAGTTCTACCCCTGAACAAGGCAGTTAACCCACTGTTCCCCGGTAGGCCGACATTATAAATAACAATTTGTTCCTAACTGACTTTGCCTAACTAAAATATAAAAAATAATTTGTTTTTCAACAGGACAATGACACAAAACACACCTCCAGGCTATGTAAGGGCTTGTGGCGAAATCCTGCACGGAGCCTTCACCGTGCGCTGCCACTTTAAGAGCGCATCAGCAGTAAGGAAGCGGGAAATAAAGACAGACAGCTCTTTCAGTTCTCTGGGGAGGGGCTCTTGGTTGGCGCGACAGTTGGTTGTGAATACTATGCTGCAGATGTCCTTGTTTATTTTCAGCGTGTGTAGTTTATAAAGTATTTAACTCAATCATCGGTGTGACCGCTCTAGGTCGTGATCGTTTGGAACCGCACCTGTTACGGATCGCATGGATTAGTAGCAACATTGTTGCGAAGCTTTGACATACAAACCAACAAACTATTGGACGGTCAGAAGGGACAACTGCAAGCCTGAAAACCACAGCTAAGATCTCTCCTCTATTGAACAAAATCTTTACCCCGCTCTAATAAATAGCGTTATAGGCTATTTGACCAAGAAGGAGAAAGATGGTACTGCATCAGTTGACCTGGCCTCTACAATCACCCAACCTCAACCCAATTGAGGTGATGTGGGATGAGTTGAACCATAGTGTGAAGGAAAAGCAGCCAACAAGTGCTTATAATATGTGAGAACTCCTTCATTACTTTTGGAAAAGCATTCCAGGTGAAGCTGGTTGAGAGAATGCCAAGAGTGTGCAAAGCTGTCATCAAGACAAAGGGTAGCTACTTTGAAGAATCTAAAACACATTTTTTTGGTTACTACATGATTCTATGTGTGTTATTTCATATAAATATTTCATATTTCACTATTATTCTACAATGTAGAAAATAGTTTAAATAAAGAAAAACCCTTGAATGAGTAGGTATGTCCAAACTTTTGACTGGTACTGTATATGGAGTGGTACTCAATATGTTGCATTGGATTTGCCCCAAACATAAAACGTTGTATTCAGGACAAAAGGTTAATCTCTTTGACAATTTTTTTGCTTTACTTTACTGCCTTGTTGCAAACAAGAATGCATTATATATATATTTTCTGTACAGGCTTCCTTCTCACTCTGTCATTTAGGTTAGTATTGTGGAGTAACTACAATGTTGTTGATCCATCCTCAGTTGTTTTCTCCTATCACAGCCATTCAACTCTGTAACTGTTTTAAAGTCACCATTGGCATCATGGTGAAATCTCTGAGCGGTTTTCTTCCTCTTCGGCAACTGAGTTAGGAAGTACACCTGTATCTTAGGATGGTGTATCAATACACCCAGTCACTACAAAGTATAATAAATAATTTCACCATTCTCAAAGGATATTCAATGTCTGCTTTATTTTATTTTTACCAATAGGTGCCCTGCTTTGCAAAACCTCCCTGGTCTTTGTGGTCGAATCTGTGTTTGAAATTCACTGCTCAACTGAGTGACCTTACAGAATTTCATGTGTGGAATACAGAGGTGAGGTAATCATGTTAAATACTATTACTGCACACTGAGTGAGTCCATGCAACTTATGTGAGTTAAGCAAATTTTTACTCCTTAACTTATTTAGGCTTGCCATAACAAAGGAGTTGGATACTTAAACTCAAAACTATGGCTGTTACGATGACCATATTACCTCCACACCGGCAGTCAAATTCCATGTGACCGTTTAGTCACAGTAATTAAGCTTCTCCAAGCTCCGATGCTGCTGATGGTGCTCATTAGTAGTCTACCAAACTTGCTAACTGCCTGGTACTCAACACTACATTGTCCCTCTAATCACGGACATCAATGCAAACGTAATCAAACCCTCCATGAGAGCCCATGTTGTGCAACATTTCTATAGGCTATGCAACTGCGTGAGAAAACAGATTGATGGCCTCTATTAAACATTTGGAGGATCTCATCAGCTTCCTACAGGCTAGCGAAAGTAGGATATGTATTTTTTTCAGCTCCCCGTATCAAGACAGGTGCATGATAATGGTTCATTCTAAATCAAATTTCACACAGATTGTTTAGTATATGTAAAGACTAGATTAAATTAAGAATAGTACGCTGGCTGACAATATTAGCCTATCACTTGTGAATGATGCAAGAAATAGAGAATGCTTATTTTTTTCCCACAACTTTAAAATCAGTCACACACCTCATGTAGCCTAGCCCATAGGCCTATATGTTTGTATCACCACTAAAAAGTGTCCAATTCACTTCTTAAAATGAAGCACATTAATACGCTTTACAACAGGTGTAGAGACATGAGTCAACTTTTGTACTGTTGGGGATAGTAGATTGACAGGCTTGTGCTTTTGCCGTTTGTTAGGCCTACTGATCTCGTTGGCTGACAAAGTAAATGTGGACAGTTCTTCCAATATCTTCAATATGCACTTTGGAATTGGATAAGGACGCACACAGTTGCATCCCCAATGTGTCGAAAGAGAAAGACCCGATCATGTGACGGAGAGCCATGTGAGTGAGGTGCTTCGACACGCAGCGGGGAGAAGGGAATTATAATTATTATATTCAGCCCAAGGGCACAGCGGCCGCAAATGGCATGGATGTTTTTAGGGGGCATTACGGCCACAAAAAGGGTGGTTAGCCGGGAAATTTGAGGCATTGTCAAGTGCTTGTCAAATTGTGAATGAGAGACTGATAATGTACAGCCTGCGCAAAAAAACAAAGCAGAGCTCGTGCCTTTCATGTGACTTTTTCTCAAATCATTGGAGTCGCATCATGGAGCCTTAGAATGTATCAAAAAAATCACAACATATAGCCCGACATTTGTATCACAACAAAAGTTACAAATATACCCGTTTCTTTGTTAACCGATCAACACAGAATAGCCACATGTGCGCACTCAAATCTTTGAGAAAATATCCTTTATTTTATTCAGCCATTTTCAAATTGTATTCTTCAAACTATAAAATAATGGCACGGAATTCTAAGCAAATCTTGTAGGCTAAATTAACTAGTGTAACCCACAGCCATATGGCATAGCCTGATCAGGGCCTAACATATGGACTCAGAGTATGCTATTCTATACTTTTGAAATAGACAACATCTTCATATCATGTTTCTTTAGACCGGTCTAAAATACATCATGGATTTACTGTGATGGTGTAGGCTATATTACATGGATTTATTATACTTTAAAAAAAATGTAGATGTTCCTATGGTCTACATCAGCGGAAGCCAGGAGATGCTACATGTGTTTAATAACAGTCAATTGCCGTGAGACCGGCAGTTATTTGCTTGACAAATCACCGGCCAACAAAATCTCATGACCGCCACAGCCCTTCTCAAGACGTATTAGCTTTTCATTTTTATTTAATTTAAAAAAATAGAATTCCGCTATGATATTATGGGGGTATTGTGTGTAGGCCAGTGACCCCCCCCCAAAATCTAAATTTAATACATTTTCAATCCAGGCTGTAACAACAAAATGTGGAAAAAGTCAAGGGGTGTGAATACTTTCTGAAGGCACTGTAATATGACACGTTGTGGGTAAGACTTAACTTTTAGCCTGCAAGTACAACGCTTCATTACTTGTTATAAGCATGTACAAGCCATTATAATGCCTTATAAGGCTTATAATATGTTAATGCTTCTATGTAGGACAATATGTGGGCTCGTGTCTTCCAGGCAACCAACTGAATTACATTTAGGATCTCTGTGGCACCCACCTTGGTGCCATTGTTGTACATGGCCAGCATGCAGAGCATGTGGAGGGTGTGTCCACACTTGAACTTGCCCACGGCACCAGGCTGGATGGACTGGGCTCCCTCAGACGCCACGTCATAATCCGATGGACAAGACAGCCGGTCCATACAGATGATGCAGTCCTGAAACCACAGGGAGAATGTTATAATACAATTACATGAGAACAAGTATTACAGGATCTCTATGATATTATATTGCAAGTCTAGAAATTGTGGTTGGGATAACTTGGGGATACAGATGGGTATTGTATACAAAACAGCAGTTGGTTTGCTCATACTGCATTAGAAATAGGCCAAGCCTGTGTTCATTTTAGAGAAATCATATTGCTTTCAACCTGCATACTGCAAATTCTTTGCAAAATAACATTTCTTTCTTCAATACAAATACAATTAGTTGCTTTGTATAAATAAAAAATCACATCACCTTCACATGAATGTATAATTTTTTACAAAAATAGTTTAAGTTTGAGAGACTACATGCAAACTAAAGCAGGTGTAATTAATTGCATGTTTACAATGAGTTCCAGTGTACCACACGACTGATTCTCCTGCAAGAGCACTACTTCAGTGAGTACTGCCTAAAAAGACGGCCCCAGGGAGAATTTCCCCCTAGGTACAGATCTAGGATAAGATTCCCTTCCCCCAATCCTAACCTTAACCATTAGGGGGGGAAATGCTAAACTGACCCAAGATCAGCGTCTAGGGGCAACTTCACCCTATACAAAAAAAAACAAATAAATAAAGATGCGAGGGAGGAGGAGGGAGATTGACATTGACATGCGTACCTCGTCTTGAGCAGAGGCAACTTCCTCCATGTAGCGGTGAATGACATCCTCTGGTTTCTGGGCTGGGACTGAGAGGATAGTGGACACAATGAACAGAGTTGGGGAGAAGCCAACCACATACACAGGACACAGGTGGTATTATCATGACAGAAATTGTATAGACATTTGTTTTTTTAATCCATGGCTTTCAGTGGTTGAAACTACAGTGGTTGTTTTGCAGTTTGCGAAAAATTATGTTCACAGAAATAATAGCCTAGATTTTATAGCCTATAGTTAAATCCAAAAACATTTTAAACTTTCGCTATATTTTATATTTCTGCCTTCTGAAAGCCTAAAGCAAAAATGTCCAACTCATTCTGCAGAAGTAGCCTACACACTTCGCTGCAGCTCAGACTTTAGGCAGGCTTCGTTGGCATATCTGTACCATGCAAGAGCACTGCTCGAAAATGTGACATGAGTTTGAGGCACACAGTATTAATGTTTGACAGTTATGGCTGAATGAGAGAAGAGGGTAAGATATTGACACTAATCTACGAATGTGCCAAACGCACCCTCTTGCTCTTCCTTCGTCAGTCAGGGTATGCGTCACAAATGCCACCTTATTCCCTACATTGGTCAAAAGTAGTGCACTATGTAGGGAATATGGTGCCAATTTGGGATGCTTCCTCAGAGTTCGATTTGTGAATGTCAGTTCGCTCTGCCATCTTTATATAACACCTTCGTAAATAAAAAGGCATTATATGAAGATAAGCTGGATCCAAAAAGCAGGAACACGATTAGTTCTGAAGGAAACCCACCAATGTTTGTTAGCTAATGAATACAGTGTTGACCGCCAAGCAACATCACAACACTGATTTGTGGATATGAATGAGAGAGTCACGGGAGGGCAAATGATTCGTACAGAGACAAGTAGGCGATGGAATGAGATAAAAGAGTGAGCACATGTAAGATAAAAGGACGCTATACTAGCCTGCAGATAACAATCAAAACACACTGCCTGAGATGCCTTTTCAGGTTACATTTTGAAATGTGTGTGTGTGTGTATGTATGTATGTATGTATGTATGTATGTATGTATGTATGTATGTATGTAAAATGTATATATCTAAAATACACACACACAACTTAATGATAAATGGTTCCTTACACTGATAGTAGTATATCAGCCAGGGGAAATGTAATCCATGGTTCAGGTTTATTTAAAAAGCCACTACTAACTTGAGCTAACTTTAGCCACCTCTAGTGAAAAATCTATGGGAGTGATAGGGGCAACCATGATATATTTTGGGCCAAATCACCTTTAAGTCAAGTCGAACCAAATCAATGAATTGATTTCAGTTGCCCCCATCACTCCCATTGATTGTAAGTCTTGTGTAGTGACTATTGAGATCCTAAAACTGAGTGAGAATAGGAATTCCTAGCTCGGATATCGCCAATGTTTCACCAGGCAGGCATATTAGTTTCCCACCACAAAAACACAAGGAATACATTTTTTTCATATTTGAACATGTATTACAACTTGTTTGGGATAACTCTAGATGACAACACAATGGAAAGCATTGGATGTGACAAGGCACAGAGCTGGATGCAGGCCCATAATGGGGGGGGTAGGAGGGGGTGGGTGGCGTAGCTACCTGTCCTGTGCTGCCTCTTTTCCCTCCTAACCGAGCTGCGACTTTTGGAGCCCGCGGGCCTGCTGCTGCTGCTGGGGGGAGGAGGAGCGGAGGAGGGGGCACTCATGAAGCGCACGCCGAGTCCCACTGCTGACATCAAAATGGAGGCCATGCCTGGAGTGGGTGGCCAGGGGAGGACCGGTGGAGACATGCAGAGGGGGTGGGGGACGGGGGGGTTGGAAGGGGATCGGGACCAAAGGGATGCGACATGGTGGATAAAGCAGTGACTGACTGGTGGGAAAAGAGGGCGTGTATTGGGAAGTTTGGGAAGCTTCCAGACCAATTCTGCTTGGTCAAAATAGAGAACATTGGATTCAGGAATAAGAAGTAATTTGGATTCAATGTTTGTACAGTAAAGAAAATGTGTTTGACTAACATTCAGCAGTAATAAATGTGGGCTGATGTGATAAATGCACCGATTTCCTTTTTAAAGCCATATTGTAAGGTTCTGCCTCGATTCTGGACAGCATTTAGCCTAGTGGTTATAAGCGTTGGACCAGTAACTGAATGGTTGCCGAGTCGAATCCCTGGACCAACTATGTGGGAAAAAAATCTGTTATTTCATTAAGGGTACGTTTTAAAGAGCACACAAACAAATATTTACAAAATGTGACAAAGAAAATCTTCAAAAATGCACTCTACAAAACATTTTAGCTAAAGTCCAACTGGACCAAAAGTGTTCACATGCAAAATAAGCTGAATTGCTGTTGGTCACACATGCATATACAGTGGGGCAAAAAAGTATTTAGTCAGCCACCAATTGTGCAAGTTCTCCCACTTAAAAACATGAGAGAGGCCTGTAATTTTCATCATATGTACACAAAAAAATCCATAAAATCACATTGTAGGATTTTTAATGATTTTATTTGCAAATTATGGTGGAAAAATAAGTATTTGGTCAATAACAAAAGTTTCTCGATACTTTGTTATATACCCTTTGTTGGCAATGACAGAGGTCAAACGTTTTCTGTAAGTCTTCACAAGGTTTTCACACACTATTGCTGGTATGTTGGCCCATTCCTCCATGCAGATCTCCTCTAGAGCAGTGATGTTTTGGGGCTGTTGCTGGGCAACACGGACTTTCAACTCCATCCAAAGATTATCTATGGGGTTGAGATCTGGAGACTGGCTAGGCCACTCCAGGACCTTGAAATGCTTCTTAAGAAGCCACTCCGTTGCCCGGGCGGTGTGTTTGGTATCATTGTCATGCTGAAAGACCCAACCACGTTTCATCTTCAATGACCTTGCTGATGGAAGGGGGTTTTCACTCAAAATCTCACGATACATGGCCCCATTCATTCTTTCCTTTACACGGATCAGTCGTCCTGGTCCCTTTGCAGAAAAACAGCCCCAAAGCATGATGTTTCCACCCCCATGCTTCACAGTAGATATGGTGTTCTTTGGATGCAACTCAGCATTCTTTGTCCTCCAAACACGACGAGATGAGTTTTTACCAAAAAGTTATATTTTGGTTTCATCTGACCATATGACATTCTCCCAATCTTCTTCTGGATCATCCAAATGCTCTCTAGCAAACTTCAGACGGGCCTGGACATGTACTGGCTTAAGCAGGGGGACACATCTGGCACTGCAGGATTTGAGTCCCTGGCGGCGTAGTGTGTTACTGATGGTAGGCTTTGTTACTTTGGTCCCAGCTCTCTGCAGGTCATTCACTAGGTCCCCCCGTGTGGTTCTGGGATTTTTGCTCACTGTTCTTGTGATCATTTTGACCCCAAGAGGTGAGTTCTTGCGTGGCGCCCCAGATCGAGTGAGATTATCAGTGGTGTTGTAGGTCTTCCATTTCCTAATAATTGCTCCCACAGTTGATTTCTTCAAACCAAGCTGCTTACCTATTGCAGATTCAGTCTTCCCAGCCTGGTGCAGGTCTACAATTTTGTTTGTGGTGTCCTTTGACAGCTCTTTGGTCTTGGCCATAGTGGAGTTTGGAGTGTGACTGTTTCAGGTTGTGGACAGGTGTCTTTTATACTGATAACAAGTTCAAACAGGTGCCATTAATACAGGTAATGAGTGGAGGACAGAGGAGCCTCTTAAAGAAGTTACAGGTCTGTGAGAGCCAGAAATCTTGCTTGTTTGTAGGTGACCAAATACTTATTTTCCCCCATAATTTGCTAATTAATTAATTAAAAATCCTACAAATGTGAATTTTTTTTTGTCATAGTTGTCTGTCATAGTTGAAGTGTACCTATGATGAAAATTACAGGCCTCTCATCTTTTTAAGTGGGAGAACTTGCACAATTGGTGGCTGACTAAATACTTTTTTGCCCCACTGTATATATGCTCAGTCTGTCTCTCTGGTGGCCAATCTGCTGGCTCAACAGGAATGAGATTTTTTTTTGCGTAAAAAGATTAACTGCTAGCTAGGACATTTGACATTGCGAAATAACCATATAACAAATCAAATAAACGGTTTGGATAAAACGACAACATCCTAAGTGTAACGGAAAATGTAACGAGAAAGAAAAAAGTGAACTATTGCTTTAACTATTCCTTTTCATTAAGACCACAAATCCCTGAGACTACCCTGGAAAATAAATTACATCATGGGCTGGGCAACTGACAAGAAACAAGCCTGGTTGGTGCACAAGGGCCTGGTCTGTGGAGAATGTGCACAGCAATAAACTGAGGTGCTAGGCTAGTTGTCTAGAGAGACACAATGGCTTTCACACCATAGACAGTGACAGGCCATTGCCATGAAATCACAAAGGAGTTCTCTGTATCACTGCTTTAATGACTGGTCAACAAAAGCTGTGCCTCTAAAATCTGTCAGGTCTATCAGATAAGCTTGCTAAAGCACACAATTGCTGGACAGTGCTGTCAAATGTGTAGCCTATTTCTGGTGTATCAGCCATCTTTGTTAAGTCATTAGCTTGCTATAGGCTACACATTTGGCTGAAACAAAGTATGTCAACGAACATCGATTTTAAAACTTATGAGTGTGAAAACGCAACACTTTTTCACCCTCTTACTTTCACACTGAGACGTAACCTCATGGAGCAGAAGGTTCTGCCATCGTCAACAAGAAAAACAATGCTTTACCGAAACCGCTAGAATTCACATGGATGGGGACTGTAAGAATACAGGTAGTACCACCATTGGGGACGTGAAAATTGGATGAATTTACTTGGGACCTCTTTACCTGCCAGGGCTGAGCTCACACTGGTGGATCCATTCAGTTGCACAGGGATGGCGGGGATACTGTGGCAGAAGAAACAGGAAAACAGACATTAACGGAGTATGGTGAAGGCCAAAAGGCACACATACGAATCCGTACACACCATTGCATAAGCAATCAAATGAAGAACTGATGTGGTGGTTTCTCTCTCTCTCTCTCTCAAAAAAAGAGCTCTAGACACTGCAGAATCCATCCACGATATCATCTATATTGAATAGTTCTGCGGCCTGTCACTGCAGGTTAACAATTATATCAATAACAATACTAAAAGGTTACGATTTGAATTTCTCAACTTTCGACATTCTAAACTAAAAAGCTAGGAAATCCACAGATGATAAATGTCCTTCCTCTGATTAATGATGGATGGGGAGCTAGCGTGGCCTTGCTAAAACATGCCTGCCTGTGTTCAGAGTTGAACCTGCCCCCATGAGGAGGAGAACAATGGACCCCCAAAAATCCGGCTTTCCTGCTCCACGTCAGACAAAGGCCAGGGGTACTACGGTGCACTGTGCAGTATTTCCTCCTGGTTTCCAAAACTGTCATGTTGTTCCACTGAGGCCTGTGTTCAGTGGTGCCCAAGAGAGAGCAGAGCAAAAGCAGAGAAGTCCTGCTGCAAGTATTCCAGAACACATGCAGAGAGAGCCTACCACAGTTACGCATATCTAGCGAACCGATACCTACAGTGTGTATATGTATACAGTAGCAGTCAAAAGTTGACACACTCATTCCAGGATTTTCTTCTTTTTCTACATTGTAGAATAATAGTGTAGACATGAAACTATAAAATAACACATATGGAATCATGTAGTAACCAAAAAAAGTGTATATTTTAGATTCTTCAAAGTAGCCACCATTTGCCTTGATAACAGCTTTGCACACTCTAGGCACTCTCAACCACCTTCGTGAGGTACTCACCTGGAAAGCATTTCATTTAACAGATGTGCCTTGTTAAAAGTTAATTTGTGGAATTTATTTAGCATAGTGGTTAGAGCGTTGGGCCAGTAACCGAAAGGTTGCTAGATCGAATCCTCGAGCTGACAAGGTAAAGAATCTGTCCTTCTGCCCCGGAACAAGGCAGTTAACCCACTGTTCCTAGGCCGTCACTGTAAATAAGAATTTGTTCTTAACCGACTTGCCTATGTAAATCAAATTAAAAGTCATTCTTAATGCGTTTGAGCCAAACAATTATGTTGTGACAAGGTAGGGGTGGTATACAGAAGACAGTCCTATTTGGTAAAATATACCAAGTCCATATTATGGCAAGAACAGCTCAAATAAGCAAAGAGAAACGACAGTCCATCATTACTTGAAGACATGTAGGTCAGTCAATCCGGAAAATGTCAAGAACTTTGAAAGTTTCTGCAAGTGCAGTCGCAAAAACCACCAAGCGCTATCATTTACATTTAAGTCATTTAGCAGACGCTCTTATCCAGAGCGACTTACAAATTGGTGCGTTCACCTTAAGACATCCAGTGGAACAGCCACTTTACAATAGTGCATCTAAATCTTTTAAGGGGGGTGAGAAGGATTACTTTATCCCATCCTAGGTATTCCTGAAAGAGGTGGGGTTTCAGGTGTCTCCGGAAGGTGGTGATTGACTCCGCTGTCCTGGCGTCGTGAGGGAGTTTGTTCCACCATTGGGGGGCCAGAGCAGCGAACAGTTTTGACTGGGCTGCGCGGGAACTGTACTTCCTCAGTGGTAGGGAGGCGAGCAGGCCAGAGGTGGATGAACGCAGTGCCCTTGTTTGGGTGTAGGGCCTGATTAGAGCCTGGAGGTACTGAGGTGCCGTTCCCCTCACAGCTATGATGAAACTGGCTCTCATGAGGAACAGCACAGGAAAGGAAGACCCTGAGTTACCTCGGCTGCAGAGGATACGTTCATTAGAGAGTTACCAGCCTCAGAAATTGAAACCCAAATAAATGCTTCAGAGTTAAAGTAACAGACATCTCAACATCAACTGTTCAGAGGAGACGGCGTGAATCAGGCCTTCATGGTCGAGTTGCTGCAAAGAAACCACTACTAAAGGACACCAATAATAAGAAGAGACTTGCTTGGGCCAAGAAACACAAGCAATGGCCATCAGACTAGGCTAAATCTGTCCTTGGTCTGACGAGTCTAAATGTGACATTATTAGTTCCAACCACCATGTCTTTGTAAGACGTAGAATACGTAAACGGATGATCTCCGCATGTGTGGTTCCCACCGTGAAGCATGGAGGTGGTGGTGTAATGGTGCTTTGCTGGTGACAGTTACTGATTTATTTAGAATTCAAGGCACACTTAATCAGCATGGCTACCACAGCATTCTGCAGCGATACACCATCCCATCTGGTTTGTGCTTAGTAGGTTTATTATTTGTTTTTCAACATGAAAATGGCCCAACACACCTACCAGGCTGTGTAAGGAGAGTGATGGAGTGACTCCAAGGAGAGTGATGGAGTGCCTCCAAGGAGAGTGATGGAGTGCCTCCAAGGAGAGTGATGGAGTGCCACATAAGACCTGGACTCCATAACCACCCGATCTCAAGCCAATTGAGATGGTTTGAGATGAGTTGGACCACGAAGTGAAGGAAAAGCAGCCAACAAAATGTGCAACATATATTTTAATTTATTTAACTTGGCAAGTCAGTTATGAAAAATTCTTATTTTACAATGACGGAATAGCCCAGGCAAACCCTCCTCTAACCCGGACGACGCTTGGCCAATTGTGCGCAGCCCTATGGGACTCTCGATCACGGCCGGATGTGATACCTTGCTTCGATCCCGGGGTGTGGTGATGCCTCTAGCACTGCAAGGCATTGCCTTAGACCGCTGACCACTAAGGAGCACAACATATATGGGAACTCCTTCAAGACTGTTGGGAGAATGCCAAGAGTGTGCAAAGCTGTCAAGGCCAAAGGGAGGCTCTTTTAAAGATTAGAAAATATATTGATTTGTTTTAACACTTTTTTTACATGTTTCCATATGTTATTTCATAGTTTTGATTTCTGCTCTCTTATTCTACAAAGTAGACAATAGTAAAAATAAAGAAACATGTGTATGGTACTGTATATACAACTGAAGTCAGAAGTTTACATACACTAAGGTTGGTGTCATTACAACTATTTTTCAACCACTCCACACATTTCTTGATAACAAACTATAGTTTTGGCAAGTCGGTTAGGACATCTACTTTGTGCATGACAAGTCATTTTCCCAACAATTGTTTACAGACAGATTATTTCACTATCACTATTCTAGTGGGTCAGAAGTTTACATACACTAAGTTGACTGTGCCTTTAAACATCTTGGAAAATTCCAGAAAATGATGTCATGGCTTTAGATGCTTCTGATAGGCTAATTGACATCATTTGAGTCAATTGGAGGTGTACTTGTGGATGTATTTCAAGGCCTACCTTCAAACTCAGTGCTTCTTTGCTTGACATCATGGGAAAATCAAACTAAATCAGTCAAGATGTCAGAAACAAAATTGTAGACCTCCACAAGTCGGATTCATCCTTGGGAGCAATTTCCAAACGCCTAAAAGGTACCACGTCCATCTGTACAAACAATAGTATGCAAGAATAAACACCACAGCCGTCATACCTCTGAGGAAGGAGACACGTTCTGTCTTCTAGAGATGAACGTACTTTAGTGCGAAAAGTGCAAATCAATCCCAGAACAACAGCAAAGAACCTTGTGAAGATGCTGGAGGAAACAGGTACAAAAGTATCTATATCCACAGTAAAACATGTCCTATATCGACATAACCTGAAAGGCCGCTCAGCAAGGAAGAAGCCACTGCTCAAAAACCACCGTAAAAAAAACAGACTACGGTTTGCAACTGCACATGGGGACAAAGATTGTACTTTTTGGAGATATGTCCTCTGGTCTGATGAAACAAAGATATAACTGTTTGACCATAATGACCATCGTTATGTTTGGAGGAAAAGGGGGGGATGCTTGCAAGCCGAAGAACACCATCCCAACCGTGAAGCACGGGGATGACAGCATCATGATGTGGGGGTGCTTTACTGCAGGAGGTGCACTTGACAAAATAGATGGCATCATGAGGGAGGAGAATTGTGTATATATTAAAGCAACATCAAGACATCAGTCAGGAAGTTAAAGCTTGGTCACACATGGGCTTCCAAATGGACAATGACCCCAAGCATACTTCCAAAGTTGTGGCAAAATGGCTTAAGGACAATAAAGTCAAGGTATTGGAGTGGCCATCACAAAGCCCTGACCTCAGTCCTATAGAAAATGTTTGAGTAGAACTAAAAGTGTGCAAGGGGGCCTACAAATCTGATTCAGTTACACCAGCTCTGTCAGGAGGAATGGGACAAAATTCACCCAACTTATTGTGGGAAGCTTATGGAAGGCTACCCGAAACACTTGACCCAAGTTAAACAATTTAAAGGCAATGCTACCAAAAACGAATTGAGTGTATGTCAAGGTCTGACCCACTGAGAATGTGATGAAAGAAATAAAATATTTTATTCTGACATTTCACATTCTTAAAATAAAGTGGTGATGCTAACTGACCGAAGACATTTTTATTAGGATTAAATGTCAGGAATTGTGAAAAACTGAGTTTAAATGTATTTGCCTAAGGTGTATGTAAACTTCCGACATCAACTGTAATATACACTGCTCAAAAAAATAAAGGGAACACTTATAACACAATGTAACTCCAAGTCAATCACACTTCTGTGAAATCCAACTGTCCACTTAGGAATCAACACTGATTGACACATTTCACGTGCTGCTGTGCAAATGGAATAGACAGCAGGTGGAAATTATAGGCAATTAGCAAGACACCCCCAATAAAGGAGTGGTTCTGCAGGTGGTGACCACAGACCTCTTCTCAGTTCCTATGCTTCCTGGCTGATGTTTTGGTCACTTTTGAATGCTGGCGGTGCTTTCACTCTAGTGGTAGCATGAGACAGAGTCTACAACCGACACAAGTGGCTCAGGTAGTGCAGCTCATCCAGGATGGCACATCAATGCGAGCTGTGGCAAGAAGGTTTGCTGTGTCTGTCAGCGTAGTGTCCAGAGCATGGAGGGCGCTACCAGGAGACAGGCCAATACATCAGGAGACATGGAGGAGGCCGTAGGAAGGCAACAGCAGGACTAGCAGCAGGACTGCTACCTCCACCTTTGTGCAAGGAGGAGCACTGCCAGAGCCCTACAAAATGACCTCCAGCAGGCCACAAATGTGCATGTGTCTGCTCAAACGGTCAGAAACAGACTCCATGAGGGTGGTATGAGGGCCCGACATCCACAGGTGGGGGTTGTGCTTACAGCTCAACACCGTGCAGGACGTTTGGCATTTGCCAGAGAACACCAAGATTGGCAAATTCGCCACTGGCGCCCTGTGCTCTTCACAGATGAAAGCAGGTTCACACTGAACACATGTGACAGACATGACAGAGTCTGGAGACGCCGTGGAGAACGTTCTGCTGCCTGCAACATCCTCCAGCATGACCGGTTTGGCGGTGGGTCAGTCATGGTGTGGGGTGGCATTTCTTTGGGGGGCCGCACAGCCCTCCATGTACTCGCTAGAGGTAGCCTGACTGCCATTAGGTACCGAGATGAGATCCTCGGACCTCTTGTGAGACCATATGCTGGTGCGGTTGGCCCTGGGTTCCTCCTAATGCAAGACAATGCTAGACCTCATGTGGCTGGAGTGTGTCAGCAGTTCCTGCAAGAGGAAGGCATTGATGCTATGGACTGGCCCGCCCGTTCCCCAGACCTGAATCCAATTGAGCACATCTGGGACATCATGTCTTGCTCCATCCACCAACGCCACGTTGCACCACAGACTGTCCAGGAGTTGGCGGATGCTTTAGTCCAGGTCTGGGAGGAGATCCCTCAGGAGACCATCCGCCACCTCATCAGGAGCATGCCCAGGCATTGTAGGGAGGTCATACAGGCACGTGGAGGCCACACACACTACTGAGCCTCATTTTGGCTTGTATTAAGGACATTACATCAACGTTGTATCAGCCTGTAGTGTGGTTTTACACTTTAATTTTGAGTGTGACTCCAAATCCAGACCTCCATGGGTTGATAAATTTGATTTCCATTGATAATTTTTGTGTGATTTTTTGTCAGCACATTCAACTATGTAAAGAA
The DNA here is from genome assembly GCF_034236695.1 of Oncorhynchus nerka. Classification (NCBI taxonomy): domain Eukaryota; kingdom Metazoa; phylum Chordata; class Actinopteri; order Salmoniformes; family Salmonidae; genus Oncorhynchus; species Oncorhynchus nerka. Next base: position 51,234,421 of record NC_088417.1, on the reverse strand, counting down.
AAAAGTATTTAATAAGAATATTTAATTCATTCAGATCTAGGATGTGTTATTTTAGTGTTCCATTTTTTTTTTGAGCAGTGTATATATTTTTAATACTGTAGGTAGCATTACCTACCAGTAGTCATCTGTACCTGCTCCAAAAAGCCAGTATTTTTCATCCTATAAATTTGGTTCGGCATCTTATTAAATAGTGAGCTAACATGTTTTCAGCACTTTTATTTTCCTGACTGATCAAAACTCGTTTTCTCACCTCTCTGCAGCAGATATATAGTGATCAATATTTGGAGCATCAAATAGCAATACATATAGGACCCTGAGAATTGCAATACAAGCCTATGTATTGCAATAATATCGTATTGTGAGGTCCTTGGCAATTCCCAGCCCTAATCCAGTGCGTCAGATACAGTACCTTTGTAAAGTATTGTGACCCCTTGAACCTTATCCACATTTTGTTACGTTACAGACTTATTCTAAAATTGATTAAATTGTTCTCACCCCCCTCATCAATATACACACAATACCCCATAATGACAAAGCAAAAACAAGTTTAGAAATGTATCAATAATAAAAACTGATATCATATTTACATAATTATTCAGACCCTTTACTCAGTACTTTGTAGAAGCACCTTTGGCAGCGATTACAGCCTCGAGTCTTCTTGGATATGACGCTACAAGCTTGGCACACCTATATTTGGGGAATTTCTCCCATTCTTCTGTGCAAATCCTCTCAAGATCTGTCAGGTTGGATGGGGAGCGTTGCTGCACAGCTATTTTCAGGTCTCTCCAGAGATGTTCGATCGGGTTCAAGTCCGGCTTCTGGCTGAGCCACTCAAGGACATTCAGAGATATGTCCCAAAGCGACTTCTACGTTGTCTTGGCTGTGTGCTTAGGGTCGTCGTCCTGTTGGAAGGTACATACATCGTTGCCCCAGTTTGAGGTCCTGAGCACTCTGTAGCAGGTTTTCATATTTTTTCATTGATCCTGACTAGTCTGCCAGTCTCTGCTTCTGAAAAACCTCCCCACAGCATGTTGCTGCCACCACCACACATCACCTTTGGGATGGTTCCAGGTTTCCTCCAGACATGATGCTTGGCATTCAGGCCAGAGGTCATCAGACCATCGAATCTTGTTTCGTGGTCAGTGTCTTTAGGTGCCTTTTGGCAAACGCCAAGTGGGCTGTCATGTGCCTTTTACTGACAGGTGTGTGCAGTTCCAAATCATGTCCAATCAATTGAATTTACCACAGGTGGGGGCTGGGCGCTAAATCAATAATTAGAGGTAATTACTTCCCTCAATAACGATTCACCTCTGACACAGCAGGAACGTGCGGAGAAGTGACAATATGCACGTGGCGAGGTATACGCCCACCAAAAAACAGTTAGCACCTCAAGTTTATTTATTTATTTATCTGTTATTTTACCAGGTAAGTTGACTGAGAACACATTCTCATTTGCAGCAACGACCTGGGGAATAGTTACAGGGGAGAGGAGGGGGATGAATGAACCAATTGTAAACTGGGGATTATTAGGTGACCGTGATGGTTTGAGGGCCAGATTGGGAATTTAGCCAGGACACCGGGGTTAACACCCCTACTCTTACGATAAGTGCCATGGGATCTTTAACGACCTCAGAGAGTCAGGACACCCGTTTAACGTCCCATCCGAAAGACGGCACCCTACACAGGGCAGTGTCCCCAATCACTGCCCTGGGGCATTGGGATATTGTTTAGACCAGAGGAAAGAGTGCCTCCTACTGGCACTCCAACACCACTTGGTGGATTGGCCACTATTAACCACGAAAAATGAGTGGTGTAGGCGAAAACAGTTATCGCCATGGAGAAGGAGCAGCTTCCAACGAAGAAATTATTGATAAAAAGGGTTAAACTGTTTCAGTAATTTGGAAGTGGTTTGGATTTTTGAAGTCCGACAAAGAGCAGAGCAATGTTCGGTGCAAATTGTGCCGTAGACAGGTGGCTACGAAGTCTGGAAATACGACAAACCTTTTTCAACATCTGAAGCAAAAATCACTCTTTGGAACATGCAGGAAGTTAGAGTATTGATGAATGCCCCTCATGCACCAGCCAATTTAGGAATGTTTGCCTGAAGCAGTCAACACTGACAGAGTGTAATTTTATGTGTAGCTCACAATTTTTATTTTATGGAACCTTTATTTAACTAGCCAAGTCGGTTAAGAACAACTTCTTATTTACAATGATGGCCTATCAGGGAACAGTGGTTTAACTGCCTTCTTCAGATTTTTACCTTGGGGATTCGATCTAGCAACCTTTTGGTTACTGGCCCAACTCTCTAACCACTAGGCTACCTGCCTAGTAGTTTGTTAAGGCATTAGGCATTATTGAGTCTGAAGCAGATTATGTACCTTTTAAACATTATTTGATTAATATCATGATAATTATCGTTAGCGAATGAAAAAAATATAGATATCGTGATAATTGATTTGCCATATCGCCCAGCCCTAGGTGGACTCCAATCAAATTGTAGAAACATCAAGGATGAGTGCAATGTCGAGTCTCATAGCAAAGGGTCTGAATACTTATGTAAATAAGGTATCTGTTTTCTTTTTTTGGGGCAAAAATGTAAAACAAATATATATATTTGTAATTGTAATATACAATTATATATATATTATATATATACACCTTCCGGAGACACCTGAAACCCCACCTCTTTCAGGAATACCTAGGATAGGATAAAGTAATCCTTCTCACCCCCCTTAAAAGATTTAGATGCACTATTGTAAAGTGGCTGTTCCACTGGATGTCTTAAGGTGAACGCACCAATTTGTAAATAAGAGCGTGTAAATGACTTAAATATACATATAAATATATAATATAAATATTAAATATAATATAAATATAATATATAATATTAAATATAATATAAATATAATATATTTTTAGAATAAGGCTGTAACATAAATTGTAAAAAAAAGGAGTCTGTATACTTTCTGAATGCACTGTACTTTGTGTGCTTTCTCTCCAAGTTGATAAGGATCTGGAGTAATGTGAATGTTTATGTTCAACATTGCTGAATGCTGCCACTTTTCACTCAAGTTATTTTAAGAATATTTGGCAGGCGCTGTGTGGCATCAAGTCTGCTTCAAAACATTCAGAAATAGTGCCACTAAGGTATTATTGAAAACAAAAATGCTATATGACCGTCAAAAGCTTTCGTCCGGGTGCTTTGTTCGTCACGTGGTGTGACATAGCCTAAGCCTACTACAACCAGGGACCACATGGTGACAACAATGGGAGGAAGTGTGTATGACACGCAGCAGTTGATGTAATGTAACCCTTTAAAAACATCAGTGGCGTATTGACCAAGCAGAGCTTTGGGTCACATATCTAGTTTCCTATCCTGCGTAACACCACTTCCTCTTTAGTGGAGGTCAACAAAACAGCTTATCCTGGTGTTTTCGCAGAGTGTTTGTGAATCTTTCAGATTCAGCACTCTATGACATACTGCAGTTTAACCCCAAATCATAACAATATGTCACTTACCTCAAGATGAAATTATAGATCATAGAAGTAAATTGGTTCAAAACAACAATTGGGTCTAAGGCGGCGTTTACAGACAGTCCAATTCTGATCTTTTGCCACTAATTGGTCTTTTGAGCAATCAGATCTGATAATTTGCCAATAATTGGGAAAAAGATCAGAATTGGGCTGCCTGTTTAAACTCTGCCTAAATGTCAATCAGACCCTCTATCAGTAGGCTATGCCTTACTCAACTCAAAGATTATTAGTCTAAATGGATAAGCTCCTAAATGAGTCGACAATTACTTTTCAAACAGTGTCAACAAAGCCGGTTGAAAAGGCCATAAGATGGACCTGAGGACCCACCTTAAGCCATTGGCACTGGTGGACAAGGCCAGTTGAGCTCCAGGGAGTTGACTAGCAGAGGGTGCCAGTGGCCAGGGGCCTCCCCACGCCATTCCCCCCACAGAAAGTGGCCTCCTGGGGTAGGGTGAGTACACTGAGGTGGGGTGAGCTCCAGTCGCCCTGCTAGGGACCTGGAGGCTAGGCCGGCTCAGCTGCCCCGACGAGAAGGAATGGCGCGAGCGGCTGGACATGGGGCCAGTGCTGCTGTGGCTCAGACACTGCTGGCAGGAGCAGGCCGGGCCCGAGTGTATGACGGATGCACCAGATGCCAGTGGGTAGGGGAGGTTACCCTGCCGTCGTACCGGTCGCCGGTAGCCCGTGGCCTTGTTGACCTGGGCCAGCGCCGTGAGGTCCACTATGTAGTTATAGCCGTGTGAGACAATGTCCGCTGTGGCCTGCCGTGCCTGGTAGCTGTGTTCTAGTAGGATAGAAGTGCGAGTCTCGTATGGAGTCCATCCTCCTTCGTCATTCACCCACTCCCAATATACTCCGCTACCCAAGCCTGAGGACTGGGCAAACAATTGACGGCGTACAGACCGCGTTTTCCCTAGAGAGAAAAGAACAACACAGAATTAATAATGTACTCATGAGGCAAAAGTGCTTTGCACAGAAGTTTATGCAATAGACATCAGTGAATGCCAAACTATTTATTAATTATAGACTTAGTCTAGTAGTAGTGTGGTTCATGATGTCAACTTAGTACACTGAACATCCATTAACGCCTGAGCAACAGAGCATCTGCACCCCCACTTTTTTAAACAGAAAATGATCATGAGCCATTTGGGTAATTTGTCATTTTCAATTATTAATGTTTAGATCTAGTCTGCATTAAAATGGATTGTCCATTTTATATACTTTTATGTATACATATATATTTAATGTGGCACCCCTTCAAATTAGTGGACTCTGCTATTTTAGCCACACCCGTTGCTGACAGGTGTATAAAATTGAGCACACAGTCATGCAATCTCCATAGACAAACATTGGCAGTAGAATGGCCTTACTGAAGAGCTCAGTGACTTTCAACGTGGCACCGTCATAGGACGCCACCTTTCCAACAACTCAGTTCGTCAAATTTCAGCCCTACTAGAGCTGCCCCGGTCAACTGTAAATGCTTTGATTAAGAAGCACTAGGCCCCTTAGTTCCAGTGAAGGGAAATCTTAATGTTACAACATACAATGACATTGTAAATTATTCTGTGCTTCCAACATTGTGGCAAGAGTTTGGGGAAGGCCCTTTCCTGTTTCAGCATGACAATACCTCCATGCACAAAGCAAGGTCCATATAGAAATGGTTTGTTGAGATCAATGTGGAAGCCCTGACCTCAACCCCATCGAACACCTTTGGGATGAATTGATACTCTGACATCAGTGCCCGACCTCACTAATGCTCGTGGCAGAAAGGAAGCAAGTCCCCGCAATGATCCAACATCTAGTGGAAAGCCTTCCCAGAAGCACAAGCATTTCACAAGCATTTCACAATAACATCTGCTAACCATGTGTATGTGACCAATAACGTTGGATTTGAGGAGTGGTGGCTGTTATAGCAGCGAAGGGGGACCAAATGCATATTAATGCACTTGATTTTGGAATTAGATGTTCGATGAGTAACTTAAGTGTCCACAGTTTTGGTCACGTAGTGTATATCCCTGTCTTAATATAATCTCTGTGACATTTCAGTTACAGTTAGCCAGCTAACTAGTTAGCCAAAGAAAGCGTTGCCATCGCTGGGAAATAGACAAGTAGTTGACTCTTCGCAATAGCTGTTATCAAGTTTAGCAATGCGATTATGTTTGTCTTATGGTGGCTAACACATGATCACAACAACAGCTAGCTATATAGCGCTGCGCTAGTTAGGGCATTAAAACTAAAGCTCGAAGGCTTCAGTTGAGTTGTAATGTAAAGCATACATAGGGCAGTGGCAGTTTCCTTACCTGTATCTTGGCGGAACTGCTTCAAGCTTGGTATGTCTATAAGATAAGGCGACAAACTGGGATCTGATTGTCCGAGCCAGATACTGGTGGAGCCAGGACCCCCACTCCTGTGTCCCCGCGGAGAAGAGAAACATTGTTCTATGTAGCCGCTCACCTGGCCGCTGTACGGTAGCCAGACGCCAAGATCATCCTGCCATTCCCATACAACGACCATAGGCTGTGATTGTCCAGGTGCTCCCGAGGTCGGGGTCGAGACAGAGGGTCCATTTCTAGACACATTTCTCCCCACACAGGAGCTAGAGGCAGTGGCCATATCTTGCAGCTACTAGCCAGTGCCAGCTAATGTTACGTCAAATCCAGTAAACGAAACGATAGTTAAGGGAATAAAGCGGAGGCTGGTAAACTAACGTTAGATAGGTTTAGGAAGTCAGAGGGACAAACTACAGGACACCTTGCCAGCTAACGTTATCCCATCAATAAAATGTAACGTTGGCTAGAAAACCAAAATAACTAACGTTTACACGATTAGTCCGCTAACGGTTAGCTAGCAAATTGGCTAACGTTACGCTAGCAAAGCATATTGAGTTTACAAAATGGAAAGCTAGCTAGCCATCTAGCTTGGATTCTTAAAATGCCTCATTTTTACAATACGACTGATTCCAGGTCAGGCGGTAAACGTTCAAGCAAACGTATAAAAAACATTTTGGCGAAGCAATGAATCCTTCGATTCGGAAATGTATGTATCTATGCTAATCATACATTGTATACCAACCCAAACTGGCTAGCCACCAATCTGTCTGAACCACAGAAATATAATGAATAGAAGGACCTTCCCCATTCAAACCCAATAATAGATACGCACTGCGAGGCATAGCTTTACATGACCACGCCCCCGATTACGGATACTGTATTGTACTCCCATTACTGTAATTAGCCTAATTTGGGCGTCATCCTAAATGAACTACTGACACTTTTTTTGTCGTTTCAATAAACATTTTCAGCTACCACAAATTATTTGCATGATACTTATTCAGCCACTAATTTGTTACCCGACCTTCTAACGCTGAAGGTAAAGCCGTCGCGTTATACTAAATCACCGTTTGTTTACTTCTAGCTTTTTCGCCTGTTAGCTGGCTGGCTATCAAGATAAATTAATCTAGATCTAATTCGCGAGTCTTAGATATGTTGTGTAACTACTTCCATGTTTTTGCTTGCCTTGGAAATGTCGAGGTATTTAGAATAGTTGATTATTGTTGGCTTGCCTATATATATTATGTATTTTCAACTTGCCAGAGACCGAAAAGCTGGGGAGACACGCTACCAAATGGCCCAAAATAGCTTATGGCGATAACGACACCTACTTGGTGGAATCTGCAGTTTTCCAAATGCAGAGGAAAATTATAGCTGTTATTTTGACCGATACAGCTCACTAGTCCTTACTACAAGCTAACGAGCAAGCTTTGCGCAATACACATGGCTAGTTCGATACAAACAAGTGATGAAGTTGTTCGAACACATAAATGTGTCGAGTAACCGAAGCCCACAGTTTTTTACATTTACATTTAAGTCATTTAGCAGACGCTCTTATCCAGAGCGACTTACAAATTGGTGCGTTCACCTTAAGACATCCAGTGGAACAGCCACTTTACAATAGTGCATCTAAATCTTTTAAGGGGGGTGAGAAGGATTACTTTATCCTATCCTAGGTATTCCTGAAAGAGGTGGGGTTTCAGGTGTCTCCGGAAGGTGGTGATTGACTCCGCTGTCCTGGCGTCGTGAGGGAGTTTGTTCCACCATTGGGGGGCCAGAGCAGCGAACAGTTTTGACTGGGCTGCGCGGGAACTGTACTTCCTCAGTGGTAGGGAGGCGAGCAGGCCAGAGGTGGATGAACGCAGTGCCCTTGTTTGGGTGTAGGGCCTGATCAGAGCCTGGAGGTACTGAGGTGCCGTTCCCCTCACAGCTCCGTAGGCAAGCACCATGGTCTTGTAGCGGATGCGAGCTTCAACTGGAAACCAGTGGAGAGAGCGGAGGAGCGGGGTGACGTGAGAGAACTTGGGAAGGTTGAACACCAGACGGGCTGCGGCGTTCTGGATGAGTTGTAGGGGTTTAATGGCACAGGCAGGGAGCCCAGCCAACAGCGAGTTGCAGTAATCCAGACGGGAGATGACAAGTGCCTTTTACATCATCATCGTGGCATAATAGCCTAACCATGAGTTCAGCCTAATCTGGTCCTTGGGCAGTTGATATAATTTAATTTAGTGGCCTTTTCTCCTACTATTGTTCAAACAAATCGGTATGTAACAGCTTTTCGGCATCTTAAAAGCAGGGTTAGTTATCTATACTGAACAAAAATAAACAACATGTTAAGTGTTGGTTTCATGAGCTGCAATAAAAGATCCCAGAAATTTTACATATACACAAAAAAGCTTATTTCTCTCTCATTTTGTGAACAAATGTGTTTACATCTCTGTTAGTGAGCGTTTCTGCTTTGCTAAAATAATCCATCCACCTGACAGGTGTGGCATATCAAGAAGCTGATTAAACGGCATGATCATTACACAGGTGCACCCTGTGCCGTGGACAATAAAAGGCAACTCTACAGATGTCTCAAGTTTTGAGGGAGTGTGCAATTGGCATGCTGACTACAGGAATGTTCACCAGAGAATTAAATGTTAATTTCTCTACCATAAACTGCCTCCAAAGTTGTTTTAGAGAATTTGGCTGTACATCCAACTACCCTCACAACCGCAGACCACATGTAAAGACGTCAGCCCAGGACCTCCACATCCGACTTCTTCACCTACGGACCGTCTGAGAGCTCATCTGCTTCCTCGTAACCCTCCCCAGGGTCTTGACCTGACTGCAGTTTGGCGTCATAACCAACTTCAGTGGGGAAATGCTCACCTTCGATTTTTTATATTTTTTTATATCCAATAATATGACCCCTTTTTGGAAAGGTGAACAAGTCTCTGTTTTGCTCTAGGATGCCTACAAGCCTCACAAGGACTTGTCTGAAGGTCCCCCATACCAGTTTAAAAAAACAAATGTTGTATACTGTATATGGAGATAGTTTAGTGCCAAAAATAAGCGGTTAAATACATTTTAAAAAAATGTTTATATAAAATGTTTTATAAACTCAGCAAAAAAAGAAACGCCCTCTCACTGTGAACTGCGTTTATATTCAGCAAACTTAACATGTGTAAATATTTGAATGAACATAAGATTCAACAACAGACATATACTGAATAAGTTCCACAGACATGTGACTAACAGAAATGGAATAATGAGTCCCTGAACAAAGGAGGGGTCAAAATCAAAAGTAACAGTCAGTATCTGGTGTGGCCACCAGCTGCATTAAGTACTGCAGTGCATCTCCACATGGACTGCACCAGATTTGCCAGTTCTTGCTGTGAGATGTTACCCCACTCTTCCACCAAGGCAAGTTCCCAGACATTTCTGGGGGGGAATGGCCCTAGCCCTCACCCTCCGATCCAACAGGTCCCAGACGTGCTCAATGTGATTGAGATACGGGCTCTTCGCTGGCAGACACCTCCTGTCTTGCAGGAAATCACGCACAAAACGAGCATTGTCATGCTGGAGGGTCATGTCAGGATGAGCCTGCAGGAAGGATACCACATGAGGGAGAAGGATGTCTTCCCTGTAACGCACAGCGTTGAGATTGCCTGCAATGACAACAAACTCAGTCTGATGATGCTGACACAATGCTCCAGACCATGACGGACCCTTTTTTTAAACTATCTGTTAAGCTGTACTCAATGCGTTTCAATACTTTATTTTTGATACCTTAAGGGGTCCTAAAACTCTAAATTAAATAGCTAAATGGTACTTGTTATAACCATCTTAAATCAATTCCCCCAGCCACTTAGACTCAAGGGTTTTAATGCTAAAATGTTTACGTTTAGAATGTGTTTTTAGATGATAGGTAGTTTGTTGATAAAAAAAAGAATACAGCCGTTGTCGGGTTATGATTTAAGTTGGCAATTTAACATGTGAGTAACGGGAGTACGCTATGGCTGTACCCTCCTCGGGTGCATGCCTCGCTGTGTGTATCTATGGTATAATGGATGGACTGACATTTTGAGTGTACCCATGCCAAGAAGTGAAACCTAGGTAAAAAAAATAATAAAAGGTTAAGACAACTCAATAATTCCATGCGGAAGCATTTGAAAATAAACAAATTCATGGGATTAACGGCATTGATTGCAAGGAGTTATGGAATATTAGAACCCTGTTGTCTTAAACTTGTAATCTTCAAACAAGACGTTAGCTAGCGAGATGGTTTTCTTGTTTCACCAACCTTATATGCTTCAGACAGCTTTCCTTCTGCCTAGGCAGCGTAGCTACAACGCTTGAGCTGGTCCTATAGTTGATTCGGAGCGGTAGAACCTCTGCATTATTGTGATGCCGTTGTCTTCAACCTATAGTTAAAGCAGGACGTGTACCTTTCAATATGTGCTGTGAATTGTTGAGTCAACTCAACTGACATTACAAAAAAATACATTCCATTGCATAGCCCAAATCAGCATCTTTTGAATGAACATTCTACATTACCATGGCAATCCAGCATTGGTTGATAGAACATTTCAAATTACCAGGGAAGTTATTGCACCACAATACCAGTCAGACATTTTGAGTGCACCCAAGAGCTTCCATGTCCTTTCTATTCATTCTATTTCTGTGTCTGAACAACAATAGTTGCTTGGCAAATGAGGACATGTGAATGAAACCGAAAATGAAAACTCATCTTAAGTGTCTGAGTCAAATATGCTAAAGTTACTTGTATAGTGTTTGACACAGGATTAGCTTTTTTTGTGTGGTATAAGCGTCTATATTAATATTAACCTTGTTGTCATCAGCTACTGACAGCCAGATGTTTTTTTAAATGTAATTTAAAAATGTTTAAGCCTCTAAGTCTTAGGTATTTAAAAGCACTTAGCTGTCAATTGTCCTTTCAAAGCTCCATCATATACTTTTAATTTCTCTAATGATACCATGACAGTCAATGACACAATACGAATACAAAAGTAGTATGTTTAAACTTTAGAATTATTATATATATATATATATATATTTTTTTTTACTTGCATTCATCACACACAAAGTCACTGCAGTCCAATGAAAGTGCAAGGCAACACATTTTATTTCAAAGGCCTAAATGGCATTAAGGTACAGCATATAAATACTGGTGAATCCAGAGACAATCGTTACAGGATAACACAGACCATTCTTTCTTTTACACACGTTACATTCATGTTGACTTAATGAGACATTTCAACTTAGCGCAGATGTGGAACAAACATAAGAAAAGCTGAGTTGAGAAATCTCAACGCCATGTACAAGTACTGTGATAAAAGAAAATCCATGTAGTTATACAAAATATGAAAATTGTTCTTAGATATAGTGCTATCACCTTGGGTTATTCCTACCACGGAGAATACCGGTACGCACACCTGAAGGCAAACATATTTCAACTGATATACTTTTTGAGTTACATACAGTAGTAGTTAGCGTTGTAGAGACATTTGATTCAGTACTTAGATTACTGAACATTGTAATTTACATCCCTGCACATGTTTTATTTTTCCATCTTCAAAATAAATAAATAAATACTCATACAAATATCTGAATGTTGTAAAACCAGATTGATCCAATACATTTGTGCCGTAGTTACACCCCGTAACGAAAGTCTCCATGTTGGATCTGATAAAAATTATCTAAAAGGGTGAGTACTTCGGTAATTGTGAGTTCCATAAGCTTAGTGCCATAACATAATCCCAGTCGGTTTGAATAGAGTTTTTTTTAAGCACTTTTGAAATAGGTGTATCAAGAAAGCCCATCAGGACTTGTGGGGGAAGACAAAATAAAAGAAAGCATCCTGCAACAAATTATGCACAGATTCTATAGTTCCTCCTCACCTTTCCACCCAAGCCACCTAATATTGGCAATCGCCACCATTCCAAAACACACATCCAAATCTATATTTTCAGTCAGAAGAGTATTTAAGCAACAGCACACGCGCAAAGCTGAAACTTGGAGATGTGGTTATAAGTACAGCTTTGATAAAGTCCTCTCATGTCTATTCTCTTCCTGTAGCATAGCATATTTTTCTTCTACTAGTATTTCACCTTCCCATGGACTTGCACATTCACTCCACTGTAGTCCACCATGTACATGGGCCATTGCTACAAGCAGAAAGAGACAAAGCAATAGAAGGATCATTAGAGTGAGCATGAGGGAGACTAGTTATGCTGTTGCAGAAGCAAATTCCTGTCCAATTACACAACCATTAGTGCCATTCACAAATGCCTTTAATACACATTTATAAATATAATGTAATCTGCATCAAAGTATCAAATCAGAGTATTTCAGTCATGTATTTTTGATAATGATTGAGAATGATCACGTAAATACAACAAACTGTTATATAATAGCTTTGTTATTACCACGTACCATCACTGGAATCTGATTGGTTGATACCCCTGACTCGGAGGGTAAGGACACCCGGCTGCTCTCCAGGACTCTTTTGCGTTTGCGTCGATTGGTAGAAACCTCATTCCCTTCTTTAAACACAAAAACAATAATGCCATTTTGAACATACTGCTAAAGCACATGTCGTTATAGACTGCATTGCTTTTTTTTATATATATATTTTTTTTAATAAATAGGTTACTATAGAACAATCCTTACCTGTGTTACATGTTTGGGTGCATATTTCTGCAAAAGGCCTGTAGAAAAGAAAATTCATTAAATATGAATTTAATTTCTGTAAATGACCAGAGGTGAGCCTGGCATTGCCTAAGATACAGTTCTTTCATGTCCTTCTTTCACATTTTAGACTTTGTATCCATAATCTGGGATATTTCCACAAACTTCAGATTGACACTATCATCACAATTACACAGACACTCACTGTAGCTGGCTTTTGATGTTGATGTTGATCTCATCTCGGGCTTGAAGAATCTTTTCCAGGCGGACTAAGTCGTAAGTGTTGGGATTTCTGAAGCGAATATCGTCCGGAAGGCCACTAACCTCCACAGACTCGGGACTGGCACGGATCAGCTTGTATGGGACCAGGACAGAGTGGTCCAGGCCCAAAGCATCACCTTAACAAGAATCTTTTCAGTCAGTTTTGGGCGGATCTTAACTTCAACTTAGGTTGAATTTTCACTAAGTCATGCATGGATATCATGAGAGACTAAGTGAATATTAAACTTGAATGTAAGTTAGAATAATCTTTTTCACTAAGGCTTGTATAGATAAAGCATACAGTATGAATGAAGGATATACACTGACCATATTTCTGGTTGAAGAGTTCTTTCACTTGCTCGCGAAGTATCACTTTCTCACCGATACAGTTAACCTCTTCCTCATCTGTCATTTCAGGAGGAGAGTCAAACAGAATTGGTGGGAAAATAAAATAAATATATGTATGCAGTTGACTCTGATAAGTGCACTGTTTACTTTGTTTTTGCTTGCTCTGGGTATCTGAATGCTCATATTTAGTGCATGCATTCATGACCGTTTCAAATTAAGTGTTCATACTGCATCAAAATGAATATGCAACACAACTATAATGCTCACCGCTTATTGAGGCGTAGGCCTTCTTCAATAAAGTGATCCGACGAGGCGCTAAGAGGGAGACAAATGTAATGTCATTATACAACAGAGTGTACAAAACATTCTTGCTCATGCTCTTTCCCTGGCAGACTGACCAGGTGAAAGCTATGATCCCTTATTGATGTCACTTGTTAAATACACTTCAAATCAGTGTAGAGGAAGGGGAAGAAGGATTTTTAAGCCTTGAGACAATTGAGACATGGATTGTGTATGTGCGCCATTCAGAGGGTGAATGGCCAAGACAAAATATTTAAGTGCCTTTGAATTGGGTATGGTAGTAGGTCCCAGGCACACCGGTTTGAGTGTGTCAAGAACTGCAACACTGATGGGTTTTCTACACAGTTTCCTGTGTGAAGCAAAAGGAGATGCAACTCAATATTAGCAATGTGTCCCTAATGCTTTGTACACTCAGTGTTTATAACTACTACACCATCTATTAGTTCACAGTTGACAAGGGACATTTATTAACAAGTCATGTACTTGTTAGGAAATGTGCTTACCACCCCAATAGGTCCACAGACGACGCAATCACACTGCCCTCACCCATCTGGACAAGAGGAATACCTATGTAAGAATGCTGTTCATCGACTACAGCTCAGCATTTAACAACATATTACCCTCCAAACTCATCATTAAGCGTGAGACCCTGGGTCTCGAGCCTGCCCTGTGCAACTTGGTCCTGGACTTTCTGACGGGACGCCCCCAGGTGGTGAGGGTAGGAAACAAAATATCCACCCCGCTGATCCTCAACACTGGGGCCCCACAAGGGTGCGTTCTCTCTTGTACTCCCTGTTCACCCATGACTGCGTGGCCATGCACGCCTCCAACTCAACCATCAAGTTTGCAGACGACACTACAGTGGTAGGCTTGATTACCAATAACGACGAGACGGCCTACAGGGAGGAGGTGATGGCCCTCGGAGTGTGGTGTCAGGAAAATAACCTCACACTCAACGTAAACAAAACAAAGGAGATGATCATGGACTTCAGGAAACAGCAGAGCGAGCAGCCCCCTATCCACATCGACAGGACAGTAGTGGAGAAGGTGGAAAGTTTTAAGTTCCTCGGCGTACACATCAAGGAGAAACTGAAATGGACCACCCACACAGACAGCGTGGTGAAGAAGGCGCAACAGCGCCTCTTCAACCTCAGGAGGCTGAAGAAATTTGGCTTGTCACCAAAAACACTCAAACTTTTACAGATGCACAATTGAGAGCATCCTGTCGGGCGGTATCACCGCCTGGTACGGCAACTGCTCCACCCACAACCGTAAGGCTCTCCAGAGGGCAGTGAGGTCTGCACAACGCATCACGGGTGGCAAACTACCTGCCCTCCAGGACACCTACACCACCCAATGTCACAGGAAGGCCAAAAAGATCATCAAGGACAACAACCACCCGAACCACTGCCTGTTCACCCCGCTATCATCCAGAAGGCGAGATCAGTACAGGTGCATCAAAGCTGGGACCGACAGACTGAAAAACAGCTTCTATGTCAAGGCCATCAGACTGTTAAATAGCCATCACTAACATTGAGTGGCTGCTGCCAACATACTGACTCAAATCTCTAGCCCCTTTAATAATAAAAAATTGGATGTAATAAATGTATCACTTGTCACTTTACACAATCAACTTTATTTAATGTTTACATACCCTACATTACTCATCTCATATGTATATACTGTACTCTAAACTATCTACTGCATCTTGCCTATGCCGTTTGGCCATTGCTCATCCATATATTTATATGTACATATTATTTATATGTACTTATTCATTCCTTTACACCTGTGTGAAAGGTAGTTGTGAAATTGTTAAGATTACTTGTTAGATATTACTGCATGGTCGGAACTAGAAGCACAAGCATTTCGCTGCACTCGCATTAACATCTGCTAATCATGTGTAGGTAGGTGACCAATAAAATTTGATTTGAAAATTCAGAAATATGAATTGAATATCCGCTTTAGAGGTTGACCGATTATGATTTTTCAAGGCCGATACCGATACCGATTACTGGAGGACCAAAAAAGCTGATTAATCGTCCGATTTTTATTTTTTTATTTGTAATAATGACAATTACAACAATACTGAATGAACACTTATTTTAACTTAATATAATACATCAATAAAATCAATTTAGCCTCAAGTAAATAATGAAACGTTCAATTTGGTTTAAATAATGCAAAAACAAAGTGTTGGAGAAGAAAGTAAAAGTGCAATATGTGCTCTGTAAGAAAGCTAACGTTTCAGTTCCTTGCACAGAGCATGAAAACATATGAGTGAGTATTTCCCTCTATACCATTTGTATTTCATTAACCTTTGACAATTGGATGTTCTTATAGGCACTTTAGTATTGCCAGTGTAACAGTATAGCTTCAGTCCCTCTCCTCGCTGGGCTCGACCCAGCAACACAGTGACAACAGCCACCATCAAAGCAGCGTTACCCATGCAGAGCAAGGGGAACAACTACTAGAAGCCTCAGAGCGAGTGACGTTTGAAACGCTATTAGCGCGCACTAACTAGCTAGCCATTTCACTTCGGTTACACCAGCCTCAGCTCGGGAGTTGATAGGCTTGAAGTCATAAACAGCGAAATGCTTGACGCACAACGAAGAGCTGCTGGCAAAATGCACGAAAGTGCTGTTTGAATGAATGTTTACGCGCCTTCTTCTGCATACCACCGCTCAGTCAGATACTTAGATACTTGTATGCTCAGTCAGATTATATGCAACGCAGGACACGATATTACTAGATATTATCTAGCATCAACCATGTGTAGTTAACTAGTGATTATGATTGATTGTTTTTTACAATATACGTTTAATGCTAGCTAGCAACTTACCCTGGCTTACTGCATTCGCGTAACAGGCAGTCTCCTTGTGGAGTGCAACGAGAGAGAGGCAGGTCGTTATTGCGTTGGACGAGTTAACTAAGATTGTAAGATTGGATCCCCGAGCTGACAAGGTGAAAATCTGTCTTTCTGCCCCTGAACAAAGCTGTTTTACCCACCATTCCTAGGCCGTCATTGAAAATAAGAATGTGTTCTTAACTGACTTGCCTAGTTAAATAAGGTTATTAAAAAAACCTTTTAAAAATAATAAATACATTTATTTTTAAATCGGCGCCCAAAAATACCGATTGTTCTGAAAACATGAAATCGGCCCTATTTAAAATCGGCCATTCCGATTAATGGTCGACCTCTAATCTGCTTCATAAAATATATGGAGAGTTACCTGGTTTAGGGATGAGTCCTTGGAAAGGTCTGCAAGAGATAAACAAAGATGGAATCTTATCAACCAACCAACTACCAGGGAGAAAAGAAAAGTAGCAATAGTTTGTCCCAAGGGCCAGTAGCTGAACATCCCTGCCATATGTCTTATTTCCACAACCCCATGAAAACGTGAAGGAGAACTACCCACCTGGTGATGGTGAAGCAGATCTTGTCTGCAACTGCCAGGATCCTCTCCAGGTTCTGCGAGCCAAAGGTACAGGGTTTCCTGAAGGGGATGCCAGGGGGCAGGCCCTCGATGATCACCGAGCCCGGGTTGCTCTTGATCCTCTTGTAAGGCACTTGGACGGGGTATTTGATGCCAAGTGCCTCCCCATACTTCCGGTTGAATAGGTCCTGGACCTGCTCTCTCAGGGTGTTGGCCAGGTCGATCCTAGACAGCTTGGCCTCTAAGCTATCTGTCAACAGAACCATATGACAACATCAGATGAATGGAGTAGTTTTGTTTAATTTATTTCATATACACCTTTGCAGCATATAAATAGTGCTTCTCATTTTAGAGAAAAAGTGAACAAGCAAGAGGAAAAAAACAATCCCAACCAGGCTCCAAATGATATCCACTATGTATTACTCAAAGTATAGGAGGGTAAATTAATGTACCGATATTGAATCAAGTATTTGGTCTCCTTATTACCTGGGAAGCTTGGTCTCTGCATTGCAGCCCCTACGTCTTCTGACAAAGCATCTTTGGAGTCCAGGTCTGTGGAAAAAAAGTCTAAAAAAGCAGTGAATACAACCAGTTCACCAGACCTATTTGGAAATATGGATCCAAACCACTGCCTTAAATGTGTAATTACCAGCTCATTTGAATTAATTACAGAGTTAATTCTAATTTATGGGCTCAACATTTTGAACTGATCATGTGTAGAATAATAGTTGCTTTAAAAGGGCCTAATGGTAAAGGACACAGTGGAGAACATTATAAGAGGGCTGGGCCCATTTTCACTCAATCAATTCAGTAATGAATTGACATTGAACCAAAATTCTAATTTATTTCAAACTATTGAGATATTGGTCATTATATTCAGTGGGGATGTTTAATCTAGTTTGTAAACTTACTTTGTGTTTTTGAATGTTAAAATTGTTCAAATCAACTGTGATACAGTCATTAAATCAGCTGGAATTTAGGATGAAGATGTAGTCACCTGAATCACAGGCTGGGAGTGGAGGCGGTTCTAGCTTGACAAGATCTGTTAACAGTTCTGGCCTGGATAGTATACCACAACAAAACATGGTTAGAACTTCATAAAGAGAAGCTTGCACACAAATAATGCTTTTGTGTTTAATTCCTGCACCAACTTATACAACGTTTTACCTAGATCCTCTTCATACAACAATAATAATAATATATCCAAACAAGGATTGTGTTCCAGGCTGACTATATTGCAGATGCCTTCTATATCTCACAACGCCTGGATAAGTGTTTCACACATCAGTTAACCACATCATATGATATAGCAGTCTGATGCCTGACTGGGCAGTCGATGATGCAACCGTTGGTTGATGTAATGCAACATCTGCAATGTAATCAGCCTGGAATGCGACCAAGACCTTAGTTGCGTTCCAATAATCCTATTGAAGTGTGTACTTGTTCACTACTCCCCACAAAATAATTAGATTGGTGTAGGACTAGAGGGTTTCCATATATCAGTCATTTCCTTTCAAATCAATGAAGGGATGTGAACAACTGCAAACTTCTGGAGAAAGGAGATATTATTGGGATGCACCCTGCCCCCGTGACAATGTATGGCCTCTGACCTTTTGATAACAAAGTGGATCTGGCTGCCAACAGCCAGGATCTTTCGCAGCTTGGCCGCTCCGAAACAGTTGGGCCTACGGAAAGTCATGCCCTCTGGGAGCCCTGTGACACACAGCTCCTCTGGGTACATCTGAAACTTGGAGTAGGGCACCTTTGCAGACTCAGGTAGTCCAAGGGCCTCGGCTACAGAAAGAGAGGGGGATGGGAAATGGAGAGGAATATGGGTGATTCATTTTATGCAAAAGCCCTATGCTGTTCAATATTTAAAGTGGCACTCCAGTCTCCTTTTCACCTCATTAAACACCAGATTTACTTAACAAAAGGCACATCTCAATAAGTGGTCTAGGTAAGTCATGACATAGCACAAGTGGGAGGGTGGGCCTTTCCTCTTTTGTTCTCTATTTCCCCTCTATTGTTCCTCAAGCAAGGGGGAAGCGGATGACATCACAGATTCCGATCAGACTAACTCAAAACATATTTGTTTACCCTTTAGTGTTTGTACTTTACTGTGTTTACACTTGGGATATCGCTTTTCAACAGTATATGTTCAAAAATTGCTGGAAGACATTTTTAAAGGCAGTGTAGCACCTACCTCTCAATGCCAGAAACACATATAATAATAGCTTAGAGAACCAAAAGAAAACATTCCCATATTAAAAACTCTTAAATCAGTTATAATATTGTAATGTTTTCCTAAAGTTGGGTTTGAGGTTTTCTCCAAGTCAGCTCTAACTTCAGAAACAGTCCCATAACGCCCCTCGATCAGCGTCACAAAGTGGGATACATTGGTGAGAATGAGGCGGGTGTCTATGGTCAATCTGCATGTCATATTTAATCCCTGGGAACTTCCACAGCTATCAACAATGGAAGGAGGGCATCAGCAAGAACTTGCTTCTCAAAGTGATTAATGTCCCTACCATCAACGTGACTTCTAAAGCATCTCAAACAGCCAGCAGCATCAGCAGACTGAGCATTATCACAGGCTTCAGTGAGCATGGAAGTGAAAGAGCTAGCTTTCTACCTCTATGCTAACATTTACTAGCTATAGAGCTACCACATGTAGTTCACATCTTCCATCTAAATAACACTGATAAAACTAACCAAATGTAAACATGTCTGCAAGCTGTTGGTAGCTAACTGCTGGTACTGTCCTACTATAGATAGGCTTGTACTATGGGAAAGAGTAGGTTTGGCCGCTACGGAGGTCATGGTTACTGTATAGTCCTATGGCTGGGGCTGAAACTGTGTGTGTGGATGGCTCGTCTTATGGATCCGCGCGGGTTGATGCATCACCTGCAGCAGAATTTTATTCTACCATCTTCTATGGGCTACTCGAAGATATTCCCTACACTGTACTGATGGCAGATTTTAGGAACGGAATATGGAATATGTGGGGGCTGCGCGTTGCGGTAATTAGTCCGTTCTGTAGCTCTAGGGGAGTTTTATATATGGCCTGCCTGCTGAGTGCGAGCTAAACTGGAATGCTACTCATACTAAAAAGTGAAGTGCCACTTGGTGCGTGCCATATAACCATGTAGAGGAGTCTACCAGCAATATATTCCTCCACTGTGTGAGTCAGAAATTACAATCTTGTGTTCGGGGCTTTCCGGCAGTGGTTTTTACATGCACAGAGCATAAATTGTACAATTGTAAACTAACAAATAATTGTTAAAGTAAAACCCATTTATATTAGTTCATATACAGCACCAACTGGAATTATACCTAGGATTGTTAAAAACATTTTTGGGGAGAATCATTGCTTTCTCTGTGGCATCTTAACAAGGATAGAAAATTATGAGGCTGTGTAGAAACGGTTGATGAAGTCTATAATTTATGATTTATTGCTCGAGTCAGTTGCTCTCGCTTGGCCAGAGTCTGAACATTGAGTGTGCAGGTAAGTGTATTAGGCAGCTTACCATACTTAGTGCTGAATAGGCTTTCCACTTGCCTCCGAAGCTGGAGGATAATTTCACCTATGTCCTCAGCTAGATTTCCTTTCCGGAAAAAAAGCAAATGAAGAAAAATGTTCACGAGTGTTTTATTCAGAGCTGTAGAAAACGACCTGATTAGTGAAGAAGAATGTGATACATGTAGAAGTTACAACAGATTCCAATGCATTAAAACTGCAGTCTGAATCAACAATGGCCTGAAGTGATAAAACAGTTGAACTAAACTCATGGAGGCATTTATACATTAATCCAGAATCAATTTAAAAGTGCAAAAGTGAAAAATCCCTAATTAACAATCAATCATTTGAAATGGATTTGTTAGGCTTTGTCCAATGTAAGAACACAGTGCATACAGCTGAAATATCTTAGAGACAGGTTGTCCATCCTATTTTTACCTTCAGAAGATCTTCTGAGGCCTTGAGAAGATGGTTTAGATGAAAGTGCTTCAGCTGAAAGGAAGACGGCAAAGAGGTGAGCAGGGTTGGCAAGTCTAGTTAAAAAGGTTTCGCATTGGTACTTACAACTCATGCTACTGTTTGTCAAGCCAAGATATACTGTTTAAAAAATGACAAAGCTCAAACAACAGTAGAACCTCAAAGATACAAACCTCAGAAATACAGACTGACCGGTCAACCGAAATGAAAATATAAAATGAGGAGGACGTATTAAATTAAAAAACAACTTTTACAGGCTACCGATAAACATAAATGTTGCTTACATTTGCTAAAAACACAAATATTTACTATGACATGAAAAAATATTATATATATATATATATATATATATATATATATAGATTATAAGGATAAACATACATACACACACAGTACCAGTCAAAAGTTTGGACACACCTATTCATTTAAAGGTTTATCCTTATAATCTACACTATTTTCTACATTGTAGAATAATATGGAAGACATCAAAACTATGAAAAAACAAATATGGAATCATATAGTAACAAAAAAAAGAGTTAAACAAATCAAAATATATTTTATATTTGAAATTCTTCAAAGTAGCCACCATTTGCCTTAATGACAGCTTTGCACACTTTTGGCATTCTCTCAACCAGCATCATGAGGGAGTCACCTGGAATGCATTTCAATTAACAGGTGTGCTTTGTTAAAAGTCCATTTGTGGAATTTATTTCCTTCTTAATGTGTTTGAGCGCATTGTGTTGTGACAAGGTAGGGGTGGTATACAGAAGATAGCCCTATTTGGGAAAAGACCAAGTCCATTTTATGACAAGAACAGCTCAAAAAGCAAAGAGAAACGACAGTCCAGCATTACTTGAAGACATGAAGAACAGTCAATCCGGAAAATGTCAAGAACTTTGAAAGTTTCTTTGAGTGCAGTCGTAAAAACCATCAAGAGCTATGATGAAACTGGCTCTCATGAGGAACGCCACTGGAAAGGAAGACCCAGAGTTACCTCTGCTGCAGAGGATAAGCGCATTAGAGTTACCAGCCTCAGAAATTGCAGCCCAAATAAATACTTCACAGAATTCAAGTAACAGACATCTCAACATGCAAAGAATTGCAGGAAATTAGCTTTAAAACAGCCACATGTCCTATCAACTCCATGGAGAATTGCAGGAAATTGCCTTAAAAATGCAAAAAACGTTTCCCTCTAAAATTCAACCGTGCAGACAGGCTGAACGCACCCCCTGCCACGCCCACCACCTATGCCACCTTTTGATTTAAAAAAAACCTGACGGTGTCTCACCATTGATCATAAGGCAAAGATATTGTTGTACATAATTTGTTAATCTGATAATATGATGTAGAAAAAAATGGCATGATATTTTTCTGCACTTACCAGTGTTTTTCCCCTTCATGATCATCGTTGGAAAAGAAAAAACTTGAACATAACATCACAGCAACCAAATAAAACAAACAAAATGTCTAAGGATCTAGACAAGAGGTTAGCATGGACACTTGAGTACAATTCCTTTTCTTTCCTCTTCTCTACGAATTTTCAAATAATGAGCCAAACATGACAATGAGTGACATGATAGCACCAACAGACTGGCACTCAGAGTAGTATAGCTCCACAAGTATAGCACAACTTAGAATTGAGGTTCAGAAAGAGAATATAGTGTACTCAAGTGTCCTTAGTTACCTCGTGCTACTCGACTACAATCAGGGCATGGGGATGGATGTTTAGGCCTAGGGCGTGGGTGACTAGGGTAGGGGGTTGGGCTGCAGGGGCTGTTGGCCGGGGTTGAGACAAGAATTTGTGTAGGGTGCATGAACTATACCGTCAAACCTGAGACAGAGTCCAAATTAAAAACATATATCTTCAGTGAAAATCACAAACTGGACAAAATAAACCCAGTTTTGGTCAATTCTCAAATTACATTTGTTTATAAATAGAGGTTTTCTATTGCAGTTATTATATTAGGAAACTGAAACCAATCTGGATTAGAGGTCGACCGATTAATCGGAATGGCCGATTAATTAGGGCCGATTTCAAGTTTTCATAACAATCGGAAATCGGTATTAATTGGACACCAATTTGGCCGATTTTTTGTTGTTTTTGTACACCTTTATTTAACTAGGCAAGTCAGTTAACCTGTTGAGTGTAGGGGGCAGTATTTTGATGTTTGGATGAAAAACATACCCAAATGAACCTAGAATATAATAGCATATAATTGTCAGATTAGGATAGAAAACACTAATGTTTCCAAAATGGTCAAAATATTGTCTGTGAGTATAACAGAACTGATATTGCAGGTGAAAACCTGAGGAAAATCCAACTAGGAAGTGCCTCTTATTTTCAAACCTCCCTGTTCCATTGCATGCCTTCCCTCCATTTAAAGGGATATCAACCTGATTCCTTTCCCTATGGCTTCCACATGGTGTGAACAGTCTTTAGACATAGTTTCAGCCTTTTATTCTGAAAAAATGAGCGAAACGATCACATCGCGTTGGATGGCCAGAGTTTTGCATGCGCATTGGAGTAGACATTTTCTCTCTCTCCTATTGAAAAAGCTACGGTCCGGTTGAAATATTATCGATTATTTATTGTAAAAAAACCTGAGGATTGATTATAAAAAACGTTTGACATGTTTCTACGAACTTTACGGATACTATTTGGAATTTTCATCTGCCAATCATGACCTGCACGAGCCTGTGGATTTCTGAACAAAACGCGCCAACCAAATGGAGGTTTTTGGTTATAAAAATAATCTTTATCGAACAAAAGGAACATTTATTGTGTAACTGGGAGTCTCGTGAGTGCAAACATCCGAAGATCATCCAAGGTAAGCGATTCATTTTATTGCTTCTCTGACTTTTGTGACCAATCTACATTTCTGCTAGCTGTTTATAATGTTTTGTCTGCTGAGAGAGATGTCCTAACATAGACGCTTAGATAGCTTTTGCTGTAAAACGTTTTTGAAATCTGACACGCCAGGTGGATTAACAACAAGCTAAGCTGTGTTTTGCTATATTGCACTTATAATTTCACGAAAATGAAACATTTTTAGTAATTTAATTTGAATTTGGCGCTCTGCAATTCAGCGGATGTTGACGAAAATGATCCCGCTAACGGGATGGGTGCGCCATGAAGTTAAGAACACATTCATATTTTCAATGACGACCTAGGAACGGGTGGGTTAACTGCCTTGTTCAGGGGTAGAACGACAGATTTTTACCTTGTCAGCTCGGGGATTCAATCTTGCATCCTTACAGTTAACTAGTCCAACACTCTTAACCACCTGCTCAACGAGGAGCCTGCCTGTTACGCGAATGTAGTAAGAAGTCAAGGTAAATTGCTAGCTAGCATTAAACTTATCTTATAAAAAACAATCAATCATAATCACTAGTTAAAACTACACATGGTTGATGATATTACTAGTTTATCTAGCGTGTCCTGTATTGCATATAATCGATGTGGTGCGCATTCGCAAAAAAGGACTGTCGTTGCTCCAATGTGTACCTAACCATAAACATCCAGGCGTTTCTTAAAATCAATACACAAGTATATATTTTTAAACCTGCATATTTAGTTAATATTGCCTGCTAATATGAATTTCTTTTAACTAGGGAAATGGTGTCACTTCTCTTGCAACAGAGTCAGGGTATATGCAGCAGTTTGGGCCGCCTGGCTCGTTGCGAACTGTGTGAAGACTATTTCTTCCTAACAAAGAAGGCAAACTTTGCCAAACGGGGGATAATTTAACAAAAGCGCATTTGCGAAAAAAGCACAATCGTTGCACGACTCTACCGAACCATAAACATCAATGCCTTTCTTAATTAAAATCAATACAGAGAAGTATATATTTTTAAACCTGCATATTTAGCTAAATTAAATCCAGGTTAGCAGGCAATATTAACCAGGTGAAATTGTGTCACTTCTCTTGCGTTCATTGCACGCAGAGTCAGGGTATTTGCAGCAGTTTGGGCCGCCTGGCTCGTTGCGAACTAATTTGCCAGAATTTTACGTAACTATGACATAACATTGAAGGTTGTGCAATGTAACAGGAATATTTAGACTGATGGATGCCACCCGTTAGATAAAATACGGAACGGTTCCGTATTTCACTGAAAGAATAAACTTTTTGTTTTCGAGATGATAGTTTCCGGATTCAACCATGTTAATGACCTAAGGCTCGTATTTCTGTGTGTTATTATGTTATAATTAAGTCTAGGATTTGATAGAGCAGTCTGACTGAGCGATGGTAGGCACCAGCAGGCTCGTAAGCATTCATTCAAACAGTACTTTCGTGCGCTTTGCCAGCAGCTCTTCGCTGTGCTTCAAGCATTGCGCTGTTTATGACTTCAAGCCTATCTGCTAGTTAGCGGGGTGCGCGCTAATAGCGTTTCAAACGTCACACGCTCTGAGACTTGGAGTAGTTGTTCCCCTTGCTCTGCAAGGGCCGCGGCTTTTGTGGAGCGATGGGTAACGCTGCTTCGAGGGTGGCTGTTGTCGATGTGTTCCTGGTTCGAGCCCAAGTAGGAGCGAGGAGAGGGACGGAAGCTATACTGTTACACTGGCAATACTAAAAAGTGCCTATAAGAACATCCAATAGTGAAAGGTATATGAAATACAAATCGTATAGAGAAATAGTCCTATAATTCTGATAATAACTACAACCTAAAACTTATTACCTGGGAATATTGAAGACTCATGTTAAAAGGAACCACCAGCTTTCAGATGTTCTGAGCAAGGAATTTAAACTTTAGCTTTTTTACATGGCACATATTGCACTTTTACTTTCTTCTCCAACACTTTGTTTTTGCATTATTTAAACCAAATTGAACGAGTTTCATTATTTATTTGAGGCTAAATTGATTTTATTGATGTATTATATTAAGTTAAAATAAGTGTTCATTCAGTATTGTTGTAATTGTCATAATTACAAATACATTTTTATCTTAAAATCGGCATCGGCTTTTTTTTTTGGGGTCCTCCAATAATCGGTATCGGCTTTGAAAAATTATAATCGGTCGACCTCTAATCTGGATGTTTGCAAAATTGTTGCCATTTGTTGACCAATCTTTCTTTGAATATGTTTTGTGGGAACACAGGCTTTACTGTGAAAACGGTGTTTAATCTGAGGTATTGCTTATGGATACTAGATCTCCGCACCATCCATCAGATTCTAAAATGAAAACGTTCTTAAAAAGGTCTGATTTCCAAAGATGATAGCCAAATTCATCGATACCATAAAAAAATGGGATAAAAAACAAAAAACTGATGGACAGTGTGTGTCCAGAGCAGCCGGCGTATTCCTTCCTTAGTGTGTTACAGGTTTGGCAGAGAGTAGGTGGGGTGTAAGAGATGATACTGGGTACTAGTGACTCTGGGTGGGGTAGGAAGTGTGAGAGGGGGGGGAAAGGAGGCAGGGAGTATCTGTGAAAAGTGATTCCATACGTGTGCTGGTAATCTAGCTCCTTAACAGAGGGAGAGACCGTGTTGGCGGTAGTATGCCCATTGGCGCCGGGTCTGGGCTGTCCTGGTGCAGCCGTGAGGTGGAGAAGGAAGGCGAGGCTGCAGTTACCTGCGTGGGTCTCCAAAGGGCGGCAGGGAGCAGCCTGCGCCGGGGTGGCCACTGCCAACACTGCTGCTGCAACTGGATCAGCCCGAGGCTCACTTGGCTCCTCCACTGAAACACTGGCATCTGGGGGAGGAGAGACGGCACATGGTTAGGGTACTTAATAAAGACATGCGGCACAGTGTTAGAGTACTGGATATCAGGACAGTCACGTGAGATAGGAGAGACAGTACCAGCCTGGTCCCAGATCTGTTTATGCTCTTGCTAACTCCACTGCTTTCATTGTCGTGTAAGTACGGTAAGTGTAAAGGGAAACAGCCCCACAAGGCAAGGGTAACTAGAGGAAATAACTTGTCAGGATCACTTCCCGGGAACTGGCACAAAATATGGTTGGGGGAACATAGACATGGATCAGGACAGAGAGAATGAAACAGGTGTGGAATAACACTCCACTTCCGCCTCCTACCACCCACACACAAAGTAAAATCCAGCAGTATTGGATTCCTGTTAACCTTTAAAGCGCAGGCGTTTTGCTAGCCGAACCCCTCGACAACATTCCGCTGAAAAGGCAGCACGCGAAATTCTAAAATATATTTTTTAAATATGTAACTTTCACACATTATCAAGTCCAATACAGCAAATTAAAGATAAACTTCTTGTTAATCTAACCATCATGTCCGATTTCAAAAAGGCTTTACAGCGAAAGCACAACATATGATTATGTTAGGTCAGAGCCAAGTCACAAAAACACACAGCCATTTTTCCAGCCAAAGATAGGAGTCACAAAAAGCAGAAATATAGATCAAATGTATCACTAACCTTTGATGATCTTCATCAGATGACTCTCATAGGACATCATGTTACACAATACATGTATGTTCTGTTCGATAATGTGCATATTTATATCCAAAAATCTCAGTTTACATTGGCGCGTTATGTGCAGTAATGATTTGATTCCAAAACATCCGTTGATTTTGCAGATAGCCACATCAAATCCCAGAAATACTCATAATAAACATTGATAAAAGATACAAGTGTTATTCACAGAATTAAAGATAGACTTCTCCTTAATGTAACCGCTGTGTCAGATTTCAAAGAAACTTTACGGAAAAAGCATAATCTGAGAACGGCGCTCAGAGCCCAATCCAGCCAAAGAAATATCCTCCATGTTGGAGTCAACAGAAGTTAGAAATAACATTATAAATATTCACTTACCTTTGATGATCTTCATCAGAATGCATTCCCAGGAATCACAGTTCGACAATAAATTACTGATTTAGTTCCATAAAGTTCCAGAAAGTCCATAATTTATGTCCAAATAGCCACTTGTTGTTAGCGTGTTCAGCCCAGTAATCCATCTTCATGAGGCGTGAGCACTACGTCCAGACAAAAACTCAAAAAGTTCCGTTACAGGTTGTAGAAACATGTCAAACAATGTATGAAATCAATCTTTAGGATGTTTTTAAACATAAAACTTCAATAAATGTTCCAACTGGAGAACTCCATTGTCTGCAGAAAAGTACTGGAACGAGAGCTAACTCTGTCGGGACCGCGCGTCACGAGTCTGAGACACTCTGCCAGACACCTGACTAATTCAGCTCCCATTCCCCCGTCCTTTATAGCAGAAGCCTGAAACAAGTTTCTAAAGACTGTTGACATCTAGTGGAAGCCTTAGGAAGTGCAACTTAACCCCATAGACACTGTGTGTTCGTTATGCCAAGCTTTGAAAAACTACAAACCTCAGAGTTCCCACTTCATGGTTGGATTTTTCTCAGGTTTTCGCATGCCATAGGAGTTCTGTTATACTCACATACATAATTCAAACAGTTTTTAGAAACTTCAGAATGTTTTCTATCCAATACTACTAATAATATGCATATATTAGCATCTGGGACTGAGTAGGAGGCAGTTTACTCTGGACATGCATTTCATCCAAAAGTGAAAATGCTGCCCCCTATCCCAAACAGGCTAACACTCCACCTCAATCTAGTAAAGGTCATCAAAATTGGTAAAAGGTTTTAAAAAGAAATTCTAATAAATGCAACAGCTGGACAATGGATTTAGATTCTACAAACTTTTTGAATCTTTAAAATCCATCAGATTTTCACAAAATTATAGCGCATACAATTTTTTACTGGAGGAGTTCAGGGATGGGAACTCGGGTATTACATTTATTGTCAAATGTCACTTTTTCACTCTCCTTAGAATGTACTCATATGCACATTTTCTAATGGTAACAGGCATTGTTTTTATATTTTGTGTTAAAACCAATACAATTATATGTGCCTCCTTTGCATAAACACATGGTGTATTCGCAGACATGAATACATTTGTATTTCAAAAAAATAATATGTAACCTTTATTTAACAGAATACATTAACAAAGGGGTGGAACAGGGCTGCAACCACCAAAGACTTGTTCTGTCTAGGCCTACCTGCACTGTCTAGACTAACTCATTAATTACTGTTGTTGTCACGTTCTCTTGCATAATTCAACAGGTGTGTCAATAACAGGATACCCTTGGATAAAAAAATCAACACGCTTGGCTCTAGATTACACCTATCTATTCATACTTTACATTGCTAGCTAGATCAGACATAACATCACTATAATCCGAATGTTTGTTTTCGGGAAGTTGCTTTCATTTCAGCGCATCTAATTTGTAAACATTTCAACTGCATTAAAATATAACTTTTCCCAATTTCACAACATTGTTAAAGCGGTAACGGAAAAAACGCCAGGCAAAAGCAATAGTATGAAAGAGTAGCAATCCAGTGATATTTAGGTGACAAATGGTCTTTTGCACCCCTCAAAAATGGGGCGGCAGTTAGCCTAGTGGTTAGAGCATAGGGCCAGTAACCAAAAGGTTGCTAGATTGAATCCCCAAGCTGACAAGGTAGAAATCTGTTGTTCTGCCCCTGAACAAGGCAGCTAACCAACTGTTCCTAGGCAGTCATTGTAAATAAGAATTTGTTTTAAAAAAGATGGCTGAAAAAGACAGATCGCTTAAAACACAGAAAACATTTTCCAAGACTCCCTTTTACATACAGTACCAGTCAAAAGTTTGGACAGACTACATTCAAGGGTTTTTCTTTATTTTTACTATTTTCTACATTGTAGAATAATAGTGAAGACATCAAAACTGTGAAATAACACATGGAATCATGTAGTAACCAAACAAAGTGTTAAACAAATCAAAATATATGTTTTATTTTAGATTCTTCAAAGCAGCCACTCATTGCCTTGACAGCTTGCACATTCTTGGCATTCTCTCAACCAGCTTCACCTGGAATGCTTTACCAACAGTCATGAAGGAGTTCCCACATATGCTGAGCACTTATTGGCTGCTTTTCCTTCACTCTGCAGTTAAACTCATCCCAAACCATCTCAAATGTGTTGAGGTCAGGTGATTGTAGCGGCCAGGTTATCTGCAGCACTCAATCACTCTCCTTCTTGGTCAAATAGCCCTTACACAGCCTGATGGTCATTGAAAAACAAATGAGCGCACACCAGGTGGGATGGCAGAATGCTGTGGTAGCCATGCTGGTTAAGTGTGCCTTGAATTCTAAATAAATCACAGACCGTGTCACCAGCAAAGCACCCCCACACATCCTCATCCATGCTTCACGGTGGGAACCACACATGCGGAGATAATCCGTTCATCTACTCTGCGTCTCACAAAGACGGCGGTTGAAACCAAAAATCTCAAATTTGAACTCGTCAGACCAAAGGACAGATTTCCACCGGTCTAATGTCCATTGCTTGTGTTTCTTGGCCCAAACTAGTCTCTTCTTCTTATTGGTGTCCTTTAGTAGTGGTTTCTTTGCAGCAACTCGACCATGAAGGCTTGATTCACACAGTCTCTTCTGAACAGTTGATGTTGAGATATTTCCGTTACTTGAACTCTGAAGCATTTATTTGGGCTGCAATTTCTGAGGCGGGTAACTAATGAATTTATCCTCTGCAGCAGAGGTAACTCTGGGTCTTCCATTCTTTAATGATGGTTTTTACAACTGCACTTGAAGAAACTTTCAAAGTTCGTGACATTTTCCAGATCGACTGACCTTCATGTCTTAAAGTATTGATGGACTGTCGTTTCTCTTTGCTTATTTGAGCTGTTCTTGTCATAATATGGACTTGGTCTTTCACCAAATAGGGCTATCTTCTGTATACCACCCCTACCTTGTCACAAGACAACTGTTTGGCTCAAACGCTTCAAGGAAATAAATTCCACAAATTAACAAGGCACACCTGTTAATGGAAATGCAATACCTTGGTGTCTGGCTAGACTGTAAAGTCTCCTTCCAGACTCATATTAAACATCTCCAATCAAAAATCTAATCTAGAATAGGCTTCCTATTTCGCAACAAAGCCTCCTTCACTCACGCCGCCAAAGATACCCTAATAATACTGACTGACTATCCTACCTATCCTCGACTTCGGCGATGTCATCTACAAAATAGCTTCTAATACTCTACTCAGCAAACTGGATGCAGTCTTTCACAGTGCCATCCGTTTTGTTACCAAATCACCTTATACCACCCACAACTGCTACCTGTATGCTCTAGTCGGCTGGCCCTCGCTACATATTCGTCGCCAAACCCACTGGCTCCAGGTCATCTATAAGTCTATGCTAGGTAAAGCTCTGCCTTATCTCAGTTCACTGGTCACGATAACAACACCCATCCGTAGCACACGGTCCAGCAGGTATATCTCACTGATCATCCCCAAAGCAAACACCTCATTTGGCCGCCTTTCCTTCCAGATCTATTCGCTCCTATGGCGTATTTATTGCCTACCTCCTCATGCCTTTTGCACACACTGTATATATACTTTTTTTTATACTGTGTCATTGATTTGTTTACTGTGTTATTGGCTTGTTTATTGTTTACTCCATGTGGAACTGTGTTGTTGTCTGTGTCACACTGCTTTGCTTTATCTTGTCCAGGTCGCAGTTGCAAATGAGAACTTGTTCTCAACTAGCCTACCTGGTTAAATAAAAGTGAAATAAAAAAAATAAAACATTCCAGGTGACTACCTCATGAAGCTTGTTGAGAGAATGCCAAGAGTGTGCAAAGATGTCATACTTTGAAGAATCTCAAATATAACAAATATTTTGATTTGTTTAACACTTTTTTGGTTACTACATGATTCCATGTGTCATTTCATAGTTTTGATGTCTTCACTATTATTCTACAATGTAGAAAATAGTAAAAATAAAAATAATCTGGAATGAGTAGGTGTGTCCAAACTTTTGACTGGTACTGCATATCTACGCTATATTGACTTGCTGCTCCCCAGATGCTATCTGGTTTAACAGCTAAAGCTATTACAAAAGGTACTATAATGACGGAGGCGCACCACTTACCTGGTACAGTCACCTGGATGATTTCCCCATCTGGGGGTTCCGTTTTAATCTTTTTCAAGGGAATACAATCTCCTGAAGGCCCTTAAAGAGTAACAGTAAAAACAGTTCATATAGCAGTGCTGCCTCCCAAATGGCACACTATATTCCATTACTTTGACCTGGGACCATGGGGCTCTGGTCAAAAGTAGTGCACTATATAGGGAATATGGTTCCATCTGAGGTAAAGCTAGATCTTTCTCCCAGAATGTGTGACATTGGATTTTTATAGATGTGTTTCAAATACTTTAAGTAAGTATGTTCTGTATCAGGTGGCTTAAGTTTTCATTTGCGAATCCCAAGGGACAGTTAAAGAGTGGATATGCAAAATGAAACGTATTAGACTACTGTAAAAAGGAGTGCTAACCTGTGTTCACCTATTGGGTTTGCATGAAAGTATTACTATAGTATGCTATAGCATTGCCTTGTCACTAACCTGCTTCGCAGTCAGCCAATGGACTCACACAAGAGCTTGTAGATCTGAAAAGGAAAACAAATGCACAATTTCGAATTATAACATAAATTCATTAGCATAGATAAATTATGGTGTGTCAGGGTATGGCCTTCCATTACCAAGTGATAGACATGTAGCATTCAATATATTACAACGGGTTGAAATGTTTGTTTGTATTGTCTTCTGATCTAATTGTCTGTTATAGCTCTGGATGCAGATTGGCTAAATCAGGTGCGGAACAGATTGTTCTGATGATTCAAAATAGCATCTTGCGTCACTACACCCTCTACATTAATGGCTAAGTCCTAGGATTTGCGTACAGACCTGCTGCTGTGAGGATTGGTGACCAGCTCCAGTGCAGCCGACGGGACCTGGAGGTTGTCAGGGAAACCGTCCTCAAAGGTGGAGTTTATGTCATGCTTCCCCTCCTCCTTGGCCACCTTACCAGCAGCTTTGTGACACAACATAACAGAATCAATCAGATCAATCAATCAGATCATCCATGATGGACTACAAGCTATTACAGCTAAACATCCATGGTATCAGAAGAAAAATAAGGACATGCCATTGCTAAAAGGCATGCCAAGGGCTTCTTTAGAAATCAACAATGCAAGATGAAAAAACACTCAGTATTACCTGTGAAAATCCTTTCGTCAAACATTCTGGAATGAGAACAGAGGGTTGTTATTGTTTATAAATGTGATTATTGATCATTGATAACAGTCAAGTAAGGAGGGCACCCTGTAGTAAACTGTTGGTGAACAACAGTGCACATGTCAACAAGGGAACTGAACAGACAACATGTCACGAGATTAAACAGACATCTCTACACGGTCTATATCTGGGCCATCTTGAATAAACAACAGTAACAACAACAAATATCAAAAACAAAGTCAGGAGTGTATCTCTCCTGGATATAAATATGATCTTCAATCAGCTCTACTTGTATTCATATTAATGACATGCCCATGTCGCCTTGTGCATGGGTCATGCGCTGATACCGGTGTTAACTCAAGCTAAGCCTGTTGCCCAATCTACATTTATTTCATCAAATGGGTTGAATGACAGCGAGACGAGACGTTGGCTCAATATGCCAGAGAGCAGGAGGCACCATGCTGTGTGGTGTGCGGTGGTGGTTACCAGTCAGCGGGGCATTGTCTATTAGAGGAGGGCAGGGTATTTAACCGACAGATGGCCTGGTTTGACACTTCTGCCTTCATTGATTCAGTTTTCCAAATAGGAAATTAGAGATAGATGAGATGCTGTGCCTTCTTTTGTAGCTCATCAAACAGTGGTCCTCAAAAAGGATTGTTTTCATTAGAGCATGTTTTTTATTGGACAACTGCATTAGTTGTAGTTCTTCCCTGTTTCAGTAAAAAAATATATATTTTGGAGCCTAATGAACACAACCCTGGAATTATGTGTTATGCAGCCCTTATATGGGTGCACTACACTACAGTGTAATCTCTTATTTTTGGAGGGACGAATGAGAGAGAAAAATGCCAGACTTTTCCAGACTGATCTCAGATCAGTGTTTACCTTTTCACTACAAAGCGGACCCCGTGGCGCTCCTCCAGGATGCGTTTGAGTTTGGGTACTCCGTAGGTACAGGGCCTCTTGAAGGGGATTTTGTCTGGGATGCCAATTATCTCCATAGCCTCTGGGTCGCAGGCAATCTTCCGGTACGGCACTGGAACCATGTGGTCCAAGCCCAGGGCCTCCGCTGAAAATAAGGGGGTTGTCAGAAATCATTGACGGATTTCAATCACGAGGCCCTACAATGCGGTCTTAATAAGGGTATAACGTATGGATAGATTTATTTATATGCAGTAATGACAGCTGGAAACTGACTAAACACAAGCATTCTATAGTAAAACGTTTTCACAGAGAATCTCCACTGAAAGTACTTTTTGGACTGAGACTAACCTTAATCTGGGTCCAGGAAACTTGAAAGTTGTTAAAACCCTAAAAGTGTTTGTTGCTAATGCCCTACAATAGGAAACCACGCTGAGAAATAGTGGTTGACCATCTCACCATAGCGACTGTTGAACAGGATCTGCACACATTCTCTCAGCGTGTTGATGTCCTCTGTCTCTCGAATGAACGAATCCCATTTTTCTGTTGAGCGCAAAAGAGAATAACGTAAACATTAAAAAAATAGGTGAAGAAAAATAAAAGTTATTCAATCTGTATGTCTACTTTCCACATGTACACTGAGGGTTTTTTTCTAAATCAAAAAGGGGCTTTGGTGGTGGTTATCAAGGTTCGGGTCAAATCCAAATCAATTTGAAATTCCTTTCAATTATTGAATTCAATCATGAAGTAGAAAATTTACGTGGAAATCAATTCGAATTTCAAAAATGTTCAAGTTATGGAATTTCAATTCTATTTGAATTGTAAAAAAAGAAATATTTGGAATTGAATTAGAATTCAATATTTGTATATTTCCCAGTTAATGGAAATAATGCACTTAGTATCAACAACAGGATTTGTTTTAGATAATTTTAACTGCTATTCCTATATTTCCAGTTTAGCTAGGCTGTCTGAACAATTACATTATCAGCCTGATGGAATTGAATTTGTGGAATAATATTGAATTTGGAATTACATTTGACCTAAACATTGGAAAGGGATTTACAGGTATAAGGAATTCAATTAGAAAATAATTTGTGGCTCTGGGAAAGTAGATAAAGGACCTAAGTGCCAAAATATCCCTTAAAGTTAACACTGAATGCGTTTTACCAACCCCAAAATGTATTTCTAAAAATATACTGTATGGCCTTAGACGGCCCACCCAATAATTTACTATGTAGAATAAACTCTGACAAAGTTGAATGAGAAAATAATTAAAATCAGACTTCCGCAACAACTTAAGAGTATGACACGCTAGCATAAACTTCACACTGTTTTGGTCTGGCAGCTATCATGTTCCAGCAGCATGAAGCACAACTGTGCACGTGTGCAGATACTCTGTGTGAGTGCACTGTTTTGCTTCACTCTAATCTGCAATACATTTTGGTAATGCCATACCACTGTGTAAAATGTAAAAAATTATATGAAATCAAAGTTTAACAAATTAAAAACTATAATTCTCAATCATGTCATACAACAAAGGAGAGAAGTCTATAGCGTGAGTGAAAAACCATTGGTTTTTAATAAACTGCAATGTGGGATTCACATGAAAAAAAGAGCCATTAAGTGAGCCGACAAGTCATTCTCTAAGACCACATTTGAGAGATTGTCTATACCCGGATGTAGAGTATATGTATTGTCTGGCAGGGGGGTGGGGTGAGATGCCCAAAGACCCCTTTAAAAAAAAAATGTTTCACACTACTGGGCAGAGTCAAACTGAGCTAAGCTGTACCTGTTACACATCCACCATAGACGCTACATCCATGAACAATGTGAATGGAAAATATCTGAGACAGCACAAACGGGTTGGTGAGAAAAGTATGTGGCCTACAGGCCTACTGTCTGTGTCCAGTTCCAGTTCAAGCCTACCTGACTTCTCATGTACGAGGGAAAACAGGAGGCGCTTGGAGACGTGGATGCTGGGAGGACTCTGGCCCAACTCCCCTTGGAGTACTATCCGCAAAATGCCAGAAATTAAACATTGATAAACATACTCACAAGGGTAGCATCAAAAGATCATTTTAAAGCCATTAAATTATGCTTTCAAGGCCAAGCAAATTTTGAAAAATGAAAATGTCCATAATCAAAAGTGATTCTCGATCAAGTAAATTATGTGAAATGACAGCCAGTAGTATAACCACTAGCAAAAATGACAGGGAGAATAGTAACCCTGCCAAATTAATTAAATTACAGAGACAGAAAATGAACGGTGACTCAAAATGGTGAAGGGTTTGTCAGTAGTAACCTGGATCTCCATCATCTGCTACCTTAGCAACAGCTTCTTCCTGTGGGGTCACGTTATATATCTTACCATTGTCGGAACTGTCCTTGGCGGCCGTCCCTTTATCCGCCCCTGCCACCCAGGCCCCCAGGCGGTCTTTGTCCATGTTGAGGAGGGACGTGGGCTTGAGGTCCAGCTTGCCGTCAGGGTGCGGCAGGGAGGACATGGGCATGCCATACAGGAAGCTGGAGAGCATGGAGTTGCTGGTCGAGACTGATGCGGTGGACAATTCCTGGGCGGTGGAGGCAGGCTTGGAGGCTGGGCCGTATTTGGCTAGGATCTTGGTGGTGCCCGAGAAGGAGTTGTGGTTGCTGACGTTGCCGGCACTGGACTTAGGCTCCTCTGTTCCCCTATAAACAGATGATGAAGAAGAAGGAAACAGGAGAAGATAAAGCTGTGTGTCAATAACAAGACCAGCCCTGGATCAATCCTAATTATGCTGCCTTACTTCTGCCATTTATGCAGGTACGTCATGAAGTACTGTATAGAGTGAGATCACCTTTTGACAGTGAAGTAGATGCGGTTGCTCTGCTCCAGGATCTTCATTAAGGTCTTGGTGTTATACTCAGCAGGTTTCCTCAGGGCGATCCCCTCAGGCAGGCCGTGGGCCACCACAGAGCTGGGGTCCTTCAGGATCCACTCATAAGGCACAGGGACTAGGCTATTGCTCTTCCCAACAGCCTCACCTGGAAAATTATCACATACATACAGCATGTCAAATGACTGTAAATGGCAACATTCCATGTCTTGTCAGAAACATGCTTTCTGTTGTGAGATGCTAAAAATTAGAAAAGGACATGTCAAATGACTGACACATGCACGTTCACCTATAATATATACACTGCTGCTTCTATTGTTATTATTACTGGGTCGTTCCACTAATTCGGTGCCTTTTGAGAAGTGTAACTTGGTCAAATGTTTTTTTGATTTCACCTAATTAAAAAATTATGTCAACATCATAAAAACTATTAGTTATCCCCATCTCAAAAAAACGATATTAAGTTCCTATTATGTGCCAAAGAAAGTTACAGGGTTGACAATAACAAGGTTGATGATTTCATCTTAAATCAGCCATAAAACCCCCTTGTGGCAGGAGGAATGGAAGCTTGCTGTGTGCAACAGGAAGTGGCAATTGAATGCAAGCTCCACCTGCTTTTACACTATGATTTGACTATTAGATGTTCAATGTTGCTTTAGATTTTTTCTTTTTTTTTAAGGAATAGTTTCACAATAATAAATGAGTTTAGTTCACATAAGAGGGTTGACCTTAAAATGAGGGACAGACGTAAATGAATTACTAATCACATGAAATAAAATTTAAAAAATCAACATGTGTAAAACAGTCCAGCGAAATGCTTACTTACAAGCTGCATTATTGAGAAACAGCTTGTAAGCAAGCATTTCGCTGGACTGTTTTACAACTGTTGCATCCTGTACACGAGACAAATAAAGTTTGATTTGACAATAGAAAAACATTCAATCACGTGTCAGAAATAGGATTTTAGTTATGAGAAGGTAGAGATTAGAAAAGGAACGTTTCATCTGAAACTTTGTTGCTTGTCAAATTACTGTAAATATTAACATTCAATCATGTGTTTGACATTTGATTTCAATTATGAGAAGGTAGAAATTAGGAAGTTAAATTAGAAAATATAAATAATTCCAATAGCGCAGGCCTAAAAAAATGATATCTTTGTTTGGTGAGGTATGTTGAAGCCCTTACTGTAAAGCACACTGAAGACTTCCTCCACCATTTTCCTCAAGACAAAGATGTTAGAGTGGGCATCTGTTGACGCCCTTTGTTTGCCGTGCCCGCCCTCTTTGCCAAGCTTGCTGGATTCACTCTCCTGGACTTTGGCATGGGGGGCATTCACTGTGGTCAGCCCTTGCAGACAGTGCACCCCTGAAAGAATCAAGCATGAGAAACTAAAGGCATACAGTGAGGGAAAAAAGTATTTGATCCCCTGCTGATTTTGTACGTTTGCCCACTGACAAAGAAATGATCGGTCTATAATTGTAATGGTAGGTTTACTTGAACAGTGAGACAGAATAACACAAAAAAAAATCCAGAAAAACACGTCTGCAAAACATGACTTAGTACTTGGTGGCAAAACCCTTGTTGGCAATCACAGAGGTCAGACGTTTCTTGTAGTTGGCCACCAGGTTTGCACACATCTCAGAAGGGATTTTGTCCCACTCCTCTTTGCAGATATTCTCCAAGTCATTAAGGTTTCGAGGCTGACGTTTGGCAACTCGAACCTTCAGCTCCCTCCACAGATTTTCTATGGGATTAAGGTCTGGAGACTGGCTAGGCCACTCCAGGACCTTAATGTGCTTCTTCTTGAGCCACTCCTTTGTTGCCTTGGCCGTGAGTTTTGGGTCATTGTCATGCTGGAATACTCATCCACGACCCATTTTCAATGCCCTGGCTGAGGGAAGGAGGTTCTCACCGAAGATTTGATGGTACATGGCCCTGTCCATCGCCCCTTTGATGCGGTGAAGTTGTCCTTTCCCCTTAGCAGAAAAACACCCACAAACATAATGTTTCCACCTCTTGGGGTCATAGGCAGCATTCCTCCTCCTCCAAACACGGCGAGTTGAGTTGCCAAAGAGCTCCATTTTGGTCTCATCTGACCACAACACTTTCACCCAGTTGTTCTCTGAATCATTCAGATGTTCATTGGAAAACTTCAGACGGGCATGTATATATGCTTTCTTGAGCAGGGGGACCTTGCGGGCTATGCAGGATTTCAGTCCTTCACGGCGTAGTGTGTTACCAATTGTTTTCTTGGTGACTATGGTCCCAGCTGCCTTGAGATCATTGACAAGATCCTCCCGTGTAGTTCTGGGCTGATTCCTCACCGTTCTCATGATCATTGCAACTCCACGAGGTGAGATCTTGCACGGAGCCCCAGGCCGAGGGAGATTGACAGTTCTTTTGTGTTTCTTCCATTTGCGAAAAATCGCACCAACTGTTGTCACCTTCTCACCAAGCTGCTTGGCGATGGTCTTGTAGCCCATTCCAGCCTTGTGTAGGTCTACAATCTTGTCCCTGACATCCTTGGAGAGCTCTTTGGTCCTGGCCATGGTGGAGAGTTTGGAATCTGATTGATTGATTGATTGCATCTGTGGACAGGTGTCTTTTATACAGGTAACAAGCTGAGATTAGGAGCACTTCCTTTAAGAGTGTGCTCCTAATCTCAGCTCTTTACCTGTATAAAAGACACCTGGGAGCCAGAAATCTTTCTGATTGAGAGGGGGTCAAATACTTATTTCCTTCATTAAAATGCTAATCAATTTATAACATTTTTGACATGCGTTTTTCTGATTTTTGTTGTTGTTATTCTGTCTCTCACTGTTCAAGTAAACCTACCATTACAATTATAGACTGATCATTTCTTTGTCAGTGGGCAAACGTACAAAATCAGCAGGGGATCAAATACTTTTCCCCTCACTGTACATCTCCACTTTTCACCTTGCCAGTTTCACTCAAAGTTGGGCTATTCTGGTTCTCAATTGCTTTAGAATTGAATGATAGATTTATTTATCAATAAAAAATATATATATATACATATTTACACAGTACATCATTTTTTTTTTTTTTACTTGACTGGGATTGCACAATAAAGTCAGGGACTTATTTCCATTGTGGTCCCATTTTTTTAAAGGTATACAGATACATTCAGTATACAGTTACATGGATAGAGACACATTACAGAGATACAAACAATAAAAATGGTTCTACACTCCGGATAAGAGCAAATGCTAAATGACTCAAATGTAAATGTAAAACTAGAGATTGAATTACTTAAATAAGACTTAAATAAGACAAAACCTTTTTAGGCGCAGATAAAATAAAAAAAAACTAAGTTCAACTCTAAGACAAAAGCAGGACCTGTGAGGAAAATGTTGTAGCAATTGTGCTCCAAGTGAAAAATGTAGCCATATCGTGTTATGTGATTTGGGCAAATTATACCCGATTCATCTTTTTTGCCCAGTACACAGCGAAGCACTCACTGCAAAACTTGTGGAAGTCTGTTTGTATTTCCCTCCGTGAGTTGAGGAAAGCTCTTCCCTTTTCTGTTCCCACGGCGATCACGCTGTCCTCGTGCACTGTGACGCAAGCCACTTCGGCATTGAGCTTTGACATGGCTGTACACTGGAACACAGGTTAAAAGACAAGGTCATAGGTCACCTTCTCAAGCAAGACTAAAGCTGTGTTCGAAAACCCATACTAACAAACTGTATACTACATATTTAATGAGTATATACTACATACTATTAGTTCATTTTAGTATACTGTAAATGAACGGTATCATTTCAGTTGAGTGTACTAGCACTTCGCCTTTCTACCGGAAGTAGATGCTGTTGCTATGCAACTTCTTACTAGATTGTTAACATAGCGGACAAATTACTAGCTAGACATCTTACGACTTCAATAACAATGTCCATTGAGAAAGCATAACGACTATACCACTTAACTAAGCTAAGAATGACGTGAATAATCAAGTCAATAAATGTTGGGTCGTTAGATAGCATATAGTTAATATACTGTCAAGTTTGATGTGTTAGTAGCCAACTAACGTTACATATCGGTATATACAAGCAACTGCAGAAATTATATGCTATGTAGTTTGTAAGGCCATAACGTGGAACTTATTTGAAAAGTCATTACATTGCTCAACAGTTGTCATAATTAGTTAATGCAATGAATTTGAATCCGCTCTCGTCGGACTTCAGCAGTATATTTTCCTCAATTTTCTTCAAATCTGAAAATGTTGTGAATCCACACCCATTTTCTGAATAATTACATTATGGGCCCTAAGAGCCTGGAAATAGTGTCCACTCCTTGTATACTTCGTATTTTGGCGAATGTAGAACATCTTTTGGCATACCACTAACATCCATACTATGACCAATAAGCATACTACATTATCACTTTACGTCACAAATAGTACGGTTAGTATGAGTATTCGAACACAGCTTCAGAGTGAATAAAGAAAAACATTTCTTAGTGTTACTGTGAGGCTCAAAGTACACTTAATCAACATTTAGAATATTGTTCTATTCATTGACTCTTCTTCCAACTTCTTACAATCCCTAGCCATGTTTGCTGTATAAATACTTTTGGTTGTATTGGCATGTACACATATTTAACTATATTACACAGTGGTTTACTTCACAATGTTTTCTGACGCCAATTTGTTTTTAAATATACACTGCTCAAAAAAATAAAGGGAACACTTAAACAACACAATGTAACTCCAAGTCAATCACACTTCTATGAAATCAAACTGTCCACTTAGGAAGCAACACTGATTGACAAATTTCACATGGAAATTATAGGCAATTAGCAAGACACCCCCAATAAAGGAGTGGTTCTGCAGGTGGTGACCACAGACCACTTCTCAATTCCTATGCTTCCTGACTGATGTTTTGGTCACTTTTGAATGCTGGCGGTGCTTTCACTCTAGTGGTAGCATGAGACGGAGTCTACAACCCACACAAGTGGCTCAGGTAGTGCAGCTCATCCAGGATGGCATGGCAAGAAGGTTTGCTGTGTCTGTCAGCGTAGTGT
This sequence comes from Oncorhynchus nerka, assembly GCF_034236695.1. Lineage (NCBI taxonomy): Eukaryota > Metazoa > Chordata > Actinopteri > Salmoniformes > Salmonidae > Oncorhynchus > Oncorhynchus nerka. Next base: position 51,192,605 of record NC_088417.1, on the reverse strand, counting down.
CCAGAGCATGGAGGCACTACCAGGAGACAGGCCAGTACATCAGGAGACGTGGAGGAGGCCGTAGGAGGGCAACAACCCAGCAGCAGGACCGCTACCTCCGCCTTTGTGCAAGGAGGAGCAGGAGGAGCACTGCCAGAGCCCTGCAAAATGACCTCCAGCAGGCCACAAATGTGCATGTGTCTGCTCAAACAGTCAGAAACAGACTCCATGAGGGTGGTATGAGGGCCCGACATCCACAGGTGGGGGTTGTGCTTACAGCCCAACACCGTGCAGGACATTTGGCATTTGCCAGAGAACACCAAGATTGGCAAATTCGCCACTGGCGCCCTGGGCTCTTCACAGATGAAAGCAGGTTCACACTGAGCACATGTGACAGACGTGACAGAATCTGGAGACGCCGTGGAGAACGTTCTGCTGCCTGCAACATCCTCCAGCATGACCGGTTTGGCAGTGGGTCAGTCATGGTGTGGGGTGGCATTTCTTTGGGGGGCCGCACAGCCCTCCATGTACTCGCCAGAGGTAGCCTGACTGCCATTAGGTACCGAGATGAGATCCTCGGACCCCTTGTGAGACCATATGCTGGTGCGGTTGGCCCTGGGTTCCTCCTAATGCAAGACAATACTAGACCTCATGTGGCTGGAGTGTGTCAGCAGTTCCTTCAAGAGGAAGGCATTGATGCTATGGACTGACCCGCCCGTTCCCCAGACCTGAATCCAATTGAGCACATCTGGAACATCATGTCTTGCTCCATCCACCAACGCCACATTGCACCACAGACTGTCCAGGAGTTGGCGGATGCTTTAGTCCAGGTCTGGGAGGAGATCCCTCAGGGGACCATCCGCCACCTCATCAGGAGCATGCCCAGGCATTGTAGGGAGGTCATACAGGCACGTAGAGGCCACACACACTACTGAGCCTCATTTTGACTTGTTTTAAGGACATTACATCAAAGTTGGATCAGCCTGTAGTGTGGTTTTCCACTTTAATTTTGAGTGTGACTCCAAATCCAGAGCTCCATGGGTTGATAATTTTTGTGTGATTTTGTTGTCAGCACATTCAACTATGTAAAGAAAAAAGTATTTCAGAAGAATATTTCATTCAGATCTAGGATGTGTTATTTTAGTGTTCCCTTTATTTTTTTGAGCAGTGTATATACAGTACAAGTCGAAAGTTTGGACACACCTACTAATTTCGATATATATATATACAGTTGAAGTCGGAAGTTTACATACACCTTAGCCAAATACATTTAAACTCAGTTGTTCACAATTCCTGACATTTAATCCTTGTAAAAATTCCCTGTCTCTTAGGTCAGTTAGGATCACCAGTTTATTTTAAGAATGTGAAATGTCAGAATAATAGTAGAGAGAATGATTTATTTCAGCTATTATTTCTTTCATCACATTCCCAGTAGTTCAGAAGATTACATACACTCAATTACTATTTGGTAGCATTGCCTTTAAATTGTTTCACTTGGGTCAAATGTTTTGGGTAGCCTTCCACAAGCTTCCCACAATAAGTTGGGTGAATTTTGGCCCATTCCTCCTGACAGAGCTGGTGTAACTGAATAAGGTTTGTTGGCCTCCTTGCATGCTTTTTCAGTTCTGCCCACACATTTTCTATAGAATTGAGGTCAGGGCTTTGTGATGGCCTCTCCAATACCTTGACTTTGTTGTCCTTAAGCCATTTTGCCACAACTTTGGAAGTATGCTTGGGGTCATTGTCCATTTGGAAGACCCATTTGCGACCAAAGTTTAACTTCCTGACTGATGTCTTGAGATGTTGCTTCAATATATCCACATAATTTCCCTGCCTCACGATGCCCTCTATTTTGTGAAGTGCATGAGTCTCTCCTGCAGCAAAGCACCCGCAGAACATGATGCTGCCACTCCCGTGCTTTACGGTTGGGATGGTGTTCTTCGGCTCGCAAGCCTCCCCCTTTTTACCTCCAAACATATCGATGGTCATTATGACCAAACAGTTCAATTTTTGGTTAATCAGAAAAATTACGATCTTTGTCCCCATGTGCAGTTGCAAGCCTTAGTCTGACTTTTTTATGGCGGTTTTGGAGCAGTAGCTTCTTCCTTGCTGAGCGGCCTTTTAAGTCGATATAGGACTCGTTTCACTGTGGATATCGATACTTTTGTTCCCGTTTCCTCCATCATCTTCACAAGGTCCTTTGCTGCTGTTCTGGGATTGATTTGCACTTTTCGCACCAAAGTATGTTCATCTCTAGGAGACAGAACACGTCTCCTTCCTGAGCGGTATGACGGCTGCGTGGTCCCATGGTGTTTATACTTGCGTACTATTGTTTGTACAGATAAACATGGTACCTTCAGGCGTTTGGAAATTGCTCCCAAGGATGAACCAGACTTGTGGAGGTCTACCATTTTTTTCTGAAGTCTTAGCTGATTTTTTTCCCATGATGTCAAGCAAAGAGGCACTGATTTTGAAGGTAGGCCTTGAAATACATCCACAAGTTCACCTTCAATAGACACAAATTATGTCAGAAGCTTCTAAATTATGTCAGAAGCTTCTAAAGCCATGACATTTTCTGGAATTTTCCAAGCTGTTTAAAGGCACAGTCAACTTAGTGTATGTAAACGTCTGACCCACTGGAATTGTGATACATTGAATTATAGGTGAAATAATCTGTCTGTAAACAATTGTTGGAACAATGACTTGTGTCATGCATAAAGTTGATGTCGTATCTGACTTGCCAAAACTATAGCTTGTTCACAAGAAATTTGTAGAGTGGTTGAAAAACAAGTTTTAATGACTCCAATCGAAGTGTATGTAAACTTCCGACTTCAACTGTAAATATATATTTTTTTTACTATGTTCTACATTGTAGAATAGTTAGGAATGTAAAACTATGAATTAACACATATGGAATCATTTAGTAACCAAAAAGTGTTTAACAAGTCCAAATATATTTGAGATTCTTCAAAGTTGCCACCCTTTGCCCTTGTGACAGCTTTGCACACTCTTGGCATTCTAGTGAAACATTCCAATTCTGTTCTTCATTTTGACAGTTCGCTACAAAAGTGCTATTTTTTGCTATTTTAGTAGTAAATCTAGCTCCTTTTGCCACTAGCGGTTCAACTCTACCATTGAAATCATGATGTAGAGAGGCACCTTGAGAAGGTCCCTCTATGTCATCTCAAGGGAGGGGTTCGGTATGAAATAAACTCTTCTGGGTGGTAACACCTCAAGGCATTATAAAAGCAGGTGACAGCGCTCCCAATTTGGCAATGGTCCTGGTAAGTGGAGTGTAAGGAACATTTCCGCATATGACCAAATTCAATGTTTTTGCTTACTGTTTCATACACATCGGTGTTTTTACGAAGAAAAAAAATGTAGGCTATGAGGACTATACGTTTATATTCGTAGCTACCACCATCGTAACAATGAAATAGATGACAATGGTGGTCATGTTAAATTGTTGTATTTTTTTTACCAACCACTATTACTGATTGGTGGCACAGTCCACGAAGAGTTAGCTCATAGTTCAATGGTTGTGAATGCTACTCCCTTATTTACAACATTCATACAGTGCCCACACACTTCTAAAAAAAGTCAAATTATACCTGTGAGAGGGGTCACATCGGCAGCAGTTGTAGGTTTTTATACAGTACCCAAAACCAATCTTAGTTCATTTGACCATTGTAAAAATAGGTACAGCATAAATATTGCAATTTTTTAAAATATAATTTATTTATTTTACCTTTATTTAACTAAGCAAGTCAGTTAAGAACAAATTCTTATTTTCAATGACCACCTAGGAACAGTGGGTTAACTGCCTGTTCAGGGGCAGAACGACAGATGTGTACCTTGTCAGCTGGGGGATTTGAACTTGCAACTTTTTGGTTACTAGTCCAACACTCTAACCACTAGGCTACCCTGCCGCCCCAGCAATGCGGTCTGGATTGAATTGACCATCTAATCTTCATTTAAGGTGACGATTGCACTTTTCTTCCCAACACAGTACCAAAAATACAAATTTCAAAATATGTATTTTGTGCCCCATGGGGTATTCGAACTTACACCGCAAGTGGCAATAGATGGGGCGACAGCTAGCCTAGCGGTAAGAGCGGTGGGCCTGTAACCTAAAAGGTCTCTGGTTTGAATCCCCAGCAGACTAGATGAAAAATCTGTCGATGTGCCCTTGAGCAAGGCACCTAACGATAATTGCTCCTGTAAGTTGCTCTGGTTAAGAGCGTCTGCTAAAATGAAAATGTAATGTCAGAAACTTGGTTGGTACCTTACCACAGTGAGCTAACTGTACAGAGCCGTAACTGCTCGCGTTGCACATAATTTTATTATCAGAGCGTGCCAGTGGACTTCTGGTAAGTACGCTTTAGTGAGAAAGTGTTGGGATCAGGTACAACTATGTTTATCCACACCCAAAATGAATGTTTATGAGCAATTTCCCCCACCCACAACTTCTCCCCTGACTGCATTTTTTAATTGAAGGGGGTTAGGCAAAGGCTGAAATTGGGGTTGAGTTACCCTTTCATGATATGACCCATTTTATACATATAAATTAACATTAACCACAATCAGTCTCCTTTAGGATTGCACATTCAGCAAGTGACCAGCAGCGGGAGTTCCCTTTGAATTTCTTTTCCCATTCACTGTGTTGGTGGTGCTCAGAAAATGTAGCATATCTTCACAATTAGCAGAGAGCCCACTCTGGCAATTTGATGTAATTCTAGAGTATATTGTTCTAAACAAAGTCTTAAAATGGGTAGTTTTGAGAAATTAATATTTTTAATGTTGAATAAATTAATGTGACATTTTAATTTGGAATCAATACATATATTTGAGAGAACACCATAAGGAGTATAATGACACCAAGATGTTGTCTGTATCATGTAGTTCACAGATCATAGGGTCTTACAGGAGGCATGTATAGGTCTAAAAGAAATAGCCAAAAATGGCCACTTTAATCATGATGTTTTAATGGTTTGCAAAACAAATGTAAAAAGCATTTCAAATATCCATCCTGCCAATGTGAGAATTGCCAGAACAATCCAAATTACCAAAAATATTTTCAGCTCCCATGGAATTGCCAAATTTGATTTTGTAAGAAGTCATTGAAATAACACTGCCTGACAAATCAATCTTTCATGTTTTTTCCATGGTAAAACTAATAACGTTTGTGTATGTCTGTGTGTTAGTGGTTCCTACCACTGAGTCCAGCGCAGCCACTAGGCTGGTGAGGATCTCCTGTCTGGCCGACACCTGTGGGACCCACAGCTCAGTCCGGGAGTTAGTCCTTATCCCGTCACATCCAGACTTCCTCATCTGTGCCATTCCTCTTCTGGGGGGACACAAAATAGAGGGCTTTCAAGAAGATGAACCGAAACAGTTATTTGTGTCTGCCTGTGTAGATTACATAAATGTGGATGGTATCTCGTCTGCATCCCATCAGTCACTTCTGGGAGTAGGATGAAGTTGCTCCTACACCTTTTCTTTTTATTTTACCTTTATTTAACTAGGCAAGTCAGTTAAGAACAAATTCTTATTTTCAATGACGGCCTAGGAACAGTGGGTTAACTGCCTGTTCAGGAGCAGAACGACAGATTTGTACCTTGTCAGCTCGGGGATTTGAACTTGCAACCTTCCGGTTATTAGCCCAACTCTCTAACCACTAGGCTACCCTGTCGTAATGTAATGAATGTAATGGTTTTGTCAGTTTCTTGTTAGGCTCAATCAGGATTTGTTATATGTGCTGTCAATATCAAATCTAGTGATGCAATGAGGTTATGAGCTCTGACTGCAAAGCTTAATAATGCCAATTATGTCTGTGATGTTATCAGATATGTGACAAAGGGAGAACAAGAATCGCCAGGGGCAACATTTGTACCAGATGCTTAAAGAATTAATGACCCATATACCTTTGACGTGGAAATATCCTATTTACTTCCATACATTTTTTGGCCTGCCAAGGCAGTAAGCTACTCTTCCTGGGGTCCAAACACTGAAATACCCACATTACACATGTATTTTTATTTTTTATTTGACCTATATTTAACTAGGCAAGTCAGTTTAGAACAAAATTCTTGTTTTCAATGACAGCCTAGGAACAGTGGGTTAACTGCCTGTTCAGGGGCAGAATGACAGATTTGTACCTTGTCAGCTCGGGGATTTGAACTTGCAACCTTTCGGTTACTATTCAAACGCTCTTACCACTAGGGTGATCTAGGGTCAGTTTAGAATTGTACTCACTAGTGGTTGATGTTATGATTGGTGATCCCAGATCTGTACCTAGGGGAAACTTCACCCCAGAGCTCGGTTCTGAGTAAAACACTGAACAATGATTCAGTTTTAACCACGTCTGTAGAAAAGGAGGTTGTGTACCCATGGTCTAAGTATATGGCATATGCTAGGTAGACAAAGTCATGTCCTGCCATTTAAGGTAGCTAAAGCCTACAAATTATTGAGCAGTAACCAAATGCACACGACGTTGATCTGCCATTCATCGCACCAATAAAACAACAAGAAGCCCATTTGATTTGACAACAGGGTTTGGCTGCATTTTGAATAGTGATAAAACATGGCAGTTGGATGGGGGTCATTTGGGTGGAGTTTATTCTCATTAAGAGGCTTTTAAAAGTGGCGGTAATACCCTCCATGTAATATGCTAATACCCAAATCCGTCACACACATGCGAAAGTAGCTAATTACAATAAGCCTTTGTCAGCCAATTAAAGATAGCTCTGAATATTTATTTGAATCTCTTCATCCTTCATTTGCTCTCCTTAGAAGGTAGCTCAGCAAATACCTGTAGAGGTTGGAATTGAAAGAAAAATGTACCCAAATTCCATTTGCTCCTGATTAGGCCTAATTTCGAATTTAGGGCTGGCACGGAAATTGTATAATCGTGTAACAGGCGATTATAGATGAAGATCATCATAAATGCTTTATGCTTTTTTGTGTATGTGAAACGAACATCTGACTGAAGACGGGGACCTTAAAAATAGTATGGTCATGCTACACTGAGTGTACAAAACATTGGGAACACCTTCCTAATATTGAGTTGCACCCCTTTTTTCCCCCTCAGAACAGCCTCAATTCGTCGGGGCATGGATTCCACTAGGTGTCGAAAGCGTTCCACAGGGATGCTGGCCCATGTTGACTCCAACGCTTCCCACAGTTGTGTCAAGTTGGCTGGATGTCCTTGGGTGGTGGACCATTCTTAATACCCATACGAAACTGTTGAGCGTGAAAAACCCAACAGCGCTGCAGTTCTTGACACATTCAAACCGGTCCACCTGGCACCTACTACCATACCCCGTTCAAAGGCACTTAAATATGTTGTCTTGCACATTCACCCTCCGAATGGCACACATACACAATCCATGTCTCAAGGCTTAAAAATCCTTCTTTAACCCATCTCCTCTCCTCCATCTACACTGATTGAAGTGGATTTAACAAGTTCTTAATGTTTTGTACACTCAGTGGATATCTATGGATGGGATATACAGGCATTCCCGTGGTTGAGTCCGTTTCCATGGTAACAATGTGGTGAAACTTTCTAGTTCTTTGTGGAAACAAGCAAGGTGTTGTAGCAAACAAGTCTTCAGTTGAGCCCCCCCGCATTCAGGAGCGGTGGAAAAGAGAAAAAGTGCATATTTTATAGCAATCACCGCAGTCATTTGGCTGACAAATAACAGTCACCCAAAATCCCATGACCATAACAGCCCTAAATGTTCAATGTCATTTGGAAAACGGACAGCCGTTTGAACCTTCGCTAAATCCCACCCAATCAATCACAGTGCTCCATTTGATGGCAACTGTTACAAACTGTTAGCTAGCTGCACTGGCCACCATTGAAAATGCTGCTAATGCTAGTTAGCCAGTTAATTATACCTTGTTTTCACCAAATGTATGTTAGCTAGCTAAGTTAGCTATATTATGTATTTAACCCTCATCTGCTGTCGACATCAGGATATGATTTGAGATCATTCATTAGCTCCAAAAGTGGTTAGTAGCTACATGCTGACACAGTGCATTCAGTCATCCAGTGGCTAGCCACACTAAAAAAATATATTTTACCAGGTTCCAGTGAAGCTATTGTTATAACAGTCCACCACAACATATCCGAGAGGCTCCTGATTAGCAAAGGTTAGTTTGTGTTTTATTTTCACCGAGTAATAAAAACACAGTCCACTAGCTTGAACGGGGAATTGGGCTTCCCAGAAAAATGTTGTCCGAGTTGTCACAGGGCAATGTTCCAATGACGCTGATATTCCGATTTTTCACTTTAAAAGAATGTCAAACAAAAACCATTGATTGCAAAGTTAAACAAACCATACAACTCTATTCACACTGATTACTTTGAACAATTTCCACTGAAAATATAACAAACACATTTACTCGAAAAACTGTGCAGATGTATAGTTTGATAACAGAATGACGGTAAAATCTCCCTCCGTTTATGTGACCACATTTTCCAAAAACGGAGTGGAGTGTCAGCTATGATGACACCTCTATTTTGTTTATTGTAATACAGTAACTGAAGTGGATTAAGACCCAGTAACAGAATGATGGTAACAGAATGACATCATGGGTCTCTGATGTGCACTATACAGAAATGCATAATTATGAATATCATTCTCTTCATGGTGATGTATCCTAAATAGGTACACAGAAGGTAGAAACATTTCCTAGCCTCCTTTGCATGTTTGGGTATTATTCTACACACTGGCTATTATTCTAATGAGCTCCTCCCTCAAACAAGACCAAATGTGGTTGGTCCGGAACAAATTTGTACCAATCATAGACGTCTGCTTCATAAGTTTGGACATCACAGTACAGCACAGTAGAGTTACTGTACTGTTCTAAACTCTACTGTATAGTACTATACTCTACTTTTCTTTACTCTGCTGTCCAAACTTGTGAAACAGTCGTTTATGATTGGTTCAGATTTTGTCTGATCAAATTTCAATTACTTCTCATCGTCTGATGTCGGTCGGTGCTCTGTGGGTGAGAGGGCTGGTTACAGTATGGAAAGAGAGGGGGCTCATGGGTAGGTGTCAGTAAAAGACAGAGAAAGCTGACATTAACTGGAGAGAGTGAGATAGAAGAGAGAGGGGGAGCGGTTGTCCAGACGTTTTTCACACTCTTGTTTTGACCACCACAGGACAGAAACAGAAAGAAAACATTGTGCTGAGCTTAACAGTATGCTAGTGGAAGGGAGGATAGTAGCAGGTGACCCAACTGGTTTGTGACTACTATAAATTCCCATTGTAGCCAATTCAGTTGCAGTCATCTGTTACCGATTTTTAAGGGTTTATGTTACCAATTTGGTAACAGAATGACTTGTTTTAATTACTTAATAAATCGAAAAAACAAATTGTTATCACAAAAACACAAACTAATTGGTAGGTCTACCTTTACTTGTTACTTTTGTGAACTTTCATTATCCTCCCTCATGAAGGAGAGAAACTATAAAATATCTTAAAGATATGTAGATTTTTGGTAACACATTGACAGGACACTAGGATACATATTTATTTATTTTACTTACAGAATGAAAATAATTTCTGAAAAACAATATAAAATGTTGATATTAGTTGCCAGGGTTTTTAAACATAATTGGGGTTTGATGTATTTCTAATACATTTTAAGACTTTCCCTGCTAGATGTTTTCTAAGACCACCTTTCCATCTGTTTGAACAGAAATCAATTCCACATTTTTAGGATGGAACATTTTAGAAAAAAGTGTATACAGTGTATGTCTTAAAATAAATAGACTCAGCTGTCATCTGACACCAAATTTGATGTGCACCTATGAACTTCACGTTGCTCTTGCTCAACAGTAACCAAGGGGGTGGGGCATAGAAAAGGGTAAATTAGTCTATTTGCAGGGGAGTAGGCCTAACATTCATCACAAACATGTTAACTGGACAATATAATCAGTGTCAATAGAAAGTCAAGGAAAGAAAGGGTAAATAAAGGTGGGATGGAAAGAGTGGGGCATATAAAAAAGAAGAACCCCCCCCCCCCAATCCTAATTCCAGGCACTGCGTTCTCATGGCAACAGCAATCTGCTCCTTGGAAACTAATCTCGAGGCATTTGAACAATGCAGCTCCGGCCTTTAATCTCTCCAGACACTGAGAGTCATTATCCTAGCCTCTCAGGGCAGCCCCAAACCATAGACAGTGAGGGAGGGCAGAGAGAGAGACAGTCTCAACTGCACCAATATGCATGTCTGAATAGGGCCGACCCCTGAACCAACAGCAAACATAAGCCCCTTAAACTATTACACCACCGAAATAGATGGCCTCTTTCACTCCCATCTTTAAGGCAACAGAAGCACACGAAAAATTGAGAAGGGGGGCACCGTCATTTTGTTCGCAGCCAGAGAAAGCCGCCACCAGTGAACTCAAATGAAGTGTTTTCTGGCTGGCAGTGGTGAGGCTACTTCAAAAGCAATGTCACAAGTACAAATGTCAAAACAAAGAGCATGGAAATTGACAGTCACTGATGTTGAGATGGAAAAATGCAAATGAACCAATATGGTTCCGGTTCCAATTTCACTTGTAGATGTCAAACACAATTATTAATGTAGGTGCATGTGACTGAAAAAGCTTTAGGTTTGTTGCTTTGGTAATTTATAATATATATAGGAATACAAAAGGGCTATTCTAAAAAAAAACATTGCCATCTTTGACCTTTGGCAAGGACAAAACAAAAACAACTCAACTATTTGCAATTGTAGCCTCTCTTGCCTTACAGCAAATAATTTCAGACTGTAGCCCAAATATAGCTTAGTCTTACAACATTTATGATACCACCAGGCTACAGTACCTAAAATGTTTTGCCTGTGCCTTGATTGTGAGATAAACTAGCCTCTACCTAACAAACAAAAAATAACCACAACAGTATGGCTACACTTCAGAACACTTCCCTGGTATGAGAGTAACGCCTTGATCTTAAAATGATAACATGCTGCTCTAGCTGCCGTGCTTAAATGCTCCAGCTAATGACATCCTAACCCATTTGAGTCCCCCCGGGAAGCCGGCACTGTTATTTCCTTCATGTCATGTAAACCTCTGCAGGCTACAGAGGGCTAAGCTGATCCTTCACTTGTTGAATAATTGCCCAAGCATTATTTAGCCAGAGTTATTAGCCTACAATGTACTCAGAAGGGGTATAAGGGTTTTCTGAGCTGGTTTTGCACTAAGAGGCTTGTGGCACTCGCTGCCATTGATACACAACACTTGCTTATACCCCTTAACAAGCCATTACGGCCCGGAGACCTTTTGAAGAACACAACGGTATCTAAATTGTTAGGCTCAGTGCTGATCAACGACTTTTAATGAATTATGTTGATCTTTGGCATGCCAGGCATGATCCCAGAGGCTGTAGACGTGCATCAGCTAGGCTATTATGCCTGCGTTGTGGGATAGGCATAGCCATGAGTCATTCCTCTGCTCAGACGTTGCTGACGCATGCCAGATCTTATAACACCTGGATAAGTATTTTACGTATCAGCTTACCACATCATATGGTATAGTAGTCTGGTGCCCACCTGCAGTCGATGACGTTGCACACATTGGTTGATGATTGCTACGTCGGAGCAGGAGAATGCAGTTTGGAGATCCAGCTAGTTCTGGATTAGTTCAAATACACGGAACAACTGAGGTTCACACTTATGATCATGATGCAGCAGTGTGTAGGAAGGAGATTCCTAGATGTGAGAAGTGTGCAGGAGGGCATGAGACAAAGGAATATGTAGTATTAGTGGGGAAAGCTGTGCATGTTAACTGTAGGGGTACCCATATTGCTGGAGATCAAAAGTGTCCAGCAAGAGAAAGACAGGTCAAGGTTGCCAGGGTCAGAGTAGCAGGGTTCTATGCTGGACTTTTTTCTTTTACAAGGAGCACACCTAAGTTGAAAACTGTAAGCGCACACAAAGAAATTTAGGAGCACAATGACAAATATTTGAGGTAATAAAGCTAGAATTATTACTTGGGGCATCTAAATCAAATAATTCCAGGTTGCACAGCTAAAATATGTAGGTACATATGTGAGTAAAATGGTAGCACTATATAGCCCCAAGTAGTACAATGTCATATGACGAGGCAGTGAAGAGAGTAGTAGAGGAAGATGGGTCCAGGGAGAGAGATCCTAAGAAGTTCCCTGTGAGTAAGGGGAGGCCAATTGAGAGTAGTAGGAATAACATGCTTCAGTAAGGTTTCCACTAGTTACCACAGCCACAATGTCAACATTGGCTATATCGTAAAAATGCATTAAAAGTTTTTTTTAAAGAAAGTGTTCTTTGGTCTTCATTTAAAGGTTAGGCACAAGGTTATCAGTGTGATTAAGGTTAGGTTTAAAATCACATTTTAAGAAGAGAAATTGTAGAAAGAAGCTGGGTATATTACTTTCTGACTGTGGTAACTAGTAAGGTTGGCGTCTTACATGCTGACCAAACCGACGCACGCATGCATGTTGATTTTGTACACCCACACCAGACACGAAACCGACACGCAGATTGAAATATCATAGACTCCGAAACAATTATATTAATTTGGGGACAGGTCGAAAAGCATTAATAACATTTATGGCAATTTAGCTAGCTTGCTGTTGCTGGCTAATTTGTCCTGGGATATCAACATTGGGTTGTTATTTTACCTGAAATGCACAAGGTCCTCTATTCCGACAATTAATCCACAAATAAAACGGTAAACTGAATTCCTTTCTCGTCATCTCTCGTCCTTCCTCGGGCTTCTTTTTACTTCTTTGGACTTTATATGTCGGTTGGCAACCATCTTTACGATGCATTACTACAACAGACTATAGTGTGGACGTCAGTTCATCTTTCAATCACCCACGTGGGTATATGCTCCTAAACACCAATGAGGAGATGGCACGTGGGTATATGCTCTTAAAAACCAATGAGGAGATGGGAGAGGCTGGACATATAGCGCGCGTTGAGCGTCACAAATAGAACCTATTTCTATTTTAGCGCTTGGCCACGCAGACGCTCTTTGAGGCGCGCGGTCAGGGTGAGTGCAATGATTGAATAACATGTATGTGTAAATGTATTTTGCAGCGCTCACGCATGTGAGCTGTGTGGTCAGCGTGAGTCAACATACCTGGTAAAATAAAATACAAAAATAAAAGCAATATGCACGTTCAGTGGCACTTCGAAATTATTTCCTGAGAAGGTTATATATATTAGAGGTCGACTGATTATAATTTTTCAACGCAGATACTGATAATTGGAGGACCAAAAAAGCCGATACCGATAATTGAAGGACCAAAAAAGCCGATACCGATTAAATCGGCCGATTTTTAGATGTAATTGTCATTATTACAAATATAACCATACTGAATGAACACTTATTTTAACTTAATATAATACAACAATAAAATCAATTTCGTCTCAAATAAATAATGAAACATGTTCAATTTGGTTTAAATAATGCAAAAACAAAGTGTTGGAGAAGAAAGTAAAAGTGCAATATGTGCCAAGTAAAAAAGCTAACGTTTAAGTTCCTTGCTCAGAACATATGAAAGCTGGTGGTTCCTTTTAACATGAGTCTTCAATATACCCGGGTAAGAAGTTTTAGGTTGTAGTTATTATAGGACTATTTCTCTCTATACCATTTGTATTTCATATACCTTTGACTATTGGATGTTCTAATAGGTACTTTAGTATTGCCAGCCTAATCTCGGGAGTTGATAGGCTTGAAGTAATAAACAGTGCAATGCTTGAAGCACAGCGAAGAGCTGCTGGCAAATGCAGGAAAGTGCTGTTTGAATGAATGCTTACGAGCCTGCTGCTACCTACCACCGCTCAGACTGCTCTATCAAATCATAGACTTAATTATAATAACACACAGAAATACGAGCCTTAGGTCATTAATATGGTTGATTCGGAAAACTATTATATAGAAAACAAAACATTTATTATTTCAGTGAGATACGGAACCGTTCCGTATTTTATCTAACGCGTGGCATCCCTAAGTCTAAATATTGCTGTTACATTGCACAACCTCCAATGTTATGTCATAATTATGTACAATTCTGGCAAATTAATTACAGTCTTTGTTAGGAAGAAATGGTCTTCACACAGTTCACAACAAGCCAAGCGGCCCAAACTGCTACATATACCCTACTTGCACAGAACGCAAGAGAAGTGACACAATTTCCCTAGTTAAAAGAAATTCATATTAGCAGGCAATATTAACTAAATATGCAGGTTTACAAATATATACTTGTGTATTGATTTTAAGAAAGGCATTGATGTTTATGGTATATGCAACGCAGGACAAGCTAGATAAACTAGTAATATCATCAACCATGTGTAGTTAACTAGTGATTATGTTAAGATTTATTGTTTTTTTTATAAGATAAGTTTAATGCTAGCTAGCAACTTACCTTGGCTCCTTGCTGCACTCGTATAACAGATAGTCAGCCTGCCACTCAGTCTCCTCATGGACTGCAATGTAATCGCCCATAATCGGTGTCCAAAAATGCTGATTACTGATTGTTACGAAAACTTGAAATCGGCCATAATTAATCGTCCATTCGGTCGACCTCTAATACATATGCAATATAACCATTATTCTGCATTGTGAATTGATGTGGAATTGTATGTTTATTTTCTTGTTGTTTAAAAGGAAAACCAATTTTAAAAAAGTTTCAACCTTAAATGGAAGATCGGTGAATTACAACACCACTAGGCTGCATTCAAAACAAATCTCCCTCATCCCCTGCAATTTGGCAGAGACTCGCGCCTTTTACTTTCAGTTTTGGTCCACCAGCTTCAAACAGCTGTAAAAACTATATGGTTTGTTATTGAAATCGAAAATACATTTCACAGCAATGTTCTCACGCAAGTGGCAATTGAGCAAACCGTGTACAAGTTTTAGCAACCAGGAAATGACAGAGCGCTTTCTACACTGGCCACTTGACCCGATTTCCCTAGACAACACAGCCACAAACTCAAAACAGTTTTCCCCATTTTGAGATGCCAGACCAGCAGGAGAAATCAATAGATGAATATCACAACACTGGTGGGTAAGTAAGACTGTGAAACACTATCATTCCACTATTGATGCAGATATATTATGGACATTTTTTAATTTACAATCCAAAAATTCCTAAATATCCTATGTGTAGCACCTTAAAGTAAAATTGTCCATTTGTCACATCCCTACTTGTAACATTTACTGAGGTATATTTACTGAGGTAGCCTAGCAGTTAAGATCTTTGGGCCAGTAACCACAAGTCCTCTGCCAGGCACATAGCGATTTACAGGAGCAATTAGAGGTATGATAAGAGTGGCTACTAAATTAATATAATTTAGAAACTTTTGGCATGGCATAGGTTACTGTAGCTAGCTGCTTTTACATCATGTCTCGGGTAATGCATGCATTGGGTAAACTGCATGTGAAGCTTGTTTGAGGTGAACTTCAGTGATATGTTCATGACATGATAATAAACTAGCTAGTCAGCAGATTAAGACCCTAACGTTACACTTGTTTACACTGAGCTGCACTGGGTCGAAAACATACCTCAATCCAGTGATTTAGAAATGGCATTGTACTCCGATTTGGCCCATTATCCTAACTGTTAAACACGGAAGATTGAACGACTGCTGTTTTTTCTGGAAAGCTGCCTTTTCATCCTCGTGCTAGCTAGCAGTACCCACAGCATTCCACAACAAAGGAGCTGATTGGCTGGAATGGCAGTGGTGGCTTCTACAATCTAGCCCTAGAACAAGGACAGTTTTCCAGTAAAATAGCAGTATTTCAATCTTCTTAATGTATCAGTTTGGATATAGGTCAAATTTGCATAACAGTGGCACATCCCATCCCTGCAGGTACGTTTACCGACCTATATCTCGTGCCTGCTCCGCATTGTCTTAATCTAACAATGAATACCGTCGACCCCAGTGCAGCTCAGTTTAAACAATCATAACATCAGTTGGGTCAGAATCTGCTGGCTATAGTACACTAGCTAGCCACACGCCCTACTCCAGGTTAGCTACATTGGGGAGTTTTGAATCCTGACTGTAGCTACCTATGTAGTCTAATTACCTAACGTTAGCTACAGAGGAGTAGTTAGTATCAATGCAAAAATAGTGGATGAGATTGGGAAGAGAAAACTGTGCACGACAGTTGTGAAAGTGTTTTTTAACCAATGTATATGTGGGCTGCCTGCTAGCTCACGTTGACAAGATTGAACAAAACGCTCGAGTCTAATTTAATTAGCTAGCTAAACTGGCTAGGTAGCTAACCAGTAAGCTTTCACTAAAGTAAAATGGTTGACGTGCTCTTGAAAAATGTCTTAATTTATACTCAACACACAAAATGTAATATGCCACCCGTTTGAGCTAATAACAGGCAACAAAACAATGACCGGATAGCTGGCTAGCTAGCTAAATTCGCTTTCTTGCTAACGTTAGCTAAACCATCCGTGCGAACACCCAACCAAGACTCGTCGTACATCGTATCATTCTGCGAAATTATGTTGCTCAGTTGGCTGTACACATATCAAATACACAATTTAGCAACATAAATACAGTTTAGCTCATACCATTGTCCGCATCTAGCTAGCTAGCTATGGAAATAGCGAGAAGGTTCAATCGAGCTGGCCCATCTCCTCCCCCAGAATTCTAATCTGTAATTTCACAATTTGTTCAGTCATAAAAAGTCACGTGTATACAAAAGACACGGTTTTATGTTTGAATGTTGATAAATGTTACAATAACATGATGCATACCTTACCAACATCAACGTTTAAATTGTTTTACACTGTCAATCCCGGAATATGGTTATTCCCCGTTTAATCCAACCGAAATTGCTGGGTAGAATTCCCATCTAAAATCTAGCATTAATATCGGGGTTTCGAAACCTTGTAATCTGAAGCATTACTGCACAAAATTAGTTAGCAAAACGTTATCACCGAGATTATTTTTCTATTTCTTTAACAGTGGAGTGTGTCCCGTTTCTTTGTTCTGTAGCTAATCCAGTAAAATTGAAACTCATTCGCCTCCACTAATCCCGGTCCAACTCAACAACAGCATCTATTGGCTGTAATTTACATATAGCTAGGATTAAGGAACCTCTGGGAAACCATGGGGGGAAACTCGCATGGAGAGGGTCGTGAGTTAAACCTGTTGTAAAAACAAACAAACAAATATCACACTCCGCATTAAACATTTAACTAAATAACTAAATATTTAGACTTGACTGCACAAAAACTGGTCTTAAAACTAATTGGGACTAATATAATGTATTATAAAGGATGATTATATATAATGGACAATGTATTATTTGGTAAATTAATTTAGATGCTTTTTAGAATTGACTCAACTATAGTGAAAAAGGAACACCTAAAATATACAATTTCAACATGTAATATGATAACAATACTTTACCTCTGTATATCATCAAGAGTTGAATTGTGAACTATTTTGGTCAGCCACCTGAGCAGTGTCCAAACTGCCCCTTTTTGCATGTGATCTAGCTCACTTCATATCCTTGGTGACATTGGCCAAGTGCATAAATCATGAATAGCAGCCTACTTTGCCTCTAGTGTTTGAGTACAGTATTGTACTCTGTCTGGTCCCACTTTTAGAAGTACATTTCTGAACACCTTCACAACATTTGTTGCTGCGCTTTTTTGGGCTTCACAGCCTCTATCATGGCCATTTTCCCATGAAGGATACATCACTTCCACAACTGAGCCAAATGTTTATTGTGAAACCATTAGTCACCAAGCTGTGTGTGTGTGTGTGTCTGCCCATGTCCAGCAGGTAAGAAAACTACAAACAGGATTTATTTGTGAGTGAGAAAATTGTAAATGGGTGTTCAATAAAGGCCTAATCTCAGTTAACCCAGAGCTAAAGCCTTACGTAATTGGTCAGCTGCTCATTACGTAGTCTGCACACGACATGAATAAATGCTTAACACATCAGAAAATATGTCCACATTAAATAAAACACCATAATCCTTTGCCCACATTGTTAACATTTAATGACTCAATCTCAGAAATCATTACAGCATTAAGGGTACGAAGTGTTTCCTATCTGAAAAAGGCCATATACAATATCCAATGACAATTTGTAGCTTCAGTTTCACTGACCAGAGGCCAGCCCTACACTTTGCCCATGAAATGTCAATCCCCAAGTCTTACATTCCACATTAGTCACATCAAAATAATGTTCTCCCAAAGACAGTCTGCATTCAAAATGGTGCACTACTTTAGACCAGGGGTAGAGCCCGGGTCAAAAGTAGTGCACAATACACAGTGAGCTCCAAAAGTATTGGGACAGTGACAATCTTTTGTTGTTGTTTTGGATCTGTACTCCAGCACTTTGGATTTTAATTTATACAATGTCTACGGGTTTGAGTGCAGACTGTCAGCTTTAATTTGAAGGTATTTTCATCCATATCGGGTGAACCTTTTATAAATTACAGCACTTTTTGCACATAGAACCCAAATAATTGGGACAAATTGACCTATATGTGTATTAAAGTAGTCAAAAGTTTAGTATTTGGTCCCATATTCATAGCATGCAATCACTACATCAAGCTTGTGACTCTACACATTTGTTGGATGCATTTGCTGTTTGTTTTAGTTGTGTTTCAGATTATTTTGGGCCCAATAGAAATTAATGGTAGATAATGTATTGTAATTTTTATTGTAAATAAGAATAGAATATGTTTCTAAACACTTCTACACTAATCTGGACGCTACCATGATTACGGATAATCCTGATTGATTCATGAATAATGATGAGGGAAAAAGTTAGAGGCATAAATATCATACCCCCCAAAAATGCTTAACCTCCCCTGTTATTGTTATGGTGAGACGTTAGCATGTCTTGGGGGTATGATATTTGTACGTTTAACTTTATCACTCATCATTATTCCCAATTCATTCAGGATTAGCTATTCCATATTCATGTAGAAGTGTTTAGAAACATATTATATTCTTATTTACAATAAAATTGACTCCAAAATGACACAATACAATCTGAAACACAACCAAAATAAAACAGCAAATGCATCTAACAAGCTTGATGTAGTCATTGCATGCTATGAATATGGGACCAAATACTGAACTTATTAATATTATTCTTATAATCTTTTGTTGTTGTTGTATTTTACCCCCCTTTCTCCCCAATTTCGACATTGTCTCATCACTGCAACTCCCCAACGGGCTCGGAAGGCGGAGGTCCAGTCAGGGGTCCTCCGAAACATGGCCCGCCTAACCACGAATCTTAACACCCGCCCGCTTAACCCGGAAGCCAGCTGCACCAATGCGTCGGAGGAAACAAGGTTCAATTGACAACCGAGGTCAGCCTGCAGGTGCCCGGTCCACCACAAGGAGTCACTAGAGCGCGATGAGCCAAGTAAAGCTCCCCCAGCCAAACCCTCCCCTAACCCAGACGACGCTGGGCCAATTGTGCGTCACCCTATGGGACTCCCGATCACGGCCGGTTGTGATACAGCCTGGGATCGAACCCGGATCTGTAGTGACGCCTCTAGCACTGCGATAATACTTAACTTTTTACTACTTTAATGCACATAAGTGAATTTGTCCCAATACCTAAGGTCCCCTAAAATGGGGGGACTATGTACAAAAGGTGCTGTAATTTCTAAATGGTTCACCCGATAAGGAAAGAAAATACCGTCAAATTAAAGCTGACAGTCTTCACTTTTATCTCATAGTTATTGTATCATTTAAAATCCAAAGTGCTGGCTGGAGTATAGAGCCAAAACAACAAAACATTTGTCACTGTCCCAATACTTTTGGAGCTCACTGTACATAGGAAATTAGGGTGCCATTCGAGACGCAGACAGAATATCAACTAATCTCCCAAGAATACAGTAATGGACTGCATTTAGAATCTCCCTGTTGGCTTGTTCAATGGAGATAACGTATCAATTCTGTACATTGTGATTACATCCAGAAGGGAGGGATCATCCAGAATGGAGGAAGCAGTTACAGTAGGTATCCATCCCTAATGGCACTCTATTCCCTATATAGTTCACTACTTTTCTGGTCAAAAGTAGTGCACTATATAGGTCATAGAGTTCCATTTGGGACACAAGCTTTGAATGTTCCATTGTTTGCATTGTGCTCCAAACAGCCGTTGAGTGGCCTACTCGAATCAAAGGACAAAGTGATCCCAAGGCATTGATCTAGGTTGAACTTTCTTTAGATAAATGATCAACAATAGGAAGTTAAGACTTTTTTTTCTTCTTTTTCCCCCCTCACGTGTATGAAAACAAAGCCACAGTGGAATTAAGGATTACTTAGTTCAAATGAGTAAACCATTAAACTGATAGCTATTTGGTGCACATACGGCACCAAGTTGCATTGGTTCAGTTGACTAAATACACTTTTACAGTATGCACAGGTTTCAGATAATGCAGCTATATTCATATGTAGATACAACATCAGATGAAATCCAGCAGCATCCCCGTTTCATTCACATGTTCACTACAGAGCATGTTCGCTATGAAGCAAATTGAACGTCACTGGTCAAATCAGCTACAGTAATCAAAGAAGGATTAAAAAAAATAATTGTGGCAAATAAATAAAACAAAAAGTGATGGATTGAGGCCAAATTCTTAATCTTTGTTTTCAATCAGACACCAGAGTCATTTCATTCTCTGGAGTCACAATTCATCCTTCAAGGCTCATAGGGTCACGATCTCTAATAAACTAAGATAAAAGGTTATCTCATGCCCAAATGTCCAATACCATCCTTGGTTATGTAGGCAGGGTATGTATCAGTTTTCAAAAGTCATACCTATAATTCTTCACCTCTGTCAACCATTTTACAGTATCTTCACGCTGTTTTAAGTTTGGCTAATGGGTGTTTTTCTTTTTTGCAACAGATGAATGTACATATTGAGATAGAGCGACATTGTTTTGGTAGTAACTGTAAACAGGAAATGTTGTCTGGAGTCCAGTGGCGTGCTAGTCCCAAGTCGTACTGACTTCTTCTTTTAAAATGTACCTCTGTATTTCTCCAATTCAAGATGAGCTCTTCTTCTCCTATATCAGTGTTGTTCCTGGGGAGCAAGCCATCAAATTGAAGAAGCTCAAATAATGTGTCAAATACATATCAGTCAAAGTATTAATCTAGGGCAGATTATGCCTTGTTTTAGAAGAAAAAGCATTTTAAATGGAGATTCTCTAATGAGCATGCTTTTAAGTCTAGAACTAGTCTTTATCTGTGTTAGGTAAACCGGCTGTCAATGTTGTATTTATGCAACTCATTGTGGGAATGGCAATAATGGCATTTAGTAAATCTCTAGACAGTGACTAATTAACTGATCTATAGACTTAAGATAAATGTAATTGATATGACATACAACATGTGTGATTGATGTGCTATTATGATGAATTAATACCTACATCTTGAGTAAAGGAAGTATTCTGTTGATGAATTCCATTGGCTGAATTTGCACCACCATGCACCTGAAAGAGATTCATGAAAGAAGCGTGCATTTACACTATTCAAACTCATATATCCTGACTTTTGTATCGAACATCCTTCG
This sequence comes from Oncorhynchus nerka, assembly GCF_034236695.1. Classification (NCBI taxonomy): domain Eukaryota; kingdom Metazoa; phylum Chordata; class Actinopteri; order Salmoniformes; family Salmonidae; genus Oncorhynchus; species Oncorhynchus nerka. The sequence goes on along the minus strand of NC_088417.1, from coordinate 51,171,053 downwards.
GTACCACTTTATATTAAATTACTCTGAAACCATGTATTTATGTGGTTGTTACAAAGGCAAGTACAATGTAATTGCAGTGTTGTTAGTACTTTGTTACATGGTACATTCTTGCCGTTCAAGAAACACGTTTTTTTTTAAATTTTCCAATCAAACTCATGTTACCATTGTGGGTAAAGGTTTCTGTGACAAACTATCGCAAGGAGATGACAGTAGTGGAAAAAGTACCCAATTATCATACTTGAGTAAAAGTAACGTTACCTTAATAGAAAACAACTCAAGTTAAAGGAAAGTCACCCAGTAAAATACTTGGGTTTAAAGTAAATGTAATTGCTTAATGTACTTAAGTATCAAAAGGAAAAATACGAATAATTTCTAATTACTTATATTAAACAAACCAGATGACACGATGTTCCTGTTTTTTTAATTTACATATAGCCAGGGGAACACTCCAACCCTCAGACATCATTTACAAACGAAGCATTTGTGTTTAGTGAGCCCGTGAGATCAGAGGCAGTAAGGATGATCAGGGATGCTCTGAATTGGACCATTTCCCTGTCCTGCTAAGCATTCGAAATGTAACAAGTACTTTTGGGTGTTAGGGAAAATGTATGGAGTAAAAAGTACATTATTTTCTTTCAGAATATAGTGGAGTAAAAGTTGTCAAAAATGTAAATAGTAAAGTACAGATACAGAGAAAAAAAATCAGACTTAAGTAGTACTTTAATGTATTTTTTCATACGTATTTTACACCACTTGGAGACGATAGAGTGCCACATTTAGTTGCACACACATTGTAGGAATTGTTCTGCCAAAACCATGACACGGCCTAACTTTTAGTGCCTGCAACTGTAGCTTGAATTACATTAAATTAGGGTGACTGTAAGTCGCTCTGGATAAAAACTAAGTTTAATAGGGAAAAACAATCACAGTCATTGCAAGTAGACCCTACTTCAAAATAGTCACTATAAAACAAAATCTGTCCCAGAAAGGCAAAACAAGTGCTAGCTAGAGGTGGTCCTGTTCTAGTTTACCTCGCTCTTGTCTGGGTGCGTGCGCATGGCCTGCACCAGCTGGTCCACTTCCTGGTTGTGCTCCAGGGCTCCCCTCAGAGCCTCCTCTGTGCTCATGAGCCGCTGGCGCAGAAGTGTCACCTCCGAGTCCAGGGTCGACGGGTCCAGCATAGAGTAGCGCCTGTGATCTGGGGGCGAGCCCCTCTCCCTGCCCTGAGAACACACATATAAAGCGTAGGGATCAACTGGGTGTTCGTTAGGCACTAAAATAAATAAAACCGACTTTAACAGGAATAGACTACTTTGACTTTTATAGTTGTGGGCCCTAATGAACACAACCCTGTTTAGTTATTCAATCCATTGCTGGACAAATGTGGAGGGCTACATCTGTCATTGCTAGGTCTGCCTTTGATATGAATACACAGAGTCAAACATATTTTAAATCATATAGGATACAGACATGAATGAAATAATAGCCAAATACTGTATCCACTTTAAATAAGAAACATGGAACATTTATAATCTTAATCACGTAGAGCTTTTCTACTTCTAGACCAGAGTTCATCTTTGTGAGAACACAACAAACTGTGTCACATTGATTAGTACACAGCATAGCAAAACGTTTAACAAAGAAAACAAGCATTCCTCCTCGTTTCAGCCTGTTTACTCCCGTTTGGTTACTAGTGAATACAACCCTAAGTTGATGGACACACAATGTGATGCGTAGCCAGCACTGTGATTGACATCTCCCAGCCCCTCCCCTCTCACCAGCAGGAGCAGTTTGTCTCTCAGGGTCTTGATGTCATCCTGGAGTTTCTGCTCCTTCACCCTCCACTCAGCCTTGTGCACCTCTCGGCTCAGGTCTCGGTCCAGGCCGGGCGAGTGGCGAGGGGAGTCCAGCAGTAACACCCTTAACTCGTTCAGACTCCTGACACAAGGGGGCGATACAATAAAGAGTACCGTTAAGATTTACCCTTGCCTTCCTGATTCAGGGTAGCCTGGTCCCAGACCTGATTGTGCTCTTGCCAACTCCAATTGTGTCATTTGCATGACAATTCCCCAGAGTTGGCAAGAGAGCAGAAAGAGACTGGCACCCAGGCTAGATTCAGGGTTGTTTCACTATCTATGATACATGGCATATTTGTTTTTCTCTATGAAAGGCAGTTGACACAGTCAAATACTGCAAACGTAGGTGCCCTAAGAGTCACTGAGATACATAATGTTGTGCTGTTGTCCTTTCAATAAATGTTTGCTTATATTTCCAGGCCTAAGCGCTGTGCGTAATCTCCCTAAATGCCTTAGACTGAGGAATGGGACACTTTAAAGTAACATAGCATTCTCAGCTATGACAAGGCAATGATTTGAGGGGTGAAAAGGCCTTTTAGGCCTACTTTTAATCAGGCTAATTTTCTCCATTACCTTAACTGCTTTTAACCTAAGTGGATTGATCCTCATAAAACAGATGTCTAGCATACGTCTAGTGACTGCATATCACAAAGACGAGTTGCGACTGTTTTGTCAGTCTTTGAAAACGCATGACTCTAGCACAAAATACTGTATGTGTAAAGACGGGGGACAGTTTCATACAAGTGCATTAGCAAACATCTAATCTCCTTCAGATGAATGTAAGCTATATCTTGTAGCTTTGGGTGGGCTGCCATGTTTTATTCCGTATTTCAAAGGGAAAATACTGAGCTGTGGTGTAAAATCAATAGTGTTCCCTCCTTCTCTCGCCATTAAATGACCTCTCCTTCTTCAGTAGCTCCTGGCTAATGACAACCAGCTGTCCCGATGCATCATGGGACTTCTTGGTCATGCACTCAAGGTCGGCCTCCAGGCGCATCTTCTCCTTGACCAGGGCATCGCCCTTCTTCTCACCCAAGCGAACTTTGCCCTCCAAGGCTGGTGGACAAAAAGAAGTTTGAGAAGGATTTAGAGTTAAATGTTTGGTTTGGACCAACAAGTACTGCAATGTCGGCACCTTAAATATATATACACTGAACAAAAATATAAACGCAAAGTGTAACAATTTCAAAGATTTTACTGAGTTACAGTTCATATAAGGAAATCAGTCATTTGAAATAAATGAATTAGTCCCTAAACTATGGATTTCACATGACTGGGAATACAGATATGCATCTGCTGGTCACAGGTATCTTAAAAAAAGGTAGGTGCGTGTATCAGAAAACCAGTCAGTATCTGGTGTTACCACCGTTTGCCACATTCAGCGCTACACATCTCCTTTGTATAAAGTTGATCAGGCTATTGATTGTGGCCTGTGAAATGTTGTCCCAATCCTCTTCAATGGCTGTGCTCCATATTGGCTGGAATGGAACACGCTGTTGTACACGGTAAGTATGCAGGCCATGGAAGAACTGGGACATTTTCAGCTTCCAGAAATTGTGTACAGATCCTTGCGACATGGGGCTATGCATTATCATGCTGAAACATGAGGTGATGGCGGTGGATGAATGGCACGACAATGGGCCTCAGGATCTCATCACGGAATCTCTGTGCATTCAAATTGCTATCGATAAAATGCAATTGTGTTTGTCGTCCGTAGCTTATGCCTGCCCATACCATAACCCCACTGCCACCATGGGGCACTCTGTTCACAACGTTGACATCAGCAAACTGCTCTCCCACACGTGGTCGGTCGTTGTGAGGCCGATTCTCTAAAATGACGTTGGAGGAGGCTTATGGTAGAACATTAAATTCTCCGTCAACAGCTTTGTTGGACATTCCTGCAGTCACTATGCCAATTGCACATTCCCTCAAAACAGTGGCACTTTGTTGTGTGACAAAACTTCACATTTTAGAGTGGCCTTTTATTGTCCCCAGCACAAGGTGCACCTGTGTAATGATCATGCTGTTTAATCAGCTTCTTGATATGCCATATGTGGCAGGTGGATGGATTATCTTGGCAAACATTTTTTGTGCGTATGGAAAATGTCTGAGATCTTTTATTTCAGCTCATGAAACATAAGACCAACACTTTACATGTTGCGTTTATATTTTTGTTTAAAAAAAAGGATATGTATATTCAGTTGACAGTCAGTGAAATGTTTTATTTTTATTATTCATTTGTTTTATTATTAATTCATTTAGTTTTATCATTTCATTACTTTACTTTTTTTTCCATGCAATATATTTGAGAGTAAATGTTCTCAGGCAATCAAATACTGTACATGTAGTTGATAGAGAATGAATGTGTCGTATTTGTCAAGACATTCATGGAGTGCAAAATACAATAAATAGAAAAAAGAGATTACATACATACACACATCTATTGACTTGAATCGGTTCTGGATATCAAAGAATGTTCAATAAAAGGTGGAGATATACTCCACACACTATATTCTATGCTCCCATGGGAATTTATTTGACAATGTCTCTGAAGACCAATCAGGTCTTCATCAGTGTGCAGAGTCTCTTTTCACCTTTTACGCAACATATCGTAGTCGTAGCAGTATCATTTACCAGTTATCTGTGATTTGAGGGCATCAACATGTGATGTGAGAGTAGAGACCTCTCTTTCTCTTTTGGTCAGATTATCCATAGTTTCTGAAAGAAATGTAAAACCACCGTTGGTCAAAAACCTTGGAATCTAACTACCGTAAAACTTCAATTAAAAGCCTGGGCGTTTATTTGCTTAAATCAATGAACACAACAGGCGCTTATTAGAGAAAGGCTTCTATTTCCTTAACGCATACAGCTTTTGCTCATTTGCATAGTACATTTTGTTTAATTCTAGCATTCACTTCCAGCATTTTAATGAATTTCTTCATTTCCTTCACTAATGTGTTATCCTTCACACACTGTGTCATGTTTGTTTTGTTTTAGTATGCCTCTTGACAGAATAATTATTCTCCTCTTTGACTGTGCATTTTCGGCAGTTCTTACTTTTATCACGAGGACGATCGGACGATTTCTGCAATAATGTCTATCTGCAGACTGTGGTTACTACATGCCGCACCCACTAAATCCTGCGCCAGCAGTTCTGTTAACTTTACGGCGAGGGAAGTACGTAGCTAGTGTTGCCAACCCAACTCTTGCGTGGCACTACTGGGTAGTGAATACCTTTGCTGTAACGTTAAAATAACTATGGGAAAGCAGTGTTTAGCAGGGGGTGAAGGACACTGTGTGCCGGTGTCCTAGATTTATTTTTTTATAAACCTTTATTTAATTAGGCAAGTCAGTTAAGAACAAATTCTTATTTACAATGACGGCCTACCCCGGCCAAACCCTAACGACACTGGGCCAATTGTGCTCTGCCCTATGGGACTCCCAATCACGGCCGGTTGTGATACAGCCTGGAATCGAACCAGGGTCTGTAGTGACGCCTCTAGCACTGAGATGCAGTGCCTTCGACCTCTGCACCACTTGGGAGGCTGCTAGATAGCTAACAGCCTCAATGGCAGTTGGCGTGGCATAAAGTAAGTGGGTGCAGCATCTAGTAAACACAGTCTGCAGATAGACCCTTCTCGATTTCTGTCTTTACACCCGATGTTGACTGTTTTGTGCATGCCAGTTAGCTAGCAGTTCTCAGCTGTTAGCAGCCAAGGGCTAGCAGTTTCTTACTGGGAATAAAAACGGATGATTCCAATAACTGAAGTTTTACGGTATGCAAGGTCCTCAAAGTACAATCAAAAGCCTGCAGAGGTCTGACATTTGAAATGCTTTACTATAACAGCGGTTGGACATTAAGGGTCTTTAAAACCATCCTCATTTTCCTAAACATATGTTTACAGTAACAATACAATTTAATTAGCCAGGTTAACATTTACGATACCTTCAACATTCTGTTTTAGCTTCATCTTTTCCTCCAAGATGTCATTATTTTCTATAACCTGAGAGGGAGACAAAATTGAGAGTTAAAATCCATGACAACTCATTGCTTTAGTTGTTTATTGAAGGACAAGATATGGAAACACACAAGGAACTAGAAAAGCATGGATATCATGTGGAAGTATTTTACTTGTGTAAAGAATGTTTCTAGAAAGCTAGCATTATATCACATGAATAAGGACATTAGCACCCTTTAGCGCTCTAAACGCAACATTAGTGCATTTTATAGTTGGGTCACAGGACTCTAATCTCATGTGGAGCACAGCATAGCATATACAACCAATGCTACCACAGTTATCCCCCCGGAGGACTCACGTTGGCATCCTGTGGCATGTGGTGGTCATCCTGCACTGCCTGCAGCCGGTTCTCAGTCACCCTCAGCTTCTCCTCCAGGCTGTAGAGCTCCTGTCTACTCTGGGCCTCGGCCTTCTGCAGGGCCTTGTAGTCCACCATCTTCTTCTCAGCCAGCTCCAAGCGCTCCTGGAGCTTGTCTCGGGCGCCGTCCTGCTCCCCCTGCAGCCTCTCCAGCTCGCCCACCCTCAGCTGGGCCTTCTGGAACTTCTCCCAGACCTCCCTCAGCTCCAGGGCCTGCTGGTCACTCCTGGCCTTCGTCTGGGCCTGGCTATTCCAGTTCTGGCTGTTCTCGACCAGCTGGTCCTTGGCATCCTGCAGGCGTGAGCGCAGATCGTCACGCTCCTTGGCCAGCATGGCTGCCTCGATCTCATGCCTGGTCTTGAGATTCTCCAGCTCCAGCTGGTGCTCCATGCGCAGGCTCTCCAGTGTGGTCCTCAGCTCCTGGGGCTCCTGATCCTGGCCTTTGGTTGAAATGCTGGACAGCGAGGCCTTCAGGTCCTCAAGGGAACGCTGGTGGTCGTTGACCAGGGTGTCCAGCTTGACCTTGAGGAGAGGGATACAAGATTAGAGAGAGAGAGAAACCTACATTTCCAAATGAGTAATTTAATTCCCTTTATGTTCTGAGAATAGTGCCTCTCACCTTCCAGTTGTCCATCATCTCCATGTTCTCTGTAGAGGCCTGCTGGACTTTCTGCTTCAGCTCAATGATCTCCTGGCTCTGTTTGTCCACCGTGGCTTTCAGTTTGTCTGTCTCCTCCTGGCCCGTTGCCACTGCAGCCTCGTACTTCTCCCTCAGCTGGCTGCTCTCCTTGTGGTGCTCCCGGCCTGCCGTCAGGAGCTGCTCCCGGAGCAGAATGGTTTCCGACTTGGCCACCGGCCCCTGGGTGGAGTCCCCGTCCTTGGCCGCATCCCGGAGCCGGACCTGGAGCTCCTCGATCTCGGCCCGACGCAGAGCCAGTTCATCCTCCAGCTGCATGACGCGGCTCTGCTCCTCAACTGTGCTTTGCTGTGGAGGCAGAGTGAGAGAGAGAGAGAGAGAGACCATCATTGCCTTAATGTGGTTTGAGTCATTACTGAAACAGTCAGGAGTATCGTTCCCGTAACAGAATGACCGGATACTGTCAGTCCTGTAACGGGGATGACGTCTTTGGCATCTTTCAAGCACCAAGCGTCCAAATAAAATACTTGATTACAGCATGCAGGCCCAGGAAAAGAGGCCTTTTGAGAATCATATGAACGTACAAGCTGGGCCAGCAGACTGCTCCGCATTACAGTGGAAATCCCTTGGTTTGAGGAAATGCTTTGCTCGCAGACATCAAGAACAAGTTGAGCTTTTAAAATCAGCAGGTGCAATACAACCTAATCAGAAGAAAGCAAGCCATTCTTTGCTATTTTGTCACTAAAGAAGCCAGGCAGATGCACAAAGCCCACACAGAAACCCCCAGACATAACACTACACATAGATAGGCAATCACTAGGACCACACATAGCAATTAAAATGTGACATTTTCAAACATCCAATTAAAAATGACAGAACTCCATGTTTGGCAGAGCAGACATAATGACACGGGGTGCATAGTATGTTAATACAGACCATTGAGGCAAAATCAACGCTACAGTTGATAGGTTTCTAGGAAAAGTAGTTATCAAAAAAGGCAAGATTGACTTCGCAACATCAACGTCGTCAAAAATAGACAACTGGGAATCAAACAGTTTAGATAGCTGAACGAAACGACGAGTCCATTTTGTTTCACCTTGGTTCTCTTACCCAACCTCAATGGTGCTGCATCAAGTCTGCGTCTTCCCTGTAGGTAAAATCAGTATATTTGTAGCTCTATATAACATTCATGACCCAAATGTGCTAAGTGTGTTTCACCACAAAATGATTGTGTGACAGTATATATCTGTACATAACTGTATAAGGCAAGATTTTGATCCTCAGCAGAACTTAATGGAAGTTTCACATTGGTGCTAATTCTAATATTATGCCACCAATTTAACCTCCTTATAAACTAAAGTTACGACATCAACAGTGGAAACGACGCTGACTACAGCTGACAATTGCTCCAGCATTACACCCTGCGAACTCAAACAAGATTTTTGTGAGTGGGCGGCAAAAGGAACAAGGAAAGAGAGCCAAGAGAAATAGAGCTGAGAGCCAAGAGAGAAATAGATAGAGGCTGTGTCTGGCACACTATTCCCCATAGAGCACATATGGCTCTTGTCAGAAGTAGTGCATGATATAGGCAATAGGGTGCCATTTGAGACGCGATAGAGAGGTTTTCTATTGGATGTGAGGCCAATTGTTCATTCATTAATGAAATAATCAATTCAGGTTACACTTGTGCAATTTGTTTGCCTGACTACTCAGACTCCTTGTTCCGGCCAAACGCTACACCACGTCCACAGACATTCGTTTCTTATCCGCAATGAGTCTGGATCTGAGTACCTCTCTGACCCATCACCGAATGCGAACACATTCAGGGATTTCTGATTGGTCCAGAAACCTATGGGTTGGGTCAGAGCCAGAACACACGTAGGTAAAGTGGCGGTTTGAAAATTCGTCATTGGCTTTGATACTCTGATTGGTTAAATTACTTTGTTTTGTACAATGCCCCACGTCACCACAAACAACGTCAATGATGGCAGTCTCAGACTAAAGTATTTAGCAACGACAGAATAGCGGAAGAGTTTAGTGTGAGTCATCAGGCTTGAAATTTGTTTCTCTCAACATGAAACCTAATATCTGTACAGAGCATTCCTGGCATTGGTAAATAAATCAGGGCAATGGCACCCAATTCTGATTGTAGTCTATGCCGTTAGATGAGGTAACTGACAGGATTTTCTGTATGAGTGACTGAGTTTGGAGACAGGTGCAGGGCAGGAATGATAAGGATTTGTGCTGCAAGTCCCACAGCAACCAAAACAAAAGATACAGGGGAGAAGAGCAAAGAAAATGGATACAGGCAGGGGCTCTAGGATGGGCTATCAGTTACCCGATTCACCTCTAATTCTTTCTGAAGCTTTTCTGCTCTCGACTTTTCGAGGAACAGATTCTGCTCAAGCTGCCGAAAACGGGCATGCTCCAATTTCGTCTGAGTCTACAGAGAGGAAAGGAGAACGGAGAGAGACCAGAGGTAGAAAAAAAGACAAGACACAGAAACCTGTACAGATTGAAGAGGCTGTGTGAAAAATACACATCACATGGGATTTTCTGTAACAGTTGTCAAAAGATTGGAGGAGGATAGACATTTACATTTTAGTCATTAGGATTAAGTGCCTTGCTTAAGGGCATATTAGTCAGATTTTTCACCTCGTCAGCTCAGGGATTCAAACCAGTGACTTTTCCGTTACTGGCCCAAGGCTATTAACCACTTGGCTACCTGCCGCCCCTAAACATTGAAAATGTGAAACGTCCCTGTCTATCTTTCTCACTTCTTGTTTTAATCACTATATGTTTGGCACAAGCTTTTGGTCACTCTAACCTAACTGAGCATCATAGTGTCGATCGCTACCAGCCTACTACTCAATAACTTTCACATTACACTATAGAAAGAGCAAAATTCGATCACTTTTGCTAAAGTAATCTTACAAAACACACATTCTCATACCTTCAAAACATGTTTATCAAACTATTGATCTAAGCTTTTTACCAAATGGTAGATAAATACCTCAAGGTCTCCTTTGGTGATTGACTCTTCCTCCACTCTGAACTGAAGGTCTTCCACTTTCCTGTAATAATACGTCGGCCACAAGGTGTCAGGGAAGTGCCACAGAAGAGCATCACGACCCAACAAATGGTTTCTAAAACAATTTACAGTACAGTGACTGCATACATTTTTGACATACATATTTGAGCCCTCCTCTAAACAACTGAGCTACACAGTACCACACCTGGTTCAAATACATACGGACAGAGCATGAAGTAGAACTAAATAGGTGTGGGTACTCATTTCATCATAAAAGGTGCCAGTACTCCAGCAGTAAAAAATTAGAGGAGTCGGACTCAGTACACTGTATAGGAAAGCATTGTCCCACTTCAAGAACTGCATACAGTATGTCAATTCAATCACTTGAGGTACACTTGACTGAGCTTGCCCTGTGCAATGGAATAGTCCCAAAAGTGCTAAATACTCCCACCCTGAAAACTGGTCAGGTTAAATGAAGCGCACTTTAAGTATGTGAAAGTGTTTGACATATGTATTTGGCACAGGTCTGATCACAGCACCGACAACCATGGATCCGTTCCAAATGGCTACCCTATTGAAAAAAGTATTACTATATAGGGAATAGGGTGCCATTGGGACGCATATTATCTCTTTTACTGGAACAATAGATTCTATTCACAGCTGAAAGTTCTACCAAAGATGGCTAATGCAGCTAGCTAATAAAATGTGTATTTTAAAAGCAGGGCATATGAAAATGACAATGCCCTAGCAATGTTCTTCTGAGTACCATAAATGGAATAATAGAGGGGATTTTCGCACTTGAGGAAGGTTTAAGCATTGGTTTCAATTGCCGAAATGACAATAGTAATATCCTGTTGTCATGAAAGTGGATATATATATATATATATATATATATATATATATATATATTCAATTGCTCTGAGCAATTTAGTATTTATATATTTTTGTGCCACAAATGAATCATTCCATAGAAATCCCTGACAATGTACCTTTTCTCTTCTTCAAGCTGATTGACCAGCTCTACTTTGTCCTTCTGAGTGCTTGCCAACAGAGTTTTGACTTGCTGGAGGTTGCTTTCAGTCTCGGTGACATACTGTAATCAGAGAAAAAAACATATCAGGGATGAGCTATACCATGCTATCACTGAGTGCTTTGACAAGTTCTCAGTAAATACACTTACCCATACTAATTTAGGCCTCGTTTACATCTACAGTGAAGTGTACAATGAAAAGAAACATTGATGGATGAATCATGTTTTATTTGTCAAGTTGAGTAGATTTCTTTGTGAAGTCTGTAGATTACACTATAAGGGGCAGTTTCCCAGAGGGTCGTTCCACCTTAATAAAAAGCACAAGAAAGAAGATTTTCGACAGCCGCCATCTCAGATTGTTCTGAAATCGTTTCTGTTGTTAGGAACATATAAGATTAGCATTCCTGCAACATTATTTTGATGAAATATAATGTGATCTCTGAATTAAGCTAATTGATTGCACCCAAATCATCACTTTTAATTTATAGGATTCTTATAAAAGGACCAAACCTTTTTCTAACAATGAGTTACACATTTTCAAAATCTATCAGTCTGACAAGTAGTATGGAGCTGTGACGCTGAATTTTGTTTCTTCATCCTATGTTATGTATTCTCAGTGAATTTTGTGTATCCCATCCAACATCCTAATGTTACCAGGTTCTGACCACTACATGGTGCTGTTCCTGCTATTAGGATTTTTTTTTTTTTTATGTATTTTCACATCTCTCCAGAGATGTTCGATCGGGTTCAAGTCCAGGCTCTGGCTGGGCCACTCAAGGAAATTCAGAGACTTGTCACGAAGTCACTCCTGTGGTGTCTTGGCTGTGTGCTTAGGTTCGTTGTCCTGTTGGAAGGTGAACCTTCGCCCCTGTCTGAAGTCCTGAGCGCTCTGGAGCAGGTTTTTATCAAGGATCTCTCTGTACTTTGCTCCGTTCATCTTTGCCTCAATTGTAACTAGTCTTCCAGTCCCTGCCGCTGAAAAACATCCCCACAGCATGATGCTGCCACCGTAGACCAGAGAATCTCGTTTCTCATGGTCTGAGAGTCCTTTAGGTGCCTTCTGGCAAACTCCAAGTGGGCTGTCATGTGCCTTTTACTGAGGAGCGGCTTCCGTCTGGCCACTACCATAAAGACCCGATTGGTGGATTGCTGCAGAGATGGTTGTCCTTCTGGAAGGTTCTCCCATCTCCACAGAGGAACTCTGGAGCTCTGTCAAAGTGACCATCAGGTTCTTGATAACCTCCCTGACCAAGGCCCTTCTCTCCTGATTGTTCAGTTTGGCAGGGTGGCCAGCTCTAGGAAGAGTCTTGGTGGTTCTTAACTTCTTCCATTTAGGAATGATGGAGGCCACTGTGTTCTTGGAGACTTTCAATGCTGCAGAAATGTTGTGGTAACCCTGCCCAGATCTGTGCCTCAACACAATCCTGTCTCAGTACTCTAAGGACAATTCCTTTGACATCACGGCTTAGTTTTTGCTCTGATATGCACTGTCAACTATGGGACCTTATATAGACAGGTGTGTGCCTTTCCAAATTGTGTCCAATCAATTTAAATTACAACAGGTGTTCTCAAAACAAGCTGTAGAAATATATCAAGGATGATCAATGGAAATAGGATTCACCTGAGCTCAATTTCGAGTCTCATAGCAAATAGTCTGAATGGTTTTGTTAATAATAAAAACCTGTTTTCACTTTGTCATTATGGGGTATTGTGTGTAGATTGATGAGGATGTTTATTTATTTAATGCATGTTATTATAAGGTGTTAATGTAGCAAAATGTGGAAAAAGTGAAGGGGTCTGAATACTTTCCGAATGCACTGTATATACTGGTTGTTGGGGTGGGATTGGTGTGGGGTGTGGAGGGTCTGTGGTTGGCTTTTGTCCATTTCTTTGTCTTACTCATCGTTAAAAAAAACTTTGGATGTTAGGTACTATAATTGAATATTATATTATTAATAATTATTGTATGCTATCAATTAAAATGGCCAATTTGGGTGCAATCAATTAGCTTAATTTCTCAGAGATCAAATTATATTTCAACAAAATGTTTCCGTAATACTTATCTTATCTGTTTTTAACTACAGAAACGATTTCAGAACAATCTGAGATGGTGGGTATCATGGCTTGCTGAAATTTTAAATAAAGGTAAATATATATATATATAAATGACATGGAACAACCCCAGACACAGATACTTTTTAGTCCTGGACTAAAACAACTATTTCAATGGAGAATCACTCAAAGCACACCCCGGGGCGAACCAGAGCACATTAGATATGCTTTCCTGCAAGTGTGTGTTTGTGTGTGTCAGTCAGTTCCAATGATGTACAGCACACACTACTACAATAACATTATTTCAGTGGATAATCACCATTGAGAACGCTTTTTAGTCTTGGATTAGGCTTAAACTGGCTGGGAAACCAGCCCTGTATGTTGTCAACTTCCATATCTAACAGATGAATATGTCTGACAGATATGCAGTTGCTTTTCTCTTAATTCAGTCAAGAGCCCTGTCATTGCGTGACTCATCAACATCTGCAGACTCATTGGGATGACATATTAGGATATTTCCCTGGTTGAGTCATAGAGTGGGTGCTGCTGATTTGGCTGGTGTGAGTGTGTAGTCTGCAGTGACCGTGACAGCATGCAACTACAGATGTAGGATCTTAATTTGAGCCAGTTATTTACAGCAGGAAAATAGTCCTGCACCAACAGGAAATGTGAATTATTATGTGGATTATAATTATTGGATTTTTTTTGTAGGGCTTGATATATTTTGAAGTGGAAATTACAAACCTTAGAAGCCTTTTAAAATCTTGAATACACTACAAGTTTGCATTTCCTGCTGTGCAAAAACATTCTCAGCAACAAAAGAGTGATCAATTTAAGATCCTACATCTGTATAATGACAACCTATTCCCTATGTAGTGCACTATATAGGGGATATGGTGTCAATTCAAATGCCCCTTTTCACTGCACACGACATGCTCACACTCAAGTGCACTATATAGGGAATATGGTGCTATTTTGGAGGTAGCCACACTGTCACCACTGTCCTTGCACGGCCCCAACGGCTTTTATGGCTAATTACCATCATCATCACCCGTGTTGGAATTAGTTACTTGGGAAAGTAATATATTACTCGTCACATTTAACAAAAGTAAAGTGTTACTTTACAATATTTCTTTGTGTGGAAAGTACTGCATTATTATTAGTTAAATTACTTTGTGTTAGTTTCATGAAAAAAAATCTCAATCTCAGTTTGTTTGACTGTCGGAGGAGGGAGCAAGGTAAGCCGCGCATGCTCTACCAAAGATAAGCGACTAACTAACTCAGGTTTGATCACTAGTTTCCCCTTTCATCTGTGGCGCTGCTTTCCTGTGCTAGTCTACAAGTGATATACACCGAGAGTAGAAAACATCAAGAACACCTGCTCTTTCCTTGACAGACTGAGCAGGTTAAAGCTATGATCCCTTATTGATGTCACTTGTTAAATCCACTTCAGTCAGTGTAGATGAAGGGGAGGAGACAGCTTAAAGAAGGACTTTTAAGCCTTGAGAAAATTGAGACATGGATTATGTATGTTTTCCCCTTCAGACTGCCTAGAAGGACAGCATCCCGGAGTCACCTCTTCACTGTTGACTTTGAGGCTGGTATTTTAGACTGACAGGTTTCGGAAGAAAGATCTTTGTTTCTGGCCATTTGGGCCTGTAATCAAACCCACAAATGATGATGCTCCAGATACTCAACTAGTCTAAAGGCCAGTTTAATTGCTTCTTTAATCAGAATAACAGTTTTCAGCTGTGCTAACATTATTGCAAACAGGTTTTCTAATGATCAACTATCCTTTTAAAATTATAAACTTGGATTAGCTAACACAACGTCCCATTGAAACACAGGAGTGATGGTTGCTGATAATGCGCCTCTATAGATATTCCTTCTTTTTTTTTTTATCAGCCGTTTCCAGCTACAATAGTCATTTACAACATTAACAATGTCTACATTGTATTTCTAATTAATCAATTTGATGCTATTTTAAATGGACGAAAAAATATGCTTTTTTTTTCTTTTTCTAAGTGACCCCATATTTATTAACTTTAGTGTGTGTGTACATACAGTTGAAGTCAGACATTTACATACACCTTAGCCAAATACATTTAAACTCAGTTTTCACAATTCCTGACATTTAATCAGAGTAAAAATTCCCGGTCTTAGGTCAGTTACATGCTGACCAGACCGACTTATTTTAAGGATGTGAAATGTCAGAATATTAATAGAGAAAATGATTTATTTCAGCTTTTATTTCATTCATCACAATTTAAAGGGAATGCTACCAAATACTAATTGATATAAGCTTTTATTTCTTTCATCACATTCCCAGTTGGTCAGAAGTTTACATACACTCAGTTAGAATTTGGTAGCATTGCCTTTAAATTGTTTCACTTGGGTCAAATGTTTTGGGTAGCGTTCCACAAGCTTCCCACAATAAGTTGGGTGAATTTTGGTCCATTCCTCCTGACAGAGCTGGTGTAACTGAGTCAGGTTTGTAGGTCTCCTGGCTCGCACACGCTTTTTCAGTTTTCTATAGGACTGAGGTCAGGGCTTTGTGATGGCCACTCCAATACCTTGACTTTGTTGTCCTTAAGCCATTTTGCCACAACTTTGGAAGTATGCTTGGGGTCGTTGTCCATTTGGAAGACCAATTTGCGACCAAGCTTTAACTTGATGTCTTGAGATGTTGCTTCAATATATCCACATAATTTTCCTGCCTAATGATGCCATCTATTTTGAAAAGTGCACCAGTCCCTCCTGCAACAAAGCACCCCGACAACATGATGCTGCCACCCCCATGCTACACAGTTGGGATGGTGTTTTCAGTTTGCAAGACTCCCCCTTTTTCCTCCAAAAATAACGATGGTCATTATGGCCAAACAGTTCTATATTTGTTTCATCAGACTAGAGGACATTAATCCAAAAAGTACGATCTTTGTCCCCATGATTTTTTATGGCGGTTTTGGAGCAGTGGCTTCTTTCTTGCTGTGGGTCCTTTCAGGTTATGTCGATATAGGACTCGTTTTACTGTGGATATAGATACTTTTGTACCGGTTTCCTCCAGCATCTTCACAAGGTCCTTTGCTGTTGTTCTGGGATTGATTTGCACTTAGCGCACCAAAGTACATTAATCTCTAGGAGACAAAACACATCTACTTCCTGAGCGGTATGACATCTGTGTGGTCCTATGGTGTTTATACTTGCGTACTATTGTTTGTACAGATGAACGTGGTACCTTCAGGCATTTGGAAATTGCTCCCACGGATGAACCAGACTTGTGTCTACAATTTTTTTTCTGAGGTCTTGGCTGATTTGTTTTGATTTTCCCATAATGTCAAGCAAAGAGGTACTGAGTTTGAAGGTAGGCCTTGAAATATATCCACAGGTACACCTCCAATTGACTCACATTATGTCAATTAGCCTATCAGAAGCTTCTAAAGCCATGACATAATTTTCTGGAATTTTCCAAGCTGTTTAAAGGCACAGTCAACTTAGTGTATGTAAACTTCTGACCCACTGGAATTGTGATACAGTGAAATAATCTGTCTGTAAACAATTGTTGGAAAAATTACTTGTGTCATGCACAAAGTAGATGTCCTAACCAGCTTGCCAAAACTATAGTTTGTTAACAAGAAATTTGTGGAGTGGTTGAAAAACTAGTTTTAATGACTCCAACCTAAGTGTATGTACACTTCCGACTTCAACTGATATACACAATGGATAGTCTATTGGTCACGTGAGTGTACAGCATATTGTACTTTCACTGTAAATATGTAGGCTATTACACTTTCAAATTAATTTGATTGCGTTTTTATATACTGTCTTTTTAAGCACACAAGCAAATTAATTTCCACCTGGTGGGATAATAAAGTTTTCAATTACTTTCCCTTTAAGGGGCGCAGGTTAGTGATTTTCATCACATATTGTTTTGGAGGCAGCTCTGCAGATTGGCCACTAGCTGGCACAGCCACAGTCATAACATCTGATTTTAAACCCATCCTTAACCCTAACCACACTGCTAACCCTAAGGCCTAACTTTAAATTAAGACCAAAAAGCAAGTGTCTGATTTCATAAATTTTTACAATATATCCAATTTTGGCCCATCTAGCGGAAATCGCTCGGTTCTGCCTCAAGGACAAGACTAATCTCAATAAATGTCAAATTGCTTAATAAGAAGCATTAGAAGAGCCAAAATGAATATAACCAATTGAACGACATATTGCAGGATAAGTCAATGTTAGAGTTTACATAGCTGGCCATAAATGGATGTTTCATGTTTCTTTTTGGATTGGTTATGCAGGCTTCTTCTTACCCATCCCTTTCTACTACAGATAATAATATGATTAGGCTATATCTTTACATTTAAAAAAACAAGTGTCAGATTGTCAGTTATTCCAATATATTTAATACCCCTGGATCTTCAAGTGACTAGGAAATATGGAAATATAGATTAGCCAAATTGTTTTACATGAGCATAACACAAAAACTAAGGACTAGCCAACTCTGTTACTACACTGTTGTTTATTTATTTTGTTGTCATGGAGCACTGATTGGGCTCAATGCTTCGAGATGAAAAATAAATGCTGCTCTCGGGAATGGCATGCTTTGAGCACTACCGAAAAGTGCTATTTGCATTTGAAAAATGTGTGCCATATGCTACATTTGCTATAGGCCTATTGTTTAGGTTTATGTTGGTGACACTTTGATATCTCGGTAATTTGCAGATGTTTAAGTCTGTCAAAAGTGTGCGAGTTTGAGCATGTGTCCGTTAGAGCTATGGATTTTTTTTTTTTATCAGCACGAATTAGATTGAGCTATAAAAGCGCCACTGGTTGTCTTAAAGAAGTCTCTTTCCACTTTTACGGCTGCTGCGACTGAGTTTTGAGTGAAGGGAATGGGTACTGTCCTGTAAAATGCTTTCAAGTTTTTGGAGAATAGGTTTTGTGTACAGACTGGTGGCTGATTATTGGTCTATATTAATTATCCTTCCCACCGTCTTGATCAAGCGCTGAAGCTTGACATGGTCTTGTGCTCGTATGTTTCCAAAGACGCATGTCAGAACAAAGGACAGCGCACTCTGCAGGACAGATTTATAAAACAGTTGTAGGATATGGCAATCAACATTAAAATGGTTCAGTTTGCGTAAAAAAAACATTGTATGTGGCAGTTTCTTTCTCTTTGCAAGAATACAGTCATTGAATTTCAGTTTGTCTATTTCGATTCCCAGATATCTATACGTGGTCACTCTATCGACGGATTCCCAATTGAACTTCGTAGGGGATAGTGCAGTTTCATTCCTTCTAAAAATCCATTTCAATCTCTTGTTTTCTTAACGTTTATTTCAAGAAAGTTATCTGCGCACCACTGGACTAATTGCGTACCACTGGACGAATTTGACAGTTTCTCTGTCAAAACCTTGGTCTGGGTGGAAAAACTCACAAGAGTGGTGTCATCTACATATTTAAAGAATGTGTGGGCTGGCTCAGAGGTTTTTTTGTTTTCATAGTTACAGATGTCAGGGCTACAGGGCGTAAGTCGTTATTTTCTTTTGGCCTGGTGTTTTTAGGTACTGGGACAATCAGCAACTTTTTCCATAAGTCTGGAATTGTCCCGCTGTCCAGTGACAGCTGGAATAGCTTCTGGAACGGTAGTGCAAGCTGGTTTGTGCATGCCCAGAGTGCCTTCCTGCTGAAGCTGTCTGGACCGTATGATTTTCTTGGGATGACATGTTGAAAGTGTTGTTTGACGTCATCACTGGGATTTGTATATCAACAGCTGGTATGCTGTCTACACTGTCCATGGCCATTTATGCTGCGATGTAAAATCACCCATGTCAAACCTTCAATAGAAATGGTTCAAAACATTTGCAAAGACAAGGTCATTATCGACAGTCATAAAATGTCTCTTTGGTTTGTAACCTGTGATGGTTTGCCAGACTTTCCTACTGTCATTGTCTTTAAAAACATTGTCTAATTTGTCTTTGTAGGCTGCCTTGCACTCCTTGATCTTGCTTTTGAGTCTCCTCTGAACATTTTTCCTTTCCTCTTTACTAGATTAAAAAACACGAGCAGGTGCACACCCAGAAAAATGTGTTTATCTGGAGGTGCTGACTAACGGCAAATAAACTTTTAACTATCAAAATAAAGAAAGTTGCACACTCCATGTATAAACTCCCAACAATTTAATGGGTATTTACCAACATTTCGCATCACTGTGCCTTTCTCAGGGTAATATCATGAATACTTGAACCAGGTTATGGAGACAAACAGTGCAATTAGTGCAAACAATGACACTAGTGAGGGGTGTGTCATAATTATTAAGTTAATTCAAATGAATTAGTGAAACTAATTTTTTTTTTTTTTTAAGTTTATGGCATATTAAATATATTACGCTATTGTTATCATATAGAAACAATTGAATATTGTACATCATATTAGCATCAACATGCATTGTTTAATTCAATTTCACATAATTGTTTCATATTTCATTTCATATTTGTTACATGTAATCTTTTGGTTCAACCTTAATGTATAATGAGCATCATCAACAGGGGGAACATATTTGGTGTACGCTAATAAGCTGTAGAAAGAATATATCAATTTATAAGACTTGTTCATAAAAAAGATTTGTTCATAAGAAGGGCATGAGATCAGTCAATATTCTGACCACTAGGGGTCAATGTTTTAGATACGATATCCAGTAAGCCTCCCTTTGCCGTAGTAGGATTTTGATGTTGCCTCCTTTCCTCTTTAGTGCCACATGATTTAAACACTTGTTTTTTTCTGGTTGATCGTGAAGAACACACAAGAGAAGCTTTGTCTGGCATGCATTTAGCAACTTTCTAGTGAAATAAATGCTAGCTTATTTCCTAGCTGTGTGCCTTTGACAGCATGGTTGGAGACATAAACGTAGGTATGGCTAGCCAAAGGCCAAGACGCTCTCTGTTTCCGCTATAAATACTGATTGGTTGAGAGCACTGGACTTGCTTTCCTTGGCCACGTTAGTTTTGCATCACCAGTGCCCTGGATGGGCGGATTTTTCATATTATTCCATTGCTCCGTAAATGAAATCTCCACCCAAAAAGGGGACTGGGCAATGCAAAAACTAGCATGCACCTTGTCTAGAAAAGAGAGATAACCATGGGAGATAACATTCAGCTTTGAATGGCTTTATGAATGTGAGGCTCAGCTTGCATGAGATTCTGATTCGTCAGAAATAGCTTACTGACTGATTTGTTTATGAACGATGAACATCTCCAGGCGAACCAAAGCGCATTAGAGATGGTTTATTTACAGTTTAGTCCCGGTTATGAGTCTAGTAAGCCAGTCCCCCCAGGATTCTGCGACAGAATGTTTTTGCAAAATCAACAATGATTGTGAATTTGACCAATCGCCTCACCTTTTCAGCCTAAAACAGTGAAATCATCGCAATATTATTGCATAAAACTGACCACAAAAAGAGGGCTTGCAATGTCATGGCACGATGATAAAAACTACCACTCAGGTTACTGCCTACCTGCAGGTGCTGGGCCTTGAGGACACTGAGCTCCTTCTCCACCTCACAGATGTGGCTGGTGGCTTTTGCCACCTCAGCCCGTTCCAGGTCCCTCTCGGCCAGCAGCTGCTCGATGTGCTGCTGTTTCTCTTTCAGTGCCTCCTGCAGCGCAGTAGTGCCTGAAATTTTACGGGCATAGCGCGACGACGTCTCTGTGAGCTATGGAGGGGGAGGGGAGGTTGTGTAGGGGGGAAGGGTGGTTGGGTAGGGGGATGAATGGGGGGAGAGAGAGAGGCGGGAAGGAGGTGAGAGAAACAAATAAGATTAGAGGAAATTTGTCTTGCAGCATTACAATTTTTTTTTATAAACACTCAATTTAAAAATGCAAGAAAAAAAAGGGGATTTCATAAATGATTTCTATGCTGCATGAAATAAGGGGCTTTCATGATATTTGAATTATTATTGAGGACATTTGTCTGGGAGCATTATTTTTAAAAAATAGGAGCAGACTAAAGATACTTTTGGTAATGTAGTGTATGTTGACACCTGCTCTTCGAACATCTCATTCCAAAATCATAGGCATTAATATGGAGTTGGTCCCCCCTTTGCTGCTATAATAGCCTCCACTCTTCTGGGAAGGCGTTCCACTAGATGCTGGAACATTGCTGCGGGGACTT
The DNA here is from genome assembly GCF_034236695.1 of Oncorhynchus nerka. NCBI lineage: Eukaryota > Metazoa > Chordata > Actinopteri > Salmoniformes > Salmonidae > Oncorhynchus > Oncorhynchus nerka. The sequence continues at coordinate 51,149,898 of NC_088417.1, read as the reverse complement.
GCTTCCATTCAGCCACAATAGCATTAAGGAGGTCGGGCACTGATGTTGGGTGATTAGGCCTGGCTCGCAGTCGGCGTTCCAATTCATCCCAAAGGCGTTCTATGAGGTTAAGGTCAGGGCTCTGTTCTTCAGCACTCAGCGGTCCCGCTCCGTGAGCTTGTGTGGCCTACCACTTCGTGGCTGATCAGTTGTTGCTCCTAGGCGTTTCCACTTCACAATAACAGCACTTACAGTTGATCGGGGTAGCTCTAGCAGAGCAGAAATTTGACAAACTGACTTCTTGGAAAGATTCACGTCTTCCACGTTGAAAGTCACTGAGGTCTTCAATAAGGCCATTCAACTGTGAATGTTTGTCTATGGAGATTGCATGGTTGTGTGCTCAATTTTAATACACCGGTCAGCAATGGGTGTGGTCTTTATAAAGACGTCATAAGTGTACAAATGGGTACCTCACAACAGAACACTTAAACTGGAATGACACTCAGTCACGGTTGCACAAAAATAACTGTGTGCAAACTACGCCCCCAAATATTCTAATGAGCCCCAGCCTCTAGGTGCTGAGCTTGGTGTGCTCTGGCCCATGTCAGGTTTGGTGTGGGCTGGCCTATGTTTGTGATGTGGTGAGGTTGTTCCTAGGTGCAGAGAAGAGACCAGACAAGGAATCAGTGGTTAAGGATAAACATAAATACTTTACTGAGAAACGGTAGCAGCAGGATCACAGCACACTAGAAAAACAACAAACACTAAGTCTCGAAAACGCACTCAGGAAACGAACACACATGGTAAACAATTTAAGCTTCTGCGAACGACAACAGTTCGGCAAACCAGAACTGACACTCGAACGGTCTAGTGAACGAGCTCGGCAGTGTGTTTTGAGCATATTTGCCCAGACGAGGAACTTGATCCAGTTGCTGGCCTGGGTGGAGACGAAACAGCAGAGGAACTTCTCCAACTCCTGGTTGGCCCGTTCCGTTATCCCATTAGACTCTGGGTGAAACCCAGAGGAAAGACTCATTGACACCCCCAACAGGGAGCAGAAGGCTTTCCAATACCGTGCGACGAACTGGGGCCCACGATCCGAGACAATGTCCTGGGAAAGTCTGTGTAGTTGAAAGACATGGGTAATCATGAGATCAGCGGTCTCCTTCACTGAGGGCAACTTGGGTAAGGTGATGAAATGGGCAGCCTTGGAAAACTGATCGACAACAACCAGGATAGTGGTAAGCCCGTGGGATGGGGGTAACTCTGTGATAAAGTCTACGGACAAGTGGGACCAGGACTGGCTGGGGATGGGCAGAGGTTGGAGCAACCCAGCCGGTCGCTGTCTTGAGGACTTGCTTTGGGCACAGGTGGAGCAGGCCGTAACGAAGGATCTCACATCCTCAATCATGTTGGGCCAACAGAATCTCCGCCTCAGGAACTCCAGTGTCCGATTAACCCTTGGATGCCCAGTTAATTTCAGAGGAGTGTCCCCATTGTAGTACCCGGGAACGGGCTGATCGCGGAACATAAAGTCTGTAGTGAGACCCAGCCAGGTTCTCGGGTCTGGGCTTGTCGGACCGTTGTATCAATACTCTATATCATGGGGGCCACAATGCGGGAGCTGGGGATAATGGGCTCGCAGTCCCTCTCCTCATTAGAGACATTGTGTTGGCGGGACAGGGCGTCTGCTTTCTAACTATTTTATCCCGGAGATAGGCTAGTGTGAAGTTGAACCTGTTAAAGAACAGAGCCCACCTAGCCTGGCAAGCGTTCAACCTCTTGGCTTCTTGAATGGAGACCAAGTTCTTATGGTCCGTCCAGATCACAAAAGGATGAGGTGTCCCTCCAACCAGTGTCTCCACCCCTCAAGGGCACACTTAACTGCCAAGAGCTCCTGGTTGCCTACATCGTTGTTGCGTTCCGCTGGCGATAACCACTTGGAGAGATAGGCACATGGGTGCAGGTTCTTGTCCCCCTCGTTCCGCTGTAAAAGGACCGCCCCTGCTCCGGTGTCTGAGGCATTCACCTCTACCACGAAGTGACGGGTAGGATCCGGATGGACAAGGATGGGTCCGGAGATCTGTGACCGCCCTCACCTTTACGGGGTCAAGCAGTCTTCCATTCATCTCGCTCCCTGATTCTCACCAGATTGTAAGCGTTGCGGAGGTCCAGTTTGGAGAAGAATTGGGCCCAATGGGCAAACTCCAAGACGGCAGACATCAGAGGTAGGGGGCAACGATTCTTAATTGTAATCCTGTTCAGCCCTCTGTAATTGATGCAGGGACGCAGAACTCCATCCTTCTTTCCCACAAAGAGGAAACCTGCACTAGCTGAGGATGTAGAGGAGTGAATGAAACCTGGCTCCAGCGACTCCCGGATGTAATTGTCCATGACTGCTGCTTCAGGGGTCAAGAGGGAGTACAGACGGCCCTGGGGAGGGGTGGAGCCGGGTAGGAGTTCTATGGCGCAGTAGTATGGACGATGAGGAGGGAGGGTGGCGGATTGCCTCTTACTGAAGGCCTCCCGGAGGTCAACGTACTCAGGAGGGAGAGTGGAAAAGTCTTGGTCTTCAGTGGATGCCAGGGAACACGGCGAGGCTCTTGGTGGGGGTCTTAGGCATTTAGTCTGGAAGTTCTTAACCCAGTCTAGTAGGTGTCCTGTGGACCAGGAGAATAGTGGGTTGTAGCACTAGCCCAGGGTACCCTAGAATAAGGGGGTTCTCGGGAGCAGTGATCAAAAGAAAACTAAAAGTCTGAGTGGTTCACCCCAACCTGCAGTAGAATGAGCTTGGTCTGATATTCCACCTGGCCGGAGCCGATGGTGCGTCCATTGAGGGCTTGAACCTGCAGATGAATGGGACATTTCACGCAGGGGATTTGCAATTCTCTGGTGAAGCCCCAGAGCCCACGAAGGCTTGAATGTGGTGCTGACGGTTGTCCCAATGGAGGGTTGCGGGTAGTGTCAGAGGGTGACTGGGTACCTGGGATGTAACTGCACAGCTCGTCAGGGTCTCCCCTTGTCCTGGCGAGCCTGGTGTTTCCCATCAACTCTGGGCATGTAAAACGGAGATGGCCGAGACCTCCGCAGTAGAGGCAGCAGCCGTTGCTCATGCGCCGGTCACATTCCTGCGGGCTCAGACGTGAGCGTCCCAGCTGCCTGAGCTCCTTAATTCTGGGCTCGGGGGGCTTGGGGTGCTTCGGTAACCGGTGGTGGTGTCAAAGGCGCTGTCTTTCACGTTCTCAGATGCGGTTGTAAATCCTGATGGCCAGCTTTATCAGGGACTCAAGGTCCTCTCCCAGTTCCCAAGCGGCAAGTTCATCCTTGATGGAGTTAAACAGACCCTGGTGGAAAGCGGTGACCAGTGCCTCAGTATTTCTCGCGGCCGGGAGTGGGTGGGTGCGGAACTCAATGGCGAAGTCAACCACTGGTCTGGCCCCTTGGCGGAGGTTGAACAGTCGGCTTGCCGCTTCTCGTCTGCTGACTGAGTGTTTGAAGACTCGTCGCAGCTTGGCAGTGAAGGCTAATGTAGAGCTGCAGGATGGTGGCTGCTGTTCTCACACCTCCATTGCCCACGCCAGGGCCTTACCTGAGAGTAGAGAGATGATATAGGCTATCATGGCCCGATTGGTGTGGAACGAGGAGGACTGTAGCTCGAACACCAGAGCGCAATGAGTGAGGAACCCCTTGCATCCTCCAGGGTGGCCGTCATACTGCTCGGGGGCTGGGATCTTGGGTTCCCGGTACAGCTTCTCTGGAGGAACTATGGCGACACCTGTAGCACTGGGTGATGAGACTTGGGCATTGGCTCCTCCTGGGTTGGGGTTGGGCCGTGGTTGGACAAAATCGGTAAGTGCCCAGAGGGTCTCTGATATTTGGGAGAGTTGTTCTTGCTGCCGCAACAGTAGTTCTCCTTGGTGGGTTATAGCATTCTGGATCTGGGTGATCTCTGCTGGGTCCATGTTGAGGCAGAAGCTTGCTGTGACGTAGGACCCAGGTGCAGAGAAGAGACCAGATGCAGAATCAGCGGTTAAGGGTAAACATGAATACTTTAGGATCAAAGTACACTAGAAAAACAACACACTAAGTCTCGAAACCTCACCCAGTAAACGACCACACACGGTATACAATTCAAGCTTCTGCAAAGGACAACAGAAAACACACCCCTTTTAACATGGAAATCATAACGAGTAAATAGGACACACCTGAGTGATGTTAATGTCTCTAGGACGGTATCTGCAGCCCTCTCGTGACAGGTGGAACCATGACAGTGTTGGGCTTGGTGTGGGCTGGCCCATGTCGGGGCTAGCCCGAGTTGGGCTGGTGTAGGCTAGAATGTGTTTGGCTTGGTGTGTGCTAGCCCGTGCTCACCTTGGCCACCGAATACCCACATGGGGTCATTTTTTCTGGGTATACACAGTATGTCTGTACTTTAGCCCTACTGCCAGCACCAAGATGGCCACCTGATGTGCCAGAATGTGATAATTAGGGTGTCCTAATGCTGGCTGAGGTTAATTGACCTAATGTGCTACATCTTCCAAATATGTCACCTGACTGCCTGATAAGAGGCGGAGGGGTGACATACACAGACAGACATTTCCATCAATACTGATAATATATCAATACTAGCTTTAAAAGAATATTGCCTATTTATGTGCTATGATAATCAGTAATTGTGTCCCCAACGTGTTGTAACTATTCTATGTAATGTGTTACTACTGTGTTTGTGTGTTATTTGTCTCTAAAATTTTTATATTGTGCCAAATACAGTGTGTGTCCTGTCTCATGTACAGTGGCTTGCGAAAGTATTCACCCCCCTTGGCATTTTTCCTCTTTTGTTGCCTTGCAACCTGGAATTAAAATAGATTTTTGGGGGGTTTGTATCATTTGATTTACACAACATGCCTACCTACCACTTTGAAGATGCAAAATATTTTTTAATGTGACACAAAGAAAAAATAAGACAAAAAAACAGAAAACTTGAACGTGCATAACTACCCCCCCCCCAAAAAAAAATATGTACTTTGTAAAGCCATCTGAAGACTGAAACAGGTTTCCCTCAAGAATTTCCATGTATTTAATGCCATAATTCCTTCAATTCTGACCAGTTTCCCAGTCCCTGCCGATGGAAAAACATCCCCACAGCATGCTGCCACCACCATGCTTCACTGTGGGGCTGCTGTTCTCTGGGAGATGAGAGATGTTGGGTTTGTGCCAGACATAGCATTTTCTTTGATGGCCAAAAATCAAAATTTTAGTCTCATCTAACCAGAGTACATTCTTCCATATGTTTGGAGAGTCTCCCACATGCCTTTTGGCGAACACCAAACGTGTTTGCTTATTTTTTTCTTTAAGCAATGCCTTTTTTCTGGCCACTCTTCCGTAAAGCCCAGCTCTGTGGAGTGTACGGCTTAAAGTGGTCCTATGGACAGATACTCCAATCTCCACTGTGGAGCTTTGCAGCTCCTTCAGGGTTATCGTTGGTCTCTTTGTTGCCTCTATGATTAATGCCCTCCTTGCCTGGTCCATGAGTTTTGGTGGGCGGCCCTCTCTTGGCAGGTTTGTTGTGGTGCCATGTTCTTTCCATTTTTTAATAATGGATTTAATGGTGCTCCGTGTGATGTTCAAAGTTTCTGATATTTTTTTATAACCTAACCCTGATCTGTACTTCTCCACAACTTTGTCCCTGACCTGTTTGGAAAGCTCCTTGTTCTTCATGGTGCCGCTTGCTTGGTGGTGCCCTGTGCTTAGTGGTGTTGCAGACTATGCGGCCTTTCAGAACAGGTGTATACATACGGAGATCATGTGACAGATAAATAAAGTCCACCTGTGTGCAATCTAACTAATTATGTGACTTCTGAAGGTAGTTGGTTACACCAGATCTAATTTAGGAGCTTCATAGCAAAGGGGTGAATACATATGCACGCACCACAGGTCTGCAAAAATGTGTATAATGCAATTAAACGCTTTGGGAGCATTATAATCAGTGTACAGTTTTACTTTTTGATTTTCGTTGTCCTCTCTGATCCAGCACCTGGGGCATGTTTTTAATTGATGTGTGCATACCGCTCAATTATTTATATCTAATTTATATCTAAAGGTCTGCAAAAATGTGTATAATGCAACTAAACGCTTTGGGAGCATTATAACCAGTGTACAGATTTACTTTTTGTTTTACGTTGTCCTCTCTGATCCAGCACCTGGGACAAGTTTTTGTGTGTGCATACCGCTCAATTATTTATATCTACACTAGATGACTTAACAGAGGGCGCTGTTTTGAAACCACCGCGCCTCCATCTTGCCACTCACCCACCATTGTAAAACATATTTTAAAAGCCATAGAAATGCATTTAATGTCTACATTTGTTTTTGACACATTTATTATACTACAGACATCTTAATGCATATTTTTAATTATATTATGTGAGCTAAACATAAAAAATAGAATATATAAAAACATTTCCGAGTCAGTTTTGGAAAGTACTAATGTTACTGTCCAATACAACAAAGGAATACTTAAATACATGTAATTTTGTCCTTTAATTAAAATACTGTAGAATCCATTAATTCCTACAGAGCCTCACAGTGGAGGTTTTATAATACCCATAAAACCTAGAGATTAAACAGGGAAATGACTTCAATCGTTTTTCCACCATTTATTTTTCCCATAGGGAAAACATTAAAAAAAACATAAAATAAGGGCTGTGTTTCGTGTAGGCTTACCCTGGTGTGACGTTTTGAGAACCATGTAAATCTCTCTTGGACAACGTGACTTTTATCAATATATTCAGCTCAATTTACTCTCAGATTCGAATAATGCTAATTAGCACCAAATAGACATCATGAAAAACAAAAAATCCCTGCAAGATCCTGCATATCATCTCAAGCTGACACTTGCTAACAGGTATTGTGTACATTTTTAAACTTGCACAAGATAGATCACGGAATTGTCCTTTTAAAGAAATGTAGCCAATTTAATCATTATTACATTTAGCTAACATTACAGTTAATCCACATATTCTTACCATTGTCTCTCGATTCGTCAGTCTCGTCCAGATCATCATGGCATTTGTTGTTCTTTATGATAGCCACACTAGGAGCTAATTAGCATTTCATTTTTGGGGGGTAAATACAAGCGAATATATTTATAAAGTCACCTCTATACCAAACACATACAATTATCTGTAAGGTCCCTCAGTTGAGCAATTTCAAACACAGATTCAACCACAAAGACCAGGGAGGTTTTACAACGCCTCGCAAAGGAAACCTATAAGTAGTAAAAAATAAAAAAGCAGACATTGAATATCCGTTTGTGCATGGTGAAGTTATCAATTACACTTTGGATGGTGTATCAATACACCCAGTCACTACAAAGATACAGGCATCCTTCCTTACTCAGTTGCCTTAGAGGACGAAAACCGCTCAGGGATTTCACAATGAGGCCAATGGTGACTATAAAATAGTTATAGAGTTTTTAATTTAACTTTATTTAACCCTTATTTTACCAGGTAAATTGACTGAGAACACATTCTCATTTACAGCAACGACCTAGGTCATAGTTACAGGGGAGAGGAAGGGGATGAATGAGCCAATTGAAAGATGAGAATGATTAGGTGGCCATGATGGTATGAGGGCCAGATTGGGAATTTAGCCAGGACATTGGGGTTAACTACTCTTACGATAAGTGCCATGGGATCTTTAGTGACCACAGAGAGTCAGGACACATGTTTAATGTCTCATCCGAAAGACAGTCTTCTATGTTCCCAATCACTGCCCTGGGAATTTGGGATATTTTCTTAGACCAGAGGAAAAAGTGCCTCCTACGGGCACTCCAACACCACTTCCAGCAGCATCCGGTCTCCCATCCAAGGACCAACCAGGACCAACCCTGCTTAGCTTCAGAGGCAAGCCAGCAGTGGCTGTAATAGGAGAACACTGAGGCTGGATCAACAACATTGCATTTACTCCCCAATACTAACCTAATTGACAGTGAAAAGAAGAAACCTGTACAATATACAGTTGAAGTCGGAAGTTTACATATACCTTAGCCAAATACATTCAAACTCAGTTTTTCACAATTCCTGACATTTAATCCCAGTAAAAATTCCCTGTTTTAGGTCAGTTAGGATCACCATTGTATTTTAAGAATGTGAAATGTCAGAATAATAGCAGAGAATAATTTTGTTCAGCTTTTATTTCTTTCATCACATTCCCAGTGGGTCAGAAGTTTACATACACTGAATTAGTATTTGGTAGCATTGCCTTTAAATTGTTTCACTTGGGTCAAATGTGTCGGGTAGCCTTCCACAAGCTTCCCACAATATGTTGGGTGAATTTTGGCCCATTCCTCCTGACAGAGTTGGTGTAACTGAGTCAGGTTTGTAGGCCTCCTTGCTCGCACACGCTTTTTCAGTTCTGCCCACACATTTTCTATAGGATTGAGGTTAGGGCTTGTGATGGCCCTCCAATACCTTGACTTTGTTGTCCTTAAGCCAATTTGCCACAAGTTTGGAAGTATTCTTGGGGTCAATGTCCATTTGGAAGACCCATTTGCAACCAAGCTTTAACTTCCTGACTGTTGTGTTGAGAAGTTGCTTCAATATATCCACATAATTTTCCTGCCTCATGATGCAATCTATTTTGTAAAGTGCACCAGTCCCTCCTGCAGCAAAGCACCCCCACAGTATGATGCTGCCACCTCGTGCTTCACGGTTGGGATGGTGTTCTTCGGCTTGCAAGCCTCCCCCTTTTTTCCCCCAAATATAACGATGGTCATTATGGCCAAACAGTTCTATTTTTGTTTCATCAGACGGGAGGACATTTCTCCAAAAAGTACGATATTTGTCCCCATGTGCAGTTGCAAACCGTAGTCTGGCTTTTTTATGGCGGTTTTGGAGCAGTGGCTTCTTCCTTGCTGAGCGGCCTTTCAGGTTGTGTCGATATAGGACTCGTTTTACTGTGGATATAGATACTTTTGTAACTGTTTCCTCCAGCATCTTCACAAGGTCTTTTGCTGTAGTTCTGGAATTGATTTGCACTTTTCACACCAAACTACGTTCATCTCTAGGAGACAGAATGCACCTCCTTCCTGAGCTGTATGACAGCTGCGTGGTCCCATGGTGTTTATACTTGCGTACTATTTTTTGTACAGATGAACGTGGTACTTTCAGGCGTTTGGAAATTGCTCCCAAGGATGAACCAGACTTGTGGAGGTCTCCAATTTTTTTTGAGGTCTTGGCTGATTTCTTTTGATTTTCCCATGATGTCATGCAAAGAGGCAATGATTGAAAAAGAAAAGGAGAACCGCACACTCTAGGAACTCAGATGTAATATTTTAATAACCTAATATCCAACATTTTGACAGACAGATTTTTACATCCACAGGTACATCTCCAATTGACTCAAATTATGTCAATTAGCCTATCAGAAGCTTCTAAAGCCATGGCATAATTTTCTGGAATTTTCCAAGCTGTTTAAAGGCGGAGTCAATTTAGTGTATGTAAACTTCTGACCCACTGGAATTGTGATACAGTGAAATAATCTGTCTGTAAACAATTGTTGGAAAGATTACTTGTGTCATGCACAAAGTAGATGTCCTAACAGATTTGCCAAAACTATAGTTTATTAACAAGAAATTTGTGGAGTGGTTGAAAAACTAGTTTTAATGACTCCAACCTAAGTGTATGTAAACTTCCGACTTCAACTGTAAAAATATTCCGAAACATGCATCCTGTTTGCAACAAGGAACTAAAGTAATACTGCAAAAAATGTGGCAAAGCAATTCACTTTTTGTCCTGAATACAAAGTTTTATGTTTGTAGCAAATCCAATACAACACATTACTGAATACCACTCTTCATATTTTCAAGCGTAGTGGTGGCAGCATCATGTTATGGGTGTGCTTGTAATCGTTAAGGACTAGGGAGTTCTTCAGGATAAAAAATAAACAGAGTGGAACTAAATACAGGCAAAATCAGAGGAAAACCTGGTTCAGTCTGCTTTCCACTAGACACAGAGATTAATTCACCTTTCAGCATGACATTAATCTAAAACACAAGGCCAAATATACACTGGAGTCGCTTACCAAGAAGACAGTGAATGTTCTGGAGTGGCTGAGTTAGTTTTGACTTAAATCTACTTGAAAATCTATGGCAAGACCTGAAAATGGTTGTATAGCAATGATTGAAAAAGAAAAGGAGAGCCGCACACTCTAGGCGCTCAGATGCAATAATTTAATAACCTAATATCCAACGTTTCGACAGACAAGCTGTCTTCATTATACCCTGATGAAGACAGCTTGTCTGTCAAAACGTTGGATATTAGACACGGCTTGAAGAATTTAAAAAAGAATGGGCAAATGTTGCACAATCCAGGCTTGGAAAGCTCTTAGAGACTTACCCAGAAAGACTCAGATGTAATCACTGCCAAAGGTGCTTCTACAAAGTATTGACTGATGGGTGAATACTTATGTAAATGAGATATTTCTGTATTTTATTTTCAAAACATTTGCAATAAGTTCTAAAAACATGTTTTCACTTTGTCATTGTGGGTATTATGTGTAGATGGGTGAGATAAAAAAATATATATATTTAATCATTTTTTAATTCAGGCTGTAACTCAAAGTCAAGGGGTATGACTACTTTCTGAAGGCACTTTACATGAATGATACCACCCCATTAGACTAGCAGTTATAGTCATGAAAATACATTGGTTGGTTTATGTCTATGCATGCATGTGTATCTCTCACCAGGCCAGTTCGACTGGGCCGCCCGCCCACTGAGGAAGCCACAGAGCTAACAGAGCTGATGGACGAGCTGCTGGGGCTGTGGGCCAAGGATGACACCCCCATGGCCATGCGCTTGGTCTTCTTGGCCTTGGCCGGGCTGGTGGAGGGGAAACCGATACGGATCACCTTGTGGATGGGTGCGAACAGTCCAAACCTGGGCGGACACTGGAAGTACCTGGGTCAGAGGTAGAGAATGAACTATATGGGTTTTTAAGGGCTAATGATGATTTGTGGGGTTCAAGGAGGTTGACATTTAACGCCAATAATAAATATAATGAATTGTTAACTTTTTGATGAGAAAAATTCCCAGCGACAGCCATGTATCAATACAATCAATTTGACTTTGTTTTTAAACAAACTACATAACGGTAAGAATTGATTTGAATGGTGAATCTCTTGATAAACTGGGTACATCAAGATGGTATAGGCCTACTCACAATATAGGTAAATTCATATTCAATAGGACTGTGCGCATGCGTCGAGTTATTGAGCTCGGTTTGACTGATTTCAGTGGTCTATTGGGCTACAAATGGCAATCTGTTTCCCTTTCATTTAGGACCATAGGCCTACAAGCTAGGCTTCCGTTGCGTCCAGAGGCAGTTTGGAACTTGGTAGCGAGTGTTGCAACAGAGGACAGACAATTTTTACCCACTATGCGCTTCAGCACTCAACGGTCCTGTTTTGTGAGCTTGTGTGGCCTACCTAGGGTTGTACATTTTGGGGAATATTCAGAGGTGGAAACTTTGAGAATTATATGCAAATTATTACCATTTAATTGTTTTTTGCATTGGATATATTTTTATTACCTTTATTTAACTAGGCAAGTCAGTTAAGAACGAATTCTTATTTTCAATGACGACCTAGGAACAGTGGGTTAACTGCCTTGTTTAGGGGCAGAACGACAGAGTTTTACCTTGTCAGCTCAGGGACTCGATCTTGCAGTTCCTAGTCCAACGCTCTAACCACTAGGCTACCTGCCGCCCCGGATATATTTACCTTATCATAAGTAAACATAATCGCAAATGATTAAATCCTTCCAATAGAAATAAAAAACACTATTTAGTTACGAATTGAACTTTAAATGAGTTGACTCTTCACATGGGATGATTTCACTGAACAAAAAAAAGGAAACATTGAATGATCCATCTCATCTCCCAAAAACATTTTCAACACACATTTATAAAATGATAGTCTAGAAACTAAAGGTCTGGTTGTCTTCCTCTCAGGCTTCCATGTCTTCTCCCTGGACCTCCTCAATGTCCACCTCTTGAACATCAGACTCTGAGGCCTCATCTTCACTGTCACTTTCCAACCTTGTTGAGGATGGCTCATTGTCAGACTCAAAAAGCCTCATATTTGCCCGGATGGCCACCAATTTTTCAACCCTTGTATTGGTCAGCCTGTTGCATTAGTTGGTGTGTGTGTTCCAAACAAGGACCAGTCGCGCTCTGAGGCGGATGATGTTTGTGAGATTTGGAAGATGGAGGCAACAGGGGAGAGCCTCAGATCCACAAAGTCCCTTCCACCAGGTGGCTGATGAGATATGTTGGCACGACTGCCATATTGCATCTCCATCCCAAAGCCCTTGCTTGGAAGTGTACGTCGCCAGACTGCCAAGAACATTGCCCCCATCAAGGCCAAGGAGGCGAGACACAGTAGTGATGACACCCTAGGCCTTGTTGATATCTGCACCAGACATGATACGCTTGCCAGCATACTTGGGGTCCAACATGTACGCTGCGGCGTGTATGAGCTTCAGGCAGAAGTCTTCATGCTTTTTGATGCATTTCAGAACTGCAGTTTCCTCCGCTTGGAGCAACTGTAAAGTGGGCAGGGCAGTACGGATTTCTCCTCTTACATCTACAAGCAGAGTCTGAACATCAGACAGGATGGCATTGTCTCCCTCAATCCGTGCAATGGCTTCTGCTATAGGTTTCAGGAGTTTCAAGCTGCTTACCACGGCCTCCCAAAATACATCATCCAGGAGGATCCTCTTGTCCATATCGGCAGTCTGTGATATGGCCATTTCTTGGAGAGACTCCTTTCCCTCCAGGAGACTGTCAAGCATGATGACAACACCACCTCAAGGGTGTTCCTGGGCAGCTTCAATGTGGTGCTTTTATTCTTCTCACTTTGCTTGGTGAGGTAGATTGCTGCTATAACTTAATGGCCCTTCACATACCTAACCATTTCCTTGGCTCTCTTGCAGAGTGTAACAATTTTTTTTCAGTGACATGATGTCCTTGAGTAGCCGATTCAATGCAAGAGCAGCACAGCCAATGGGTGTGATGTGAGGGTAGGACTCCTCCACTTTAGACCAAGCAGCCTTCATGTTCGCAGCATTGTCTGTCACCTGTGCAAATACCTTCTGTGGTCCAAGAACATTGATGACTGCCTTCAGCTCATCTGTAATGTAGAGACCTGTGTGTCTGTTGTCCCTTGTGTCTGCTCTTGTAGAATACTGGTTGAGGGGTGGAGATTATGTAGTTAATTATTCTTTGCCCACGAACATTCAACCACCCATCAGAGATGATTGCAATACAGTCTGCTTTCTATATGATTTGCTTGACCTTCACTTGAACTTTGTTGAACTCTGCATCCAGCAAATGAGTAGATAAAGCATGTCTGGTTGGAGGGGGGTATGCTGGGCGAAGAACATTCAGATCCCTTCCAATACACATTGCCTGTGAGCATCAGAGGTGAACCAGTTGCATACACAGCTCGAGCAAGACATTCATCAGCATTTCTCTGATGAATGAGAAGGAGGACCACGAGCTGTTGCTATCAATAAGGTGTCTGATTCATCATTTTCACCTCAAATAGAAGGGACTTTTGTCAGAGGTTGCTTGTTGTGAGCACTGAGGGAACATTATGCACTTGGCCAGATGGTTCTGCATCTTTGTTGCATTCTTCGCATATGATTTGGCACAGTATTTGCAAATGTACACAGCTTTTCCTTCCCCATTTTAGCTCCAGTGAAATGTCTCCACACATCAGATAGTGCCTGTGGCATTTTCCTGTAAATTAGAAAACAATGAGTACATTTAAATAAATAAAAATCCATGTACAGATAAATAGTTAAGCAGTTAGATTAAACAAATCCTTTGTAAGATAAATGTTTTAAAATGAAACGTATGGAAACAAGTGAATTAACACTCAGTTAGCAGGCTCAAGCAAGCTAAAACCCACATGGTAGCAAAACCTAACTAACAGAAATTGTTTGCAAGTTAGTAGTGATTTAAACACACTTTGCTGTAGGCTGCTATTTACTTGTTAACAAAAAATAATGTAGGTCACAAAATATATTCACCCCACCCAGTATTGTAATCAAAACTTACCAGAAAGCATGTAGTCCTTGGCTCAGACAGTGTAGTAATGTGGGCTCAATAGCATCTCACTAGTGTGTAAGATCTTGAGAATCAGCTTTACATTTGATGGAAGAATGCACTGTACATGCAGATGTCACGCTGGTATAAAGGATTTGGAGACAAAAAAACGCTATTATGTATCCCTGTGTCTAATACACCCAAAACAAACACGTATACAAAACACTGGGATGTACCTAAACAAAAGAGCGAGGGTAAACCTTGAAGAACGACACAATACAATGCACAAAACACACAGCACAAAAACAACGCAATGGTACTCACACAACCAACGGACATGGTAACAATACCCGACAAGGACAATGGGGAACAGAGAGCACATATATAACATGCTGTATTAATCAGGGGAAATGGGAACCAGGTGTATGTAATCAAAAAAGTCTGGGGTTGATGATAATGAATCCAGTTCAGTGAAGCCAAGAAGGCCGGTGACGTCGACCTCCGGAACTGGTGAACAGAATGAGCAGCAGTACCGGGGTGGATCCGTGACAGCAGAGGGTTGCAATTCCATTAAATTGGGGATAGTTTAACCAAAAAATGTCCAGAAATTTACCGGAAAGTTTTTGACCCTTTGCAACCCTAGGCCTAACACTTCGCAGCTGAGCCGTTGTTGCTCCTAAATGTTTCCACTTCACCCTTACAGTTGACCGGGGAAGCTCTAGCAGGGCCAAAATTTGACGAACTGACTTGTTGGAAAAGGTGTTATCCTATGCCGGTGCCATGTTGAAAGTCACTGAGCTCTTCAGTAAGGCTATTCTGCTAATAATGTTTGTCTATGGAGATTGCATGGTGGTCGGCTCAATTTTATACCCCTGTCAGCAACGGCTGAGGCTGAAATAGCCAAATCCACTAATTTGAAGGGGTGTCCACATACTTTTGTATGTATAGTGTATGTATCTTGTTCATGCCCACCGTGCCTCTCCATGGTGCAGTTGGAGAGGTGCACTGCTACGCTCTGTCAAGGTCATCTAACATAAATCATGTAGCCTATACGTAGAAGTATATAGCCTCTTTGGCATTTTTTGTAGCCTACAGGGAAACCAAATGTATGACAATGTCATGAAACAGACACTTTTTACATCATGTGTGTTTCCAATCAAATAGCCCAAATGGTGGCCAATATCAAATACAAATGCGCTTCGACGTGAATATGAATTAACGTCTTATCAAACACACCATATCCTAAAAACAGTACAGATAAAATGGAAAATAGCCTATGGAATTAAATTAGACTACACACGACTGCTGTACGCGAGTTTCACTTAGTGGGCTAAATTGCCATGATAATTGGGGAGTTCAAGTTTGTAGGCCTATTCGTCAATTTCTGAGCTGATCATGGATAAGAAGAAAATCCAGACGGAATTTTCCAAGATAACACAATGCCTGATAAACTTGGGTAGCTGACATAGGCGGCGAGTGAGTTTCAAGTTTGGGGAAATGTACAATTTATTATACTATTTCTACCGATCTGCAGTTTAATTTCAATAATAACATTTTCATTTCTCATTTATCTCTAATAATACAAATTTAAATTAAAATGATACAAATCTGAAAGTAAGAATTCAACTAATGCAAGAGCACCAGCTTCTGCCATATGAGCACATTGATACACCGTAAGCCATTGGCGGCGAAAGAAATGAGCGCATGGAACTCAGAGGTAGCCTATAGGCCAATGCAGCAGTAGTCCTATAACTTCCATTGTCAACTAAGTAAAAATGCATTAATCTCTCTACTCTGCCTGTCTGCCTCCCCTTCTATCTGTTTGGCTTGAAGTGTCGCTCGTGAATTGCAACATTATGCCAAATCAATCAACAGTGTCCGGCTGAAGCTGTTGCTATAGCGAACATGCAACATTGTAACAACTATCCACTGTGCAAACACTGGTTGAATCAACATTGTTTCCACGTCATTTCAACAAATAAAATCTACATGATGACATTGAATCAACCTGGAAAGGTGCAAAAAGACTTTGCAAAAAGTCATCAACGCAAGGGAATTGTCTTTTCTCACCTGTAATTTTTGACCTAAATCCAATGACATTGTGATTTTTCAACCAAATGTAAATCAAAACTAGATGTTGAAATGACATCTGTGACCAGTGGGTGGTAGCCTATTCCGAGCACTCAGAGTTTCTTGTGCTATTAAACTGTTGTTACCATATTTAGAAAGCATTTCAATCATGTCATGCCCTATTGCCCCACTTTTTTGAATAGGAAAAAAGTCATACATGATTTTTCATATTTTCTGAATATTTGTATGAATTTGAGCTTGTGTCCTCAGAAGTGAGTACACCTTAGCAATTTATTTTTTTAAATTACCAGAAAGGTACGTTTCAGACCCCAAAAATGTTGCAGCTCAAATCATCATAATGGGGGACATTTTTACTTGGAAGGAAGTCTACCATGGATCACTAAAATAATGATTATGATCACACTTCCTCAATTTAAATATTATGGAGACACCGATACATCTGTCAGCCAAGCATGAGTTATCAGTGTAGCCTGTCATCAGTGTAGCCCGTCTAGACATGACGTTGAAATATCTTCACGCCTAAAATAAAAACTTCTACCCCAGGCTTCTGTTATAAGAGTCAATTTAATTTAAAAAATAATAATAATAATTTTCCATTTGGAAAAACTAATCCTGTGCAAATCGTCCTTTGGAATAAAGCAAATGCTTGGATAATAATTTCATAACACAGCAAATAATAGGTTTATCGGCGTAGAGTGCACCGCATCATCCCATGGGATCTGTCAAGGCTGCTCACAGCAGAAATATCACTGAAATATTCTAGTTCCTACACATCACCTTCTATATACAAACAACATAGGACTTTTATAAGTTGATAAGCAAATGGGCAGTATCATGTTCATGCCAGTCTTCCCTAGAATGCAAAATGTGTCTTCCTAGTAGGACTAGAGTTGACTCTTAACTCCAACCACAGGAGTCGGAGTCGACTCCAAAAATCCTGAAACCGTTCACCCCTACTAATGAATGAGATGAGTGAAGGACGCTCAGGCTTTTCACTGAGTGTACAAAACATTAAGAACAGCTTCCTAATATTGAGTTGGAACCCCCCTTTGCCCTCCAAACAGCCTCAATTCGTCGGGGCATGAACTCCACTGGGATGCTGGGGCGGCAGGTAGCTTAGTGGTTAGAGTGTTGGGGCAGTAACTGATAGGTTGCTAGATCAAATCCCGAGCTGACATGGTAAAAATCTGTCGTTCTGCCCCTGAACAAGGCAGTTAACCGACTGTTCATAAGCTGTCATTGTATATAACAATTTGTTCTTAACTGACTTGCCTAGTTAAATAAAATAAACGTTGACTCTAATGCTTCCCACATTTGTGTCAAGTTGACAGGAGGTCCTTTGGGTGGTGGACCATTCTTGAAACACATGGGAAACTGTTGAGTGTGAAAAACCCAGCAGCATTGCAGTTCTTGACACAAATTGGTGCGCCTGGCACCTACTACCATACCCTGTTCAAAGGCTCTTTTGTCTTGCCCATTTTTTAAAATGTGAATATTCAGTCAATTTCATTGTTTTAGGTTGTTTTTTTAAATGTATGCTATGTCATCTGTTTTGTTTTTGTTACTTTGTACATGCTAAAACACAGGGCGGCAGGTAGCCGAGCGGTTACAGTGTTGGGCCAGTAGCCGAAAGGTCGTTAGTTTGAATCCAAGTGTTGATAAGGTTCAAAAAAATTGGTCAATGTGCCCTTGACAAAGGCACTTAACCTTAATTGTTCCAGGGTCGCTGTTGATAATGGCGACTCTCCGAAGGTGTCTCAGGGGGAGTTGGGATGTGCAAAAAAGCTAATTTCCAATGAATAGATATGTGAAATAGGACAAATATAAGCACCCACCAAATTATTTAGTCTTTTGACTAATACCCTTTAAAAATGTTTGAGTAAATTTAGCTCTTTTAATAAATGTTTTGCTTCTACCTTGCAAGGAAGTGGGCCATAGTTAATACATCGAAGGAAGGGATAATTAATGAGTAATTGACATCGGACATCATGCCTATGCATCCCAATGTCTGTAAAGGAGCGACTGGAGAGAGTTTCATAGCGCATTTCGTATTTTCGACCGAGGCCCTCTTAGACAAAGATTCCCATGCTATGTCTCGGCGACATAAATATGGTGAATTTCCTGTTGTCTCTCTGCTATAGCATGGCAAAGCGGTAGCGGAGCATCAAGTCTAGGTCCAAAAGGCTCCTTAACAGCTTCTACCCCCAAGCCATAAGACTGCTGAACAATTAATCAAATGGCCACCCGGACTATTTACATTGACCCCCTCACCTTTTGTTTTTACACTGCTGCTACTCGCTGTTTATTATCTCTGAATAGTCACTTTACCCCTACCTACATGTACAAATTACCTCGACTAACCCCCGCACATTGACTCTGTACCCCTGTATATAGCCTCGTTATTGTTATTTTATTGTTACTTTTTTATCGATATTGGTGCTCACTACTAGGTTCCATCATGTCAAGTGGAATCAAGTCCTTTCTAATCAGAGGTTATGAGAGAAAGGTGGCAATGAGGAATTAAGACTAGTCTTTCAAGACTATTGGGAAACATTACATTACATTCATTTTAGTGGCATGTTGGAAAGGTTATATCAATGTTCTAGTATGTATTATGTCATTAATAATATAGTACTGTAAAATGTGATGCAAGTCATGACTAGTTGCTGTCGAGCATTCCTTCACATCAAAATGTATTTTAATAGAAATCAATCACTTTGAGAGGCGGAAAACATGCTTTTAGTTAAATGGATTGAAATAAAGCTTTCTAAGGCATATTTCAAACATCAAATATGTAAGTCGAGGAAACTAGAGCATGTTGCCGCTAGTATATGTTAGCACAGCTACTTTCCATCTCAATTTTTATTTTTTTATTTAGGGATTCATTTTGTAGGTAGAAGAGTGAAGTCATATTCTGGAGAGTGAAGTCATATTCTGTTTGCACAGTGATTTATGTTTCCACCATTTTGGAAATAATTCAGTTCAATATTGTGTTACAGAGGGGAAGGCCTAGCTCTAAATATTTACCATACAGTGGGATTGCAGCTAAAAAGAGAATGATGCGGTCTCGTCTGACACTAAACCACACATGATAGATTTGCTTAAGCCACTACTAGGCCTACAGCTTGATCTGCCAGACAGATCTGTGTGGAGGTTTTGTGTGCGTGCGTGTGTGTGTGTGTGTGTGTGTGTGTGTGTGTAGGAGAGTGAGAAAGAGACAGTGAGAGACAGAAACATTTAAATAAAGAGGGAGTTAGATCAAGTAGGAGAGGGGGAGAGAGAAAGACACACACACAGAGAGAGAGAGATACCTGGTTCCAGCCACTGCACCGTCATTCTTCCCCAGGGGCTCGTCCAACTCCACGCCGCACCACTCACCCTTGGCAAAGTCAGTCTCCCCCACGTAGCGCACCACTCCTGTCTTAGTGCCCCCCACCTGAAAATACAAAGGAGCATGATGAACAACTGCAACATCTTGGGAATTACCATGTCCAAAATACCTTGCGTAGTAAGATAAAATATAGAACAACTGCATTATCTTGGGAATTACCATGTCCAAAATACCTTGCGTAGTAAGATAAAATATAGAACAACTGCAACATCTTGGGAATTATGATGTCCAAAATACCTTGCGTAGTAAGATAAAATATAGAACAACTGCAACATCTTGGGAATTACCATGTCCGAAATACCTTGCGTAGTAAGATAAAATATAGAACAACTGCAACATCTTGGGAATTATCATGTCCAAAATACCTTGCGTAGTAAGATAAAATATAGAACAACTGCAACTGAGGTAGACATGAGGTTGTCTTTCTGTTTCTTTTTGCTTGTTTGTTTCTTGGTATTTTTGTTATTTCAGATGCCCCCAAAATATGCATACTTGAAAAAAAGATATGTCGTTTGCGACATCCTTTTCCAACTGTGCAAAGATGTTCTTACATGTTTATAAATAAGGTATGTAGTGTGGCGTAATCCTGCACGGCGCCTTCACCGCGACAGTATATACTGTATACCAAAAAAGGTAACAATAACCATTGGGCTACTTTCAGTGACAATGGAGTGTTGCCTTTTTAGAAGGTGGGATTGGGATGTTATGCACGTATCCCATAGTGACACTAAATGACGTAGACACATAAGGGTGAAATCAGACAGGCATCTTGGTGTTGCATGGGTAGACAACTCCGAGTTGACAAGTCGGAGTTGACAACGGAGCGACAGAGCTGATGTGTAATCGTGCATGACTGAAAAAGCTGATATGGCCTACATTCTATGTCTGAAAAGGTCACAGTCGGTTACGCTAATTGCGATCAGACAGACTGATGATAAAGAAACGTAGTCCATCTAAAGTTCAATCATCTACAAACAGTGGACCGAGGCAAACACAGATCCATTCTCAGTGTTTTGGAATGCCATGACAACAACAATATTGTGTCCTCTCCCAAATCCCCCAAAATAATAATATAAAATCTAAGATAATCAGACATGGTATACTGTATATTGACATACAACTTTCCAAGCATCATCATGCAATGCACTAGGCTATACGCTACCTATGCTGCAGCGAAATGACATTTACCTAAAAATGACCAGCTGATGAGATAAATGAACTGTGCAGAGCGCTTCATACGGAGATGCGCTGTCTGTTGCCAAGCAGCACCAACAATATGCTTTTGGAACGCCCCACGTGATGATTGGCATGTGATTTTTCTAGTGTCAAAGGAGGCCAAAGTCACGAGAAAACAACCAGATTCTCCGGGAGAATCTGACCCAACCATATCCAACATGCATCTGGCGTGCTCCGAACTCAAATTCACATATAAGCAACGGTATTTACGTAGCCCGAGTTGGCTAGAATGTACATCCACTATAACCGTGGAAAAGCACAGGTAGAGCTGATACGACCTCTGTCTGTAACAATGGAAAAGAAGTGCACATCAATACATCCCTTTTTGTCTTTTCTTTTTCTGTGTATTGAATGTAAACCCACTGTTAGCACATACAGATGTAGGATCTTCATTTGAGCCAGTTTGCTACAGCAGGAAAATTATCCAGCAGCAACAAGAAATGTGAAGAGTTTTAGATTAAAAGAGTTTTAGATTACTTGATATTGTGTTTCTTTGTTTTTCTATTGAATAATAGGGGTACATGTTTAATTAAAAGAGTGATAGAAATGGAAGTAAATGTAATCAGAATCTTTTTAATACTAATTTAAGAGTAATAGAGTAATCCAATGTATCATGTTACTTATTACTTTCATTGCCATGTAATCTGTAATCAACAACTGATTAAAATGTTAAAGTCATCCGCCTAACAAACAACAGGCCGATCACCAATGAGTGAAATAACCTTTCCTTGATCTTCACTAAACCAAAATAAACAAATAAACCAATATAAATACAGATTCTCAACAATCGATTCGATATATCTCTTTCCACATAAACAAGAAATATAAAGGATTTTTTTAAATAAACATGATGAACACACATTATGTCATCATGGTCATCATCCTAGAGGCCAAACAATGATATCATCCATGCCAGTGTGTATCTCTTACTCAAAGCACTGCAAGGAGCAGAACAATGAAATTCAGTCTAAATTCATCTGATGGCAAAACCTGGTATAGCTTTCACTCTCTTTTCAATCCCCCAAAGGACTCTCCTGTTCTTTCACAGATAGCCATATTGATTCCACCTCTGGCTGTGAGAAGATATTGTTTTCTAAATGGTATGATGACAACACAAATGCAAATAACAAAGACTGAGATGTTATTGCTCCACAAGGCTTATTTACTGGAAAAAATACACTCCATTTCACGACTTGGTAAAACTTCCTATTAATGCTGTCTTTATAATGGATTATAAGCACATTTATAAAATCCTATGAGCTATGCATAATGCATTATAATCCATGAAATAGGCACTAATAATTGCTCATTAACATCTATAACTATATCCATAGAGCATTATGACAAGGCTCTATAATGCCTTATGACGCAAAGTGTTATAATGCCCTCACGCCATTCTCATAGCGTTATAATACATTACAATGAGGTAGAGGGAATTCATAGAGAGTGTTATCCACAATCATAAAAAATGTTGTGTGTGAATGTAGTAGAGATGAACACAATGTCTGTCACTGAAATGAGTTGGTGGAGAATAGTGCTTTGTTCACTTCCCAACCTCTGACTCATGACTACTGCCATCTTGTTTTGAGTCACATCTTCTCCAGACTGATCCCGGGACACAGAGGCCTTTTGTGAGTGGGCGAGAGAAGAACCTACAGTAATTGCCTTTATGGAAAGAGAAAAGAGCATAACTTACTTAGAGCACACTGCCCTTATGGATAGCATGGCATTGTCAGCACAGAGCAGTTTCCAGGGAATTATCATGTTGTACTCATCAAATTCATACAAATCAGTTGTGCTGTAGGTTGTCTTGTCATGGAGTGTTTTAAGAACTTACTGCTGATGTTGGAGGATAAAAACTGCACAATGAATGTTGAGGGTTGATCGATTAATTGATCGATTACTACATGTTTATAATAAATAATACACTTTATTTATTATAATAAATATAAATAATTATAAATATTATAATATTTATTATATAATGATTTATTAATAATTATTATGAATAAATCATAATAATGATAGTCATCATCAATGTCAATGTGAGTCAAAAAAGGCTAAATATCTCGACTTCCACTCCTTCTTATCCACATATGGTGCACATTTGTACGTGAAATACGAGTACTGTCACTGTAACATCCTCACTTCCTCTGAGAAGAGAAGCTCCAGCTTGACGTAACAGACGGACACATTCATCACCCGTGAATCTACATAGAGATTACAAAAACACTCCCAAAGAATGTTGAGTCCTCTCTTCCTAACTCACTTTGTTTACTTATAGGGACAGAAGGTAGCCTAGTGGTTAGAGCGTTGGACTAGTAACCGCAAGGTTGCGAGATCAAATCCCCGAGCTGACATTCTCATTCTGCCACTCGAAAGGCAGTTTATCCACTGTTCCCCTGGTGTCAATGATGTGGATGTCGATTAAGGTTCAGAGGGGTTGGGTTAAATATGTAAAACACATTTTGGCTGAATGCATTCAGTTGTACAACTAACTAGTTATTCCCCTTTCCTTAAACCTGCACAGCATGACACACCATGTCCAAAACAGCTTTCACACCAAGGAAAACATACTGTGTGAAATAGACCACAACCTAGCTTGTCAAAACATAAGGAGAAGACATCGACCTGGGTTGACAAAATAGGAGATCTTGCTATTTCACTGAGTGTTCCCTTCCATCCCTAACCTGTCCATTTTCATGGGCTGGGAAGAGAGAAGTGTGATGGATTAGTGTGAAAGCCATGAGGCAAAACACAGTTGTGGGCTGCTTGTGATGCCAGTTGGATGGATAACTGCATAAGGATTCACAGATTAAAGCCTGAGTGTGCCTGCCAGCAGTGCAGAGACAGCGAGTCAGCAACATACTGTAAGACTCCTCTTGGCTACTGCCCCTCTAACTTCCTGTTTATCTGAAAGTTGGCCTGAGATGGGACTCAAAGCAACTCCGTTTTAGTGCCAAGACACAGAGAGCTACACCAGGACACTAGGCTGTGATATCTTTGTCTATGATTTCAAATGGAGGTCAGACAGATGCACTATAAGATACAGTAAGGTGATATGAAGTGTAACCCATAGGCTAGTCTCGCTTAAGACATCATATTGAGGATGTGTAAGACCAGTCCTATGAGTCCGTTAGTTTGCCTTGCATTCAAAAAATATATAACTTCCAGCAACTGTGTTATTGTGCTATGCAGATAGTGAAATATACATCAATAAAACACAATTAATAGAGATGGTTAAATGTTCTTTATGGGTTATTTTGCACATATACACTGTATTACAGAAGAGTATTAAGGCTAAGTGAAGATAAAATAAATAAACGGTGATGTGTGGTGGTGCTTGGATTTTTTTGTTGTTGCACTGATAGTACTTAAAAAACTCGAAATACTTTGAGTTGAAATTTTGAGAATAATGTCCAAATTAAATTTGTTGAATAGTTGCAATATTTCCAGAATAAAATCGAAATACAATTTTGAGAATAAAGTATTTTGAGAGTAAAGGCTAAAATATATTTTTAGTTGGCCACTGCTACCTAACGGTATTGCGTACACATTCTGCGTAACCGCAGCATTCGTAAGAGGCTGCAATGAAAACTAATGGGACTGTAGCAACTGTGTTAGCATCAAAATCCGGGGTGTGAGCTACGTTTCTATTCAAGCATTGATTGACATGGAAATAAACCAATAGTATTTGAGAAACTATGGGGGAAAAAACGGACCCCTCTGACGCTGTAAAGCATGCATTATGCAACTCGTGTACCATACAGCCTCTTTCTACCAGGGGTAGCGTGTTTCTCACAGATTAAAAACAAGCGTAACCATATACACTTGTAAGAAACATTCATTATTATGGTCCTGTGTGGCTCAATTGGTAGAGCATGGTGCTTTCAATACCAGGGTTGTGGGTTTCATTCCCACGGGAGACCAATAAGTAAGTTGTTCTGGATAAGAGTGTCTGCTAAATGATGTAAATTATTTATGATTTTCGTTTAAATTAGCTTTAGTATTAATTCTATAATGGCTAATATTAAACTCATTTTTCATGAGAATGATGCTAATAGCAGTGGTCATCAATAACACACACTGAATCAATAAATAATGAATTGCATAAGACTGATGTGCAGAATCATAAAAATAATACCACCGCGCCAAACTCTGATCTGTCACCTGCTGACAAAGAGATTTCTTTTTTTTTGCTCTCACGTTTGCTGTGTTCACATATTTTGAAGTATACAGTTGAAGTTGGAAGTTTACATACACCTTAGCCAAATACATTCAAACTCAGTTTTTCAAAATTCGTGACATTTAATCCTAGTAAAAAAAATCCCTGTTTTAGGATCACCACTTCATTTTAAGAATGTGAAATGTCAGAATTATAGTAGAGAGAATGATTTATTTCAGCTTTCATTTCTATTATCACATTCCCAGTGGGTCAGAAGTTTACATACACTCGATTAGTATTTGGTAGCATTGCCTTTAAATTGTTTCACTTGGGTCAAATGTTTTGGGTAGCCTTCCACAAGCTTCCCACAATATGTTGGGTGAATTTTGGCCCATTCCTCCTGACAGAGCTGGTGTAACAGAGTCAGGTTTGTAGGCCTCCTTGCTCGCACACACCTTTTCAGTTCTGCCCACACATTTTTATAGGATTGAGGTTAGGGCTTGTGATGGCCACTCCAATACCTTGACTTTGTTGTCCTTAAGCCATTTTGCCACAACTTTGGAAGTATGCTTGGGGTCATTGTCCATTTGGAAGACCCATTTGTGACCAAGCTTTATTAACTTCCTGACTGATGTTTTGAGATGTTGCTTCAATATATCCACATCATTTTCCTTCCTCATGATGCCATCTATTTTGTGAAGTGCACCAGTCCCTCCTGTAGCAAAGCATTCCCACAACATGATGCTGCCAGCCCTGTGCTTCACAGTTGGGATGGTGTTCCTTGGCTTGCAAGCCTCCCCTTTCTTCCTCCAAGCATAACAATGGTCATTATGGCCAAACAGTTATATTTTTGTTTCATCAGACCAGAGGACATTTCTCCTAAATGTACAATCTTTGTCCCCATGTGCAGTTGCAAACCGTAGTCTGGCTTTTTTATGGCGGTTTTGGAGCAGTAGCTTCTTCCTTGCTGAGCGGCCTTTCAGGTTATGTTGATTATAGGACTCGTTTTACTGTTGATATAGATACTTTTGTACCTGTTTCCTCCAGCACCTTCACAAGGTCCTTTGCTGTTGTTCTGGGATTGATTTGCACCTTTCGCACCAAAGTACATTCATCTCTAGGAGACAGAACGCGTCTCCTTCCTGAGCGGTATGACGGCTGTATGTTCCCATGGTGTTTATACTTGCGTACTATTGTTTGTGCAGATGAACGTGGTACCTTCAATTACTTGTGTCATGCACAAAGTAGATGTCCTAACCGACTTGCCAAAACTATAGCTTGTTAACAAGAAATTTGTGGAGTGGTTGAAGAACTAGTTTTAATGACTCCAACCTAAGTGTATGCAAACTTCCGACTTCAACTGTATTTGCTGTGCCAACCTGTTCACGAGTGCTATGTGTTCAATCATTGTGAAATCTCATGTGTGCAATAATGCATGGCAATTACGCATATCCTAAATAACTTACGTGTGCTATCTATTAAACTTGTTTGCAAATGACATGCTCTAACCCAAATTGAAACGTGACATTCCTGCGTGCCTCTCTTTCTACTCTTGATTGTGCACAGGTGAAGAAAATGAACGGGACTCCCTAAAAGACCAAAGTGCACACTCAGTTGGGTGATCTTTTACAGCATGTCACCATACTGCAATAGTCATTAACTATGTGTAATGTTTCTGGACCAGGTACTGACAGGAGGCATGAGCCACCTCCCTCAGGCTCCTCTCAGCCATCACCTCCTCGTTAGCAGCCTGTAGCTGTTTTCGGGAGTGTAACGATGCCGTTTCTTGGGCAGTTGTTGGGATTTTCCTGTCAAAATACAGTTTTTCAAAAAAATTGTTTGTTCATGCAACATAATTGATTAAGATAGGAAATGGAAGTGCCATAGGAAATGGACTCACAATTGTGGATATCATTTCCATATAATCCAACATAACGTTATTGCATATTTCATGGTGTAACATCTGCTTCCAACTCACACTCTCAAACACGTAGATAACTTTCCAGACCAATTTCCAGCTCACAAACACATAGATCCCCTGAACGCAGCTCACTCTACAGATCCCAATCACCGGAATTCTGATCACCTGTTCACACATCTGTAGGTCATTTACACACACTATTTAGTTCAGTTCCTTGCACTCCATCATTTTGAGGTATTGTTTGTTTTTGTTACACGGTTTATTCGGAGCGCTGATCATTTTTTCGTATTAGCCCTCCTGTGTATCATAGTTTTTGGCCATCCTCACCTACGATGCCTTTTTGCCTATTCTCTGCCTGTACTTTTGCCAATCTGATTTTCTATCATCAACCTCTTGCCTTATCTCCCGGACTACGTGATTAGCCTTTCCCCTGCCTGTACTGTTACCTGTTTGGTCTCCCTGTGTATGACCTTCTGCCTGTCCCTGGACCCAGCTACCTGCCTCCTCCTGTGGTCCTTTACTAATAAACACCTGCTGCGCCCTGCGCTTGAAACCAGTCTGTCTCCCATTGTATTCATTACACATGGAAGTTCGTGTTACAACTGTTGTTAGTTGTTATACTTCTTTTTAATATTAATATTGTTGCTTTATACAGTCATTTACTAACGTTAAGTAGTTACAATGATTTATCTCGCGCTATTGGGAGTTATAATATGAACCCTAATCATTCCCATGCTTTGTTCATTAACATTATATAAAGTAACATTATATTCCTTCATCTCTCTCTTTGAACAGAATCACAATCCATCCCCCCTCAAAATAAAGTTCCATACTTTGTGTAACTCATATTTAATGTTATTTATTTATTTAGCAATACATTATCAAATGGTGAGAGTAAATTTGATTACTTCTGAGTTCATCAATAGTTAATTCAATCAATAGTTAATTTTTCGTGTCATCACTGAGAGCCATCATGACTCTCAAAAGCTGTGACAGCCGCAATTTACTTAACGCCATTGCGTTCTTTAATCATTGCCAGGTCAGAGTCCAAACAGTACCAGACGATAGGCAGTCTTATAGTCAGGCAGGAGTTAGAAACCAGATCTGAGTCCAAACATATTACAAGGGGATAGGCAGGCTGGAGGTCAGAACAGACAGAGTGGTCAGGCAGGCGAGTTCCGAGTCAGGACAGGCAAGGGTCAAAACCAGGAGGACTAGAAACAAACAGAAACTGGGAAAAATAGGAGCAAGGAAAACTGCTGGTTGACTTGGCAAACAAGACAAACTGGCACAGAGAGACGGGAAACACAGGGATATATACACCGGGGATAATAAGAAACACCTGGAGGGGGTGGAGACAATCACGAGGACAGGTGAACTAGGTCAGGGTGTGACAGTGAGCAAAACTTCTACAACCATGTTAATCCTTCAACCCTAAAAGTCACAAAATGGTTCTGAAATATGTACTTCATACAAGTCAAACAACTTTTGTCAAGACTAAATTAGTCAAAGAACTCCTTCCTAATCTACAGCTGTAGAACTGCCCTCCAGTGAAGTTAACATAACATGGCCGACAACAAGAAAACGATCCCATGCAAAGCTAGAGGAACATGAGACATTACTCATGTATATTTGGCCACAGAAGTTCTCTTTTCAGAAAGCATTTCTCTTCCCTCTAATGATGAGGGATCTCCGTCTCTGACTAACAGGGTTGTCTGGATTGTCTATGGGTGCCTCCCAAATGGCTCCTTAATCCCTATAGTGCACTTCTTTTGACTAGAGCCTTATGGACCAATGGGGAATAGGGTGCCATTTTGGACACAGACTTCGTAATGTCCTAAACCCCTGATAACAAGATCCTTCTAACTAGGCAGGGGATGTTAGTGACTGAGCGACCATTAGGCCTTCAGATCCCCACATTACAACCCATGAAGGAATAGGCATGGTGCTACCTTGTCATTTAGGTACTACTCAATGTTAATCCCAGTGGTAACAACTGATTACTCAGGGTTTCAATCTCACAGTTTAGGACCTTGAAAGCTGGTGCTGGTTGATGAGTAGTTCTAGTGGGTGGAGGCTGTTGGGAAGGCTTTTGTGAAAACATACTTATATCCATAGAGAGCATGGAAGGTGGAGTCCATGGCAAGTGGTTAAAAACTGTGGTCAGACATGAGAAACCACAGGAATTAGAGTTGCATTTATGCATTCAAATGTAATACTTTTGATAAACCTTCCAGGGATTTCGCAAAAACACAATTTTCTACTCTTGCAGGAGTTTGAGATTACCATTGTGTATTGTGTACAAAATTGGAATACAAGTCAGAGCCTATCACAAAGCTTCAAGATTCAAAAGTAGGGCACCAAAATACACAATATCAATATTGCAAGAAAGGCTGACAATTTTGAAACAAGTTTCACAACCCCCTATCCAGTATCCATATTGACCAACACACACAGTTAGAGCAGAGTGGAGAAGCAAGGTAAAATGATGTCAGCTGTGGGATCTCCTGACAGTAATCCAATGTGATTGACAAAACTGACCATTTAGCGCAACCCAACGGTAAATTAATGGCAATGTGACCCAATTGTTGTTTAGAGAGTGTGGTTTGGTTGAAAGAACATTGTGTAAATGGCAGTCCTTGACCTTTTGTGGAAGTGCAAATGGAATCAGTCCAGGTCTGGTTTCTCAGACTTTCAGAATGATCAAAAAAGATAGCAGATGTACAGGTAATGTAACAGATCTCGTCCTCCTTTTCTGAGGAGGAGTAGCGAGAAGGATCGGAGGACCAATGTGCAGCGTGGTAAGTGTCCATAATGTTTAATCAAACGCAACAGAACACTGGAACAAAACAATAAACGTGAATAAACGAAACAGTCCCGTGTGGTCACAGACACTGACACAGAAGACATACACCCACGACTCAAAAGTGAAATCAGGCTACCTAAGTATGATTCTCAATCAGGAACAACGATTGACAGCTGCCTCTGATTGAGAACCATACTAGGCCGAACACAGAAATCCCAAATTATAGAAAAACGAACATAGACAACCCACCCAACTCACGCCCTGACCATACTAAAACAAAGACATAACAAAGGAACTAAGGTCAGAACATGACAGGTAAATCATAATCATAATCGTAAATCATAATAAGTTAAGATTGAACTTTCATAATGTTTTGTCATTGTTTTTGTGGAGCAAGGGTCAAAGCAAACGTGCTCTTCATGTCAACAACATAATTTTCCATCATTGTTTCCACACAGTGAAAAACATTTACACATTGTTTTTTCAAGAGTGTTTTTGTCTTGATACTATGTGGGTATGAAAGTTGCAGAATGTGAACAAAAATGTAAATGCAACTTGCAACCATTTCAAAGATTTTACTGAGTTACAGTTCATATAAGGAAATTAGTCAATTGAAATGTTTTCATTGGGCCCTAATCTATGGATTTCATTTGACTCCAGTCATTGTCCAGTGTGACCACCATTTGCCTCATGCAGCGCGATGCATCTCCTTCGCATTGAGCTTATCAGGCTGTTGATTGTGGCCTGTGGAATGTTGTCCCACTCCTGGATATTAGTGGGAACTGGAACAAGCTGTAGTACATGTCGATCCAGAGCATCACAAACATGCTCAATGGGTGACATGTCTGATGAGTATACAAGCCATGGAAGAAATGGGAATTGTCTACAGATCCTTGCGACATGGGGCTGTGCATTATCTTGCTGAAACATGTGACCCGTTTCAGGAAACTAGGCGTATGTCGCGGGTCACTACTTCACAGGAGAGCCATTTGAAAGTAAAACATTTTTTTAAATCAAAACGCGTTTTTTGGGGCAGAAATCCCTTCTCGAACATGTGAACTTTCATGTGCCTTAATAGCAAACTTGTATGCCATCTGTGAATACACATAAAATTGTTAAATTATGAGCCTAGTTGGTTTAGCCATGGAAAAAGGGAGCAACCTTCCCGCTAACCATGAATGGCTGAGATAATGAGTGGGCTGGACATGCCAAAGATGAGTTTGGATCAGTCTGCCATATAGTACGCTTCTGTGTATTTGAGCTGGAAAGTATGTCTAGGTAATCCTGTCTAATGCGTATTTTTGAAAAATGTATTGCATAGTAAAACTGCATAAGTGTGGCTCTCCACCTTCTGGAGAACAGAGTTTTGAAATCAATGGAATTCAAGTAGGATAGCTAAAGAGATGTAGAAAACACCTGTCTCTGGATTACATCTTCAAACTATGAGCAACCAAACCATGGCATCCGACAGGAGATGCGTCCATCCATGATGTATACGGTAAGATAGTCTGGCTAGCTACATTTTCAGATATTGGTTAGCTAGCTGCAGATTCATACAGGGTAGTAATGTCATGAGTTGTGATTCTGGTTCATTGTTTAGCTGGCTAGCTACATGTCTTAACAAAAGACTCCACTATGCAAGTATCCATTTGAATAGAATGTCACTATGACAACTGTTGATAGACGCTGGTTAGCTACCTACAGATTCATGCAGGGTAGTAACGTCATAAGTTTTGATTATGGTTCATTGTTTAGCTAACTAGCTACATGTCTTAACAAAAGACTCCACTATGCAAGTAACCATTTCGGGTGTATTCGTAAATTCCGTCTGGCCATCTACTCCGATTTCAGAGCACTCTCGTCTGAGAGTACCAGAGCGTAGAATAACTGTTGAATTTACGAATGCACAACACCAGTTGAATATGGCCATGTCAGTAAACGTTGGCAAAAAAAGCATAATTCAATTGTTGCCAGCAGCACAGTTGCAGTCACCAACGCTCTAGATAACATGAAAACAGCCTAACCATCTCTGCTAGGGTGAGTAAAATGGTAAGAGTTTTGGGTGGGGGCTCAAGCTTAAGAGGGTGTGAACAATGCTGAATGGGTGTAGACAAAGAAGAGCTCTCCAGTAGGTATCAAACATTCAAAGTCCATTTTCTCAAAAGTGAGTTTACAAGTTTATCAACTTTCAAAGCAGAATTACCTTTCCATGATTTCTCAAATGTAGTGAATGATATACCATGTTGTAGCTTTATGTCTCTGTTTTTATCCAATGTAAAAAATAAAAATAAATCAAATTTTGCTACATACCACCGAATCAAGGTGGTCGGTCACACATGAAGTGATGGCTTGGCGGATGAATGGTACAACAATGGGCCTCAGGATCTCGTCACTGTATCTTTGTGCATTCAAATTGCCATCGATAAAATGCAATTGTGTTCATTGTCCGTGGCTTTTGCCTGTCCATATCATATCCCCACCTCCACAATGGGGTACTCTGTTCACAACGTTAACATTAGCAAACTGCTTTCCCACACAACGCCATCTGTCCGGTACAGTTGAAACCGGGATTCATCTGTGAAGAGCACACTTCTCAAGCATGCCAGTGGCCATCAAAGCTGAGCATTTTCCCACTGAAGTTGGTTACGACGCCAAACTGCAGTCAGATCAAGACCCTGGTGAAGACGACTAGGATGCAAATGAGCATCCCTGAGACGGTTTCTGAAAGTTTGTGCAGAAATTCTTCAGTTGTACAAACCCGCAGTTTCATCAGCTGTCCAGGTGGCTGGTCTCAGACACACAATTTGAGAAAAATTAGCTATTTTTGCATATGGAATATTTCTGGGATATTTTATTTCAGTTCATCAAACATGGTAACAAACATGTACATGTTCCGTTTATATTTGTGTTCAGTATACTTGACTTAGAAACTATGTCTGAACCATACTGGTAACCCAACACTGTGTGTGTGTGTGTGTGGACATGGACTCACCAGCACGCGGTCTCCCACTCGAAGGTCCTTATCCCCGCCTTTCTTGACCGAGCCGCTATCGGACATGTTGGAACCTGACTCGTTACCCGTCTTCACCGAACTGTTGAGCATGCCTTCCCTGAGTGGCATAACCACGCGCTGACCAGCGGGCGAAGCCCCGTTGACGCCATGGAGCGTCAGGTTCTGAGCCGTCAGGGAATCAGCAGAGTGGCCTTCGCTCCCTTCGCCCACCGGTTGCCTGGTGAGCTTGGAGGGGCGCGTGAAGATGCCCTGGTGTGGCTGGCACTCAAAGTAGCGCACGCCGCCCACAGAGCCGTCATTTTTGCCCAACAGGTCGTTGAGGACCACCCCAGCCCACTGTCCCGGGGCGAACTGGGTCTCGCCCAGGTAGGCGATGACGCCCGGTTTGACCCCGTTGACCCAGACACGTTCGCCAACTACGTAGTCCCCCAGGACATCGTCCCCTACCTCGGATGTTTTGGAGCACGACTTCTCCGAGGCATTGCTGCTGGGGAGTGGGGAGGTCTGCTTGTGTGGGGAGTCTATGGAGGTAGAGAGAGAGAGTATGAGATCATGTAGGCTACAATCATGGAATTCCTATTTACATTCATTACTATTGTAGACAGAGTATAGGTTACAATCAGATCATTCCTATATTCATTCAAATGGACATTGATCTACAGTATGGCTTTAATTACAATGATGAAGAGCAGTGTATGCCATAGGAACAAAAGTGCTGAAGAGGGGAGAGAAAAGGCGATACATACAGGTCTACAAACAAATAATGTGAAAAATAATCAACTAAACAATGTTGCTTGTCTATAGGATTAATATATTGTGTTGTATGCAGGTTACAGTCCAGTTTTCTCATGCATAGACACAAACTGCTGAAATAAGGAATTCAGTCATAATACAAATGTAGAAGATCTATAATAGTGATGCGTGGGTTTGACGGGTTTAGGGTCATGAAATATTGAATGGATGAAGAGCGGGTGGGTGGCGGGCACGTTGAATAAAGAGAAAACAATGCATTCAAAATCCAGTCACTCAAGCATCTATTTATCCAATTTCGTCATATTACATCACAAAACGGTGTTTATGTGAGGTTAGCCATTACTCTACTTCCTAGTGAAAACTGTCTGTGAGATTATCTCTCATGTAATGATGACTTGACCGGTGCTTTGCTGTTTGACACATGATGTTTAGACGAGCACTATCCATTCTGGTGAGAGAGACACAAGCTGTTAACTGTAGCAAGGAAGCTAAGCTGTGTGTGTGTGTATGTGGTTGGTGCCAGGACTGTCTCTCTGAAACCCAAACAGTGGGGGAGGGGGCCCAATGGCTGTTTGTATGCCTCAATTGCTCCCATATGTTGTGAGACCGATAGACTTGGTTGCAAAATGGGTACTACATTGAACAAAAGAATGTGGGTTTTAGCATGATAATTCAGTTTTGAAACTTAATGGGGTCTTACAATGGCATTTATGGAGGTACAGTGCCTTCAGAAAGTATTAACACCCCTTGACTTTTTCCACATTTTGTTGTGTTATTGCCTGAATTTAAAGTTATTACATTTCAATTTTGTGTTACTGGCCTACACACAATAACCCATAATGTCAAAGTGGGATCTATGTTTTTATACATTTTTACCAATTAATAAATCTGAAATGTTTTAAGTAAATAATTATTCAACCCCTTTGTTATGGCAAGCCTAAATAAGTTCAGGAGTAAAAATGTGCTTAACCTCTTGAACCTATGGGGGCGCTATTTCATTATTGGATAAAAAAACATGCCCGTTTTAAGCGCAATATTTTGTCACAAAAGGATGCTCGACTATGCATATAATTGACTGACGTTTCCAAAAATGCAAAGATATTATCTGTGAGTGCCACAGAACTGATGCTACAGGCGAAACCAAGATGAAACTTCAAACAGGAAATGAGCAGAATTTTTGAGGCTCTGTTTTCCATTGTCTCCTTATATGGCTGTGAATGCGCCAGGAATGAGCCTGCCCTTTCTGTCGTTTCCCCAAGGTGTCTGCAGCATTGTGACGTATTTGTAGGCATATCATTGGAAGATTGGCCATAAGAGACTACATTTACCAGGTGTCCGCCCGGTGTCCTTTGTCTAAATTGGTGCGTAATCTTCAGCTGCAGGCATTTTCCCATGGGATTCAGAGGAGAAAGCACACTTCCACGAACGATATATCATCGAAGAGATATGTGAAAAACACCTTGAGGATTGATTCTAAACAACATTTGCCATGTTTCAGTCGATATTATGGAGTTAATTTGGAAAAAAAGTTCGGCGTTTTGATGACTTAATTTTCGGGTTTTTTTGGTAGCCAAACGTGATGTACCAAACGGAGCGATTTCTCCTATACAAAGAATATTTTTGGACAAACTGAACATTTGCTATCTAACTGAGAGTTTCCTCATTGAAAACATCCGAAGTTCTTCAAAGGTAAATTATTTTATTTGAATGCTTTTCTTGTTTTTGTGAAAATGTTGCCTGCTGAATGCTAATGCTAAATGCTACGCTAGCTATCAATACTGTTACACAAATGCTTGTTTTGCTATGGTTGAGAAGCATATTTTGAAAATCTGAGATGACAGTGTTGTTAACAAAAGGCTAAGCTTGAGAGCTAGCAGATTTATTTCATTTCATTTGCGATTTTCATGAATAGTTAACGTTGTGTTATGCTAATGAGCTTGCGAATAGATTTACACTCCTGGATACAGGTTTTTTTTCGTAGCTAAACGTGATGAACAAAAGGAGTGATTTCTCCTAAACAAATAATCTTTCAGGAAAAACTGAACATTTGCTATCTAACTGAGAGTCTCCTTATTTAAAACATCCGAAGTTCTTCAAAGGTAAATGATTTTATTTGAATGCTTTTCTGTTTTTTGTGAAAATGTTGCCTGCTGAATGCTAACGCTAAATGCTACGCTAGCTATCAATACTGTTACACAAATGCTTGTTTTGCTATGGTTGAGGAGCATGTTTTGAAAATCTGAGATGACAGTGTTGTTAACAAAAGGCTAAGCTTGAGAGCTAGCAGATTTATTTCATTTCATTTGCGATTTTCATGAATAGTTAACGTTGCGTTATGGTAATGGAATTGAGGCTGTAGTCATTATCCCGGATCCGGGATGGCTCGACGCAAGAAGTTAACAAGTCACATAATAAGTTGCATGGACATAAGTTGCATGGACAATAGTGCAATAATAATGTTTAACATGATTTTGAATGACTACCTCATCTCTGTACCCCACACATATGATTAGCTGTAAGGTCCCTCAGTCGAGATGTGTATTTCAAACACAGATTCAACCACAAAGACCAGGGAGGATTTCCAATGCATCTATTGGTACATGGGTAAAACATTTTAAAGCAGACATTGAAATTCCCTTTGAGCATGGTGAAGTTATTAATTACACTTTGGATTGTGTATCAATACTCGGAGTCACTACAAAGATACAGGTGTCCTTCCTAACTCAGCTGCCGGAGAGGAAGGACACTGCTCAAAAAACAGTTACTATGATAGAAAACAGAGGATGGACCAACATTGTAGTTACTTCACAATACTAACCTAAATATTCCAAAACATGCATCCTGTTTGGAATAAGGCACTAAAGTAAAACTGCAAAACATTATGCAAAGAAATGCACTTTATGTCCTGAATACAAAGTGTTTTGATAGTGGCATATCCAACACAACACATCACTGAGTACCACTTCATATTTTCAAGCATGGTGGTGGCTGCATCATGTTATGGGTATGCTTGTCATCGGCAAGGACTAGGGAGTTTTTTTTTAAATCACAAAAAAACAAAACAGAATAAAGCCAAGCACAAGCAAATCCTAGAGAAAAACCTGGTTCAATCTGCTTTCCAACAGACACTGGGAGACAAATTCACCTTTCAGCAAGACAATAACCTAAAACACAAGGCTAAATATACACTGAAGTTGCTTACAAAGACAACATTGAATGTTTCTGAGTGGCCTAGTTACAGTTTGGACTTAAATTGGCTTGAAAATCTATGGCAATACTTGAAAATGGCTGTCTAGCAATGATCAACAACCAAGTTGACAGATCTTGAAGAGTTAAAAAATAATAACGTGCAAATATTGTACAACCCAGGTGTGCAAAGCTCTTAAGAGACTGACACAGAAAGACTCACAGCTGTAATCGCTGCCATTGGTGATTATAACATGTATTGACTCAGGGGGTTGAATACTTATGTCATCAAGATATTAGTATTTTTTAAATTTATTTTTTTACAATGTTTCTTCCACTTTGACATTAGAGTATTTTGTCAAATGTGTAAAAAGCTAAGGGGTGTGAATACTTTCTGAAGGCACTGTAGTGTATGTTCCCCCGCAGGAATGTAACATTCACCACTTAGAATACATTTTGTTTTGTACAATGTGTTTTACGTTAATTCATTAGAAATCCATACACTGTAATTGCATGAATGAAGAGTGATTATAACGTAAATCTTGATGGGTTACAGAATACAATAATGTCGTACAATAAACAAAACAAAATCAAACAATGTCATTAAGGCAACTGTATTTTGATGCCAACACAAAATACACACGTTTAAGCGTAATGGGTGTTTCAGCAGGTACCTAAGTAGGAAAAACGTCAGTATCTAGCTTGTGTGGAGATTCAAGCAGCACTGATAAACTCTAGTCTTTCTTGACAAAGACTAGAATATGCTGGATGAAACTCTGCCTACGTCCCAAATGGCAACCTATTCCCTATGTAGTGCAGTGCTACTTTTGACAAGGACCCATAGGGTCTGGTCAAAAGTAGTGCACTATTTTGGGAATTTGGAGCCATTTGGGACACTGCCCCTGCTTCCAACAGCTACTCTTTCTGGCCATAACTAATGTGTTTGAAAAGGCCTATTAAATCTGAACTTCCACTATATTTGGGACTCTTATAGAAAAGGGCATAGCCTACGATTTTCAGTTGCTAGTGTACATGAAAATTTCATTTTAACCCCAAATAAAGTGATTTATAATGACATGATGAAAGTCACTTGTACCCTTCATATTTCAAGTTATTATACCTCCAAAACAGATATTTTTTTTTACCAAACAAAGCTTTGCACATCGGCCACATGACAATGAGGACATGTGTGTTGTGCTTGCGTAGGTAATGTGTGTGTACTATGCAGTATGTTTGTGTTGGTGTGAATGTGTATGTGTGTATGTGTGAAGTAATAAAGTGTGTGCAGTAGCAGGTGCTGTATGTAATATCATGTGCAGTAGCAGGGGGTATGGGTGTGTGAGCATGCCCCTGCTTGTGCATGTTGTGTGTATCACATGTGTGAGCTTTGTCAACACCATGGCCCTGTGCCACATCACTGGGCCAACACAGAGAAGAACCCTACCCACCCCCTTCTCCCTCTACAAGTCCCACCAGACAAACAAGCATGCACCAAAAAAAGACAGGCGCAGTGCTAGTCCAAGTGGCTGGGTTGCCGGGGCAACGGAAGATCGAGGGGAAAATGAGGCGGGCAGGAGGAAGAGCAAGAACACAGGCCTCACTTTCACTATTGTGCCTAGCCACCTCCCACCACCATCTGAATCCAACTATTCAAACCAGCCCTACACAATCACCCCACCACAACTCCTTAGAAAACCCCCTCCCTCTCCCTCCCTCCCTCACACTCACTCTCTCTCCCCTTGCTCTTTCCCTCTCTCTCTCTGCCTCTTTCTCTTCATCTCTCTCTTTCTCTCTCTCTGACTGAGAACTGAAAGCTTTCAGAGAGACTTAAGTCCAATAAGTGAAGTTGAACATTTCTTTGGCTTCCCTAATAATAAACTGATGTTTATTCCTCATACAAATACTATAGCTAATGTGTAGCATTCACGATTGTGGGGCTGATTTTAAGGACAGTGAGAGGAGAGACTAGGACTACGCTTTTAGGGGCGATACCTAAACACCTTTCTCTCTGTTATGATTCTTTGTTTCGACAGTTACAAGGACATGACCTCCAAAGATAGAACCATTGGGAGCAGTTATGAGGTAATACCATGTAAGCTTTTATGAGATTGACAAAATATTTTTAGCAGGGTTGGGTCATTCCATTTCAATTTGGTCAATTTAATTTTCAAGGAAATTCTCCTAAATGCTTCTCTATAACCAAGATTCCATCCTGTAAAGTACACGTTGGATGTAAAATGTCACGACATGCATGTTGGAAAGAGCAAATTTGTCTGTAAACATTCCAAATGTCGACAAAACAAAATACACTAGACAATTAGGTATCTTTTTTGTTTCTGTTAAATATATTATGCAAGAAATGGAGGTGGAAACGCCTTCATGTGCAAATATTTATAGTATAACCATCATATTGAAGTAAACTTGAGGGTGGCACAATGATATGTTGTGTGGTCCTCCCACTACGACTCGGGAAAGCATGCAGTAAAATAAGTAATGATGAACTTGAAAGGGTGGTGAAAGTGCAAGGTTATGAGCTTGATGCTGCTTTCCAATAAATATTGAGGGTCTTATTCTGGTGACATGATGATAGATGCTTGGCTGCCGTTTGACAAATAAAAAGAATCTCGCTCTTATCCATAATCTCATCATGTAGGTATCCTACCCGCACTGTATCTGCGAGTTGTTGGCTAGACTGCACTTGCCAAGACCAGAGTGGGCACAAATTTCGCTTTGATGGAAACACATGTCTGGTGGGAAAATGCGCATATAGTTTTTATGCAGATTTTAGAATATTCCTATAAAAAGCTGTCACCAATTGTATGGAAACCTAGCTTTTAAGAACATTTTTGAATTGGAATTTCAGTCTACTTCCTGAATTGACTGAATTTAAATTGAATTTACCACAACCCAGATGTGTTGTCCCTAATACAGTTGAAGTAGGAAGTTTACATACAGTACACTTAGGTTGGAGTCATTAAAACTTGTTTTTAAACCACTCCACAAATTTCTTGTTAACAAACTATAGTTTTGGCAAGTCGTTTAGGACATCTACTTTGTGCATGAAACAAGTCATTTTTCCAACAATTGTTTACAGACAGATTATTTCACTTATAATTTACTGTATCACAATTCCAGTGGGTCAGAAGTTTACATACACTAAGTTGACTGTGCCTTTAATAAACAGCTTGGAAAATTCCAGAAAATGATGTCATGGCATTAGAAGCTTCTGATAGGCTAATTGACATCATTTGAGTCAATTGGAGGTGTACCTGTGGATGTATTTCAAGGCCTACCTTCAAACTCAGTGCCTCTTTGCTTGACAACAGTGGGAAAATCAAAAGAAATCAGCCAAGATCTCAGAAAAAGGTTGTAGACCTCCACTAGTCTGGTCTTTCCTTGGGAGCAATTTCCAAACGCCTGAAGGTACCACGTTCATCTGTACAAACAATAGTACGCAATTATGAACACCATGGGACCACGCAGCTGTCATACTGCTCTGGAAGGAGATTTGTTCTGTCTCCTAGAGATTAACGTACTTTGGTGTGAAAAGTGCAAATCAATTCCAGAACAGCAAAGGACCTTGTGAAGATGCTGGAGGAAACAGTCAAATTAGTCCTATGTCGACATAACCTGAAAGGCCGCTCAGCAAGGAAGAAGCCACCGCTCCAAAACCTCCATAAAAAAGCCAGACTACGGTTTGCTGGTGCACATGGGGACAAATATCGTGCTTTTTGGAGAAATGTCCTCTGGTCTGATGAAACAAAAATAGAACTGTTTGGCCATAATCACTATCGTTATGTTTGGAGGAAAAAGGGGGAGGCTTGCAAGCCGAAGAACACCATCCCAACCATGAAGCACGGGGGTGGCAGCATCATATTGTGGGGGTGCTTTGCTGCAGGAGGGACCGGTGCACTTCACAAAATAGATGGCATCATGAGGTAGGAAAATTATGTGGATATATTGAAGCAACACCTCAAGACATCAGTCAGGAAGTTAAAGCTTGGTCGCAAATGGGTCTTCCAAATGGACAATGACCCCAAGCATACTTCCAAAGTTGTGGCAAAATGGCTTAAGGACAACAGAGTCAAGGTATTGGAGTGGCCATCACAAAGCCCTGACCTCAGTCTTATAGAAAATGTGTGGGCAGAACTGAAAAAGCATGTGTGAGCAAGGAGGCCTACAAACCTGACTCAGTTACACCAGCTCTGTCATGAGGAATGGGCCAAAATTCACCCAACATATTGTGGGAAGCTTGTGGAAGGCTATCCAAACTGTTTGACCCAAGTTAAACAATGTAAAGGCAATGCTACCAAATACTAATTGAGTGTATGTAAACTTCTGACCCACTGGGAGTGTGATGAAAGAAATAAAAGCTGAAATAAATAATTAACTCTACTATTATTCTGACATTTCACATTCTTAAAATAAAGTAGTGATCCTAACTGACCTAAGACAGGGAATTTTTACTATGATTAAATGTCAGGAATTGTGAAAAACTGAGTTTAAATGTATTTGGCTAAGGTGTATGTGAACTTCCAACTTCAACTGTATGTTGGTGCACCATTATATATAATCACAATACATTTCTAAATGGAAAAAGTAGCCTTTTGGTATTGAAATCCAAGGAGGATGAACAGACAGGACAACAAGAGGAAATTATCTAGGCCTGCCTACTTATTATCAAATCAATTGGATCTAAAAGGGAAGAGTATGTAATGTATTATATCACCAATCAACGACAGAAAAAAATGGCAATGATCTTGAACTAAAAAGGAAATTAGAGCAGGGCTATTAGTACACAAATGGAAATTTGATGACCAAACAGCTATTCACACAATAGCCCTAACCTGATTCTCTGTGTGCACTGCAGGCAGGCAGTTGATGAACACTGATGTGGGAAAGGATGACAGTCAATTAGAAGGATTAGGTCAATTACTATGACTACCAGCTGTTCCTGAAATGACCCTGATCTAGAAAAATATTATTGAGACTAAGTTTGGATTTTTTTTTGCTGTGGAGCCATGGTTGTAGATGTTATAATGTTGGCTTATGGATGCATGCGTAAGGGGGCCTCCTCCGTAAGGGGGCTTGAGAAATGGGGACATTCAATAAATAAGATAATTCAGTGGCATTGTTTTGTTTGTTCTGGTAACTGAGAGGGCCTTGAAGTAGGCCGATATACGAAGTCCTACCTCTACCGATTAAATATACTTCCTTTTTACATAAATAAAGCATTGTTAATATTGCTTACAAGATATATTCATATTGTGTTACAAAACTGTGCATGGAGAGAGGCATTTTACCAACATTCAATAACTAAGATAATTCACACGACTTTGTGAATTTGGATAATTGAGAAGGAATTCAAATAACACTATTAGTAATTTGAAACAATGTTAGTCCTACATCTCTTAAAATAACTATCTATTGATAGGTAATTATGCATCATCTATTGGTAGTTATACTTACAACATACACTACATGCACTGCACTGCAAAATAGTCCTTTTGAAGGAGGAACAAAAAAGAAATAAAAAACATCTGCACTCTCAAAGGCATTACTGCTATGCATGATTCTCATTTACCCACGACTGTACTTCCTGTGTTTTTCTCTTTCCTTTCCTTTGCTCACAACATTCCACCGTCAACTTAAACCATGACACGGCTGCCTCTGATTGAACTCTCCCATACAGGCTAATGCAAATAACAAGACAGCAGAAGCAGCCCAGACTCCCCCAGACAGTGTTTGGCCTCCTGTAGGCTAATATCAGCCGAGTGCAGCTCGGAGGCAGAGTCTAGCTGTAATTTTGCAGAAAGCTGTGCCAGTGTTACACACGCATCTGTGGCGTTAGGGTCACAGGTTAGCGTTTTTCGTCATGACTCTTGTTCTAGAGGCAGTTCTGTAGAGTGGTCAGTAGCTCGCACAGCCACAAAGTCCATAAAATCTAACTGTAAACCTAACCCTAACCTTAACCACACTGCTAACCCTAACCTTAAAATAAGTCTAAAAAGCTTCTTCTTTTTTTAAACGGCTGATTTTTACAACATAGACAATTTTGACTTTACAGCTGGCCTATTTAAGGGGAAATTGCTCAGTTCTGCCCAGGACAAGACTCATGACAATAAACATCATCCTGCCTAGGGTCTGGGCTTGTTATGTGATCTAAAACCGGGAATAACGTAAGTGTCCTATTTCTGTTGGCTTTGCACACTGTCAACACCTGGGTAGATGGAGAGGTTTCGGATTTGTCATGGTGGTAGACAAATATGGTTT
This sequence comes from Oncorhynchus nerka, assembly GCF_034236695.1. Taxonomy (NCBI): domain Eukaryota; kingdom Metazoa; phylum Chordata; class Actinopteri; order Salmoniformes; family Salmonidae; genus Oncorhynchus; species Oncorhynchus nerka. The sequence goes on along the minus strand of NC_088417.1, from coordinate 51,106,973 downwards.
AGTACTAAGATGTAATCTCCGTGAATCACAACAAAGTCACCTACAACAGTTATTCTCAACCTGGGGTGCCAATACCCCTAAGGGTACCTAGCATATCCACAAGGGGTACTTGAGAAGACTCATAAGAACACAGGCCTAATGATCAGTTGCACATGAAGGGGTACTTCGGACAAAGGAAAATGTGATTGGGGCTACAGTAACCAATAAAACATGTTAAACTCTGACCTAAAGCATAATACTGTACCTAGTGCCCTGATTTTTTTCTGACAACATGAGCTGACCAGGAAAAACTCAGGGACCTGACAACAAACAATCAATTACAACAATCAAGGAATCGCTGGTCACTTCCAATGATGAAATGCCACAATGATTGATAGGCTAACTGGGGCGGCAGGGTAGCCTAGTGGTTAGAGCGTTGGACTAGTTACTGAAAGGTTGCAAGTTCAAATCCCTGAGCTGACAAGGTACAAATCTGTTGTTCTGCCCCTGAACAGGCAGTTAACCCACTGTTCCTAGGCTGTCATTGAAAATAAGAATTTGTTCCTAACTGACTTGCCTAGTAAAATAAATAACTAAGCAATAGGAAATCCGCTCTCTGAGAGTCTCGAGGTCTTGAAGTGTGAAGAAGTGACTTACTGTCTTTATGGCCCACAGTGCCGGAAGCAGATCCCCCAGCAGAGGTTCGTCCCACGGGGCCAGGGGAGTGCTTTGGGCCCCTGCCAGGGATCTTCAGTCCACTGGACTTCAGCATGTTCATCATGTACAGGGGAGATGTGCAGGGATGAGAAAGTCCCTATCAAGGCTTTCGGTTTGAGGCACTAGAAATCGGAATGGTGGCAATCTCTCTCCATTTTAGCTGTGGAAATGAGTGGAAGCATCAGTGTATTAGTGACGACGCTAGCATTATCCATCTGTAAAGGACAATTTGGTTCATAGAAACATTACAGGAACGTTCTGTGCTAGCTGGGTTTCTTGTTGAGAACTCCAGCCATTTTAAAACTTAAGCCATGTCAAGGTGTAGCAAGTATAGCCTATACTGTACTACTGTAAAGGCCTACACATTTAAATAATTGAGTGGTTCCTTTTCAATTTGATAAAAAATGAACTATAGATAAGAAAACAATAGGCTCTATTTCTGATTTGGGTTATTAATCATCGTTGTTGATTCTCCTGAACTCTGGCCAATGGGCCTTACTAAGTTAAATGTATAGTTTCAAGTGTGTTGTTGGTGAATTAATGCACAGGGACTTAGATGTGTTCACTTTCACAAAAAGAGCTTCCTGTTTGGCCTCAATGCTAAAATGTGTATTTCAAGAATATTCACTGACAGAAAAAGAGACATTTGGTCTTGTTTTTGGTTGTGCATTCATTCCAAATGAATATACTAGGGCTATTTATAGAATTGTGGTTATAATAGTAGTTATTAGACTTCTGTTAGGGTTAGGGGGGTGGCCTTATGCCAGTGCCATAGCATCACATGTCTATGAGAGGACTTCATTGCACTAGGCCCTGCCCACACACTCTGAGATCTGATCAGCTGTATTCCCAATTGCATGCATGGCCTACAAGACAACATCTCTCCAACCATAATATGCAATTCATGACAGCGTTACATCACTGTTCTAGCGCCACGTCGCACTTATGCAGGTTTCGAGATAAGACGACTGACAAAATACAAAGATGCTTTTACAGTATCATCAGCACCATTCAGTCGACTCATGTATCAACATCATTTCGTAGGTTATTTTATGCAATAGTCCTGTATATGCTTTCAGAATATTTCCTCGGGCAGTTTTATGACAGCTCTGCTAGGGGGCTATATTCTTGACAATACAAAGTAGCAACTTTGTAGCCTATATACACTACATGACCAAAAGTATGTGGACACATGCTCGTCAAGCATCTCATTCCAAAATCATGGGCATTAATATGGAGTTAGTCCCCCTTTGCTGCTATAACAGATTCCACTCTTCTGAGAAAGCTATCCACTAGATGTTGGAACATTGCTGAGGGGATTTGCTTCCATTAAGTCACAAGAGCATTAGTGAGGTCGGGCACTGACGTTGGGCGATTAGGCCTGGCTCGCAGTCCCAATTCATCACAATGGTGTTTGATGGGGTTGAGGTCAGGGCTCTGTGCAGGCCAGTCAAATTCTTCCACAATGATCTTGACAAACCATTTCTGTATAGACTTCGCTTTGTCCATGGGGGCATTGTCATGCTGAAACAGGAACGGGCCTTCCCCAAACTTTTGCCACAAAGTTCGAAGCACAGAATCGTCTAGAATGTCATTGTATGCTGTAGCATTAAGATTTCCCATTACCGAAACTAAGGGGCCTAGCCCGAACCATGAAAAACAGCCTCAGACCTTTATTCCCTCCTCTACCAAACTTTACAGTTGGCACTATGCATTCGGGCAAGTAGCGTGCTCCTGGCATCCGCCAAAACCAGATTCGTCCGTCGGGCTGCCATATGGCGAAGTGTGATTACCATATGGTGAAGTGTGATCCTGAGAACGCGTTTCCACTGCTCCAGAGTCTAATGGTGGCGAGCTTTACACCACTTCAGCCAACACTTGGCATTGCACATGGTGATGTTAGGCTTGTGTGCGGCTGCTCAGCCATGTCAACTAATTTCATGAAGCTCCCGAAGGACAGTTCTTGTGCTGACGTTGCTTCCAGAGGCAGTTTGGAACTCGGTAGTGAGTGTTGTAACTGGGGATAGACTATTTTTACCCGCAACACGCTTCAGCGCTTGTCATTCCATTCTGTGAGCTGGTGTGGCCTACCACTTTGTGCTGACCGTTTCCACTTCACAATAACAGCACAGTTGACCGGGGAAGATCTAGCAGAAATTTGATGAACTGACTTGTCGGAAAGGTAGCATCCTATGACGGTGCCACGTTGAAAGCCACTAGAGATGGTCATCTCGCTTTGCGTTCTTATGAAACTATGCAGTATTTTGTTTTTTTATGAATTATTTCTTACACTGTTACCCCAAGGAGATCTTAAGTCTTATTACATACAGCCGGGAAGAACTATTGGATAGAAGAGCAACGTCAACTTACCAACATTACAACCAGGAAAATTACTTTCCCGAAGCGGATCCTCTGTTTGGACCACCATCCAGGACAATGGATCGGATCCCAGTAGATGACCCAAAACAACAGCGCCACAAAAGGGGCAGATGGAGTGGTCTTCTTTTCAGGCTCCGTAGACGGGCACATCCCTCACCGCTCCCGAGTATACTACTCGCCAATGTCCAGTCTCTTGACAACAAGGTAGACGAAATTCGAGCAAGGGTTGCCTTCCAGAGAGACATCAGAGATTGTAACATTCTCTGTTTCACGGAAACAATGCTCACTCGGGATACGTTATCAGAGTTGGTACAGCCACCCGGTTTCTTCACGCATCGCGCCGACAGAAACAAACATCTCTCTGGTAAGAAGAAGGGCAGGGGTGTATGCCTTATGATTAACGAGTTGTGGTGTGATCATAACAACATACAGTTACTCAAGTCCTTTTGTTCACCTGACCTAGAATTCCTTACAAACAAATGCCGATCACATTATCTAGCAAGAGAATTCTCTTCGATTATAATCACAGGCGTGTATATCCCCCCCAAGCAGACACCTCGACGGCCCTGAAAGATCTTCATTGGACTCTATGTAAACTGGAAACCACATATCCTGAGGATGCATTTATTGTAGCTGGGGATTTGAACAAGGCTAATCTGAAAACAAGGCTCCCTAAATTTCATCAGCATATCGAATGCGCGACCCGGGCTGGAAAAATTCTGGATCATTGCTACTCTAACTTCCGCAACACATACAAAGCCCTCCCTCGCCCACCTTTTGGCAAATCTGACCATGACTCCATTTTGTTGCTCCCAGTCTATGGACAGAAACTAAAACAGGAAACGCCCGTGCTCAGGTCTGTTCAATGCTGGTCCGACGAATTTGACTCCATGCTTCAAGATTGCTTCGATCACGTGGACTGGGATATGTTCCCAGATAGCATCAGATGTATACAACATTGATGTATACGCTGATTCGGTGAACAAGTGCATCGGTGATGTTGTACCCAAGGTGACTATTAAAACCTTCCCCAACCAGAAACCGTGGATTGATGGCAGCATTCGCGCAAAACTGAAAGCGCAAACCACTGCTTTTAATCATGGCAAGGTGACCGGAAACATGACCGAATACAAACAGTGTAGCTATTCTCTCTGCATGGCAATCAAACAAGCTAAGCGTCAGTGTAGAGACAAAGCAGAGTCGCAATTCAACGGCTCAGACACGAGACGTATGTGGCAAGGTCTACAGTCAATCACGGATTACAAAAAGAAAACCAGCCCTGTCAAGGACACCGATGTCTTGCTCCCAGACAAACTAAAAATCTTCTTTGCTCGCTTTGAGGACAATACAGTGGCACGGACACAGCCTGCTACCAAACCCTGTGGGCCCCCCTTCACTGCAGCCAACATGAGTAAAACATTTAAACGTGTTAACCCTCGCAAGGCTGCCGGCCCAGACGGCATCCCTAGCCGCTACCTCAGAGCATGCGCAGACCAGCTGGCTGGTGTGTTTACGGACATATTCAATCAATCCCTATCCCAGTCTTTTGTTCCCACATGCTTCAAGATAGCCACCATTGTTCCTGTTCCCAAGAAAGCTAAGGTAAATGAGATAAACGACTATCGCCCCGTAGCACTCACTTCCGTCATCATGAAGTGCTTTGAGAAACTAGTTAAGGATCACATCACCTCCACCCTACCCGACACCCTAGACCCACTCCAATTTGCTTACCGCCCCCAGTAAGTCCACAGACGATGCAATCGCAATCACACTGCACACTGCCCTAACCCATCTGGACAAGAGGTATACCTATGTAAGAATGCTGTTCATCGATTACAGCTCAGCATTTCAAATCAAATCAAATCATTTAACACCATAGTACCCTCCAAACTCGTCATTAAACTCGAGACCCTGGGTCTCAACCCCGCTCTGTGCAACTGGGTCCTGGACTTTCTGACGGGACGCCCCCAGGTGGTGAGGGTAGAAAACAACATCTCCACCCCGCTGATCCTCAACACTGGGGCCCCACAAGGGTGCGTTCTCAGCCCTCTCCTGTACTCCCTGTTCACCCATGACTGCGTGGCCATGCACACCTCCTACTCAATCATCAAGTTTGCAGACGACACTACAGTGGTAGGCTTGATTACCAACAACGACGAGACAGCCTACATGGGGGAGGTGAGGGCCCTCGGAGTGTGGTGTCAGGAAAATAACCTCACACTCAACGTCAACAAAACAAAGGAGATGATTGTGGACTTCAGGAAACAGCAGAGGGAGCACCCCCCTATCCACATCGACGGGACAGTAGTGGATAAGGTGGAAAGTTTTAAGTTCCTCGGCGTACACATCACGGACAAACTGAAATGATCCACCCACACAGACAGCGTGGTGGAGAAGGCACAACAGCGCTTCTTCAACGTCATGAGGCTGAAGACATTTGGCTTGTCACCAAAAACACTCGAAAGAATCCTGTCGGGCTGTATCACCGCCTGGTACGGCAACTGCTCCATTGTTGTCCTCTTCAAGGACAATAACCACCCTAGTCACTGCCTGTTCACCCCACCAGCTTCTATCTTAAGGCCATCAGACTGTTAAACAGCCATCGCTAACATTGAGTAGCTGCTGCCAACATCCTGACTCAAATCTCTAGCCACTTTAATAATAAAAAATTGGATGTAATAAATGTATCACTAGTCACTTTAAACAATGCAACTTTATGTAATGTTTACATATTACTCATCTCATATGTATATATTGTACTCTATACCATCTACTGCTTCTTGCCTATGCCGTTCGGCCATCGCTCATCCATATATTTATATGTACATATTCTTATTCATTCCTTTAGACTTGTGTGTATAAGGTAGTTGTTGTGAAATTGTTAGATTACTTGTTAGATATTACTGCATGGTCGGAACTGGAAGCACAAGCATTTCGCGACACTCGCATTAACATCTGCTAACCATGTGTATGTGACCAATTAAATTTGATTTGAGCGCTTCAATAAGGCCATTCTACTACCAATGTTTATATATGGAGATTGCATGGCTGTGTGCTCGATTTTATACACCTGACAGCAACGAGTGTGACTGAAATAGCCGAATCCACTCATTTGAAGGGGTGTCCACATACTTTTGTATATATATATATATATATATATATATATATGACAGTGCAGTAGGGCTAAGCTTGGCTACAATATTACAATTTTATGTTCTAAACATCAAGGACCATTGGGCTATTGAGTGACACATTGTCTTTGCTAAGCTTGTTGGATACATTGTTTACACAATTATATTTTGCGAATTGATATTTCTGTGATAGGGAAACAGAATGCGCATCCAATCACATACAACCTATTGACCTATTGTTATACCAACTACAGCGTGGTGTGCATTTCTACTTCAACTCAACAAATCCAGATAAATATGCATGAAAGAAACGCTTACCTTTAAATGTACAATTTACGCATAAACGTATTTGTTTTTCCTAGAGGAGAGGGTTGCGCTGATCGGTTGATTTATCAGAAGGTTGCCACTCCCTATACACCAACACAGGGATGCACAAAAAATATGGATGCTGAGCTGGAGCTGAAAGGGAGAGTGTGATAGGATGCGAGCCGCATTTGGCTATTTCATGTGACTGAGATGCCGGTTTAATTTCAAAATGCGACTCTCAGGAACAAAATGAGATTGTTTTCTCATAGCAAACAGAAACAACAACGTAACTATATGCTAAGTCCTCGGTCTCCCTTCTTGTTTGCGATTTTGTTGTGCAACGCAGCATCAGCAACTCGCATTCAATCATGCAGCTTCGATCCGCGTCCACGACTATTAAAGGCGCTGTATGGTCAACCTATAGTCTGCATTGGTCGTGCAGCGTTTACCGTACGGTGATAGCCTCTACAGAAGTCATGGCATTCATGGTTCTTGCGCTTCGCGGAGCAGCGCAGAGATGTTGTCAAGGAAGTGAGTTTGTGTTTATACAGGACCTCCCGCTCTCACCTACCGTCCACCAATCATGTAAATACGGAGCTATACGGAGCCCTACACATTGTTACACAATTTGAGAGGCACACCGTGATGCGGAACAGAGCTCAAGTTGGCCTCCGCGAGTGCGTCACACCATCCATACGGCGCATCCGAACACATTTTCGGATCAAGCATAAATTGACTCTTAAAAACGTTGACCAGTACGCAGCCAGTCGCACATGTGGCGTACTGAACACAGAAGGTGAGGAGGTTTTCAATGTTTCGCTTGGGGGCGCAATGGATTTTCGGCCTCTTTTATCGCCTCTGTAGCCTCCCCCTTCGCTGGCTCAACCAAACAAAGAGCTAAGGAAGTGGACGCTGTTGCTGAGAGAGTTGTGAATAGAAGAAGGCCAACAATGTTGTGGCCGGCTTGGAAGGCATTCATAAATAGTTGCCTATTTTGTATATTTAAGGTGTAGGAGAAAGTAGGATTGACTATAATAATTTATCCGGATTATTCTTTGGTCCAGCTGTTCAACTTGCTTACAGGAATTTATGTGCACCTGGTGCTGAATCACTGGGAAATTGTTATCCTTCCTGAAAATTCATTAAATTAGATCCCACTTTGCAATAGGCTATAGCACTGTCCCTAATACGATTTACAATAATTACAATATACATTTTTTGCAACTCACGCTTAAGGGTTCCCAAATATACATACAATTGAGATAATGAACGGACAATATAATAACATTGTAATTACACTGCCTACTGTTATAATACCATACAGGCTAAATACACAGACCTGTATAAGGGAAACTTATTGAAAAGAAGGTCTACTGGATATTTGTAAATGACAACTATAAGTAGCCTTGCCCTATTTTATATTTTGCAATATTTATGGTAAAAGAAAAAGTATATTAAGCAGAGACATTTGAACAACTCTCAATCAGTTACACCTATAAATGGAATGTGATTTAGTGCCATTGTGATTAGTGTGGGCTCTCGAGTGGTGCCATGGTCTAAGGCACTGCATCTCAGTGCAAGAGGCGACACTACAGTCCCTGGTTTGAATCCAGGCTGAATCATATCCGGTCGTGATTGGGAGTCCCATAGGGCGGCGCACAATTGGCCCAGCGTCGTCCGGTTAGGCCGGGGTAGGCCGCCATTGTAAATAAGCATTTGTTCTTTAACTGACTTGCCTAATTAAATAAAGTTCAAGTTAAATGTGCACTCGTCCATCATCAATACCCTTTGAAGCACTCAACAATCATCACGCCCTGACCTTAGAGCTTTTTATGTCTCTATTTTGGTTTGGTCAGGGTGTGATTTGGGTGGGCATTCTATGTTTATTTTTCTATGTTTTGTATTTCTTTGTTTTGGCCGGGTATGGTTCTCAATCAGGGACAGCTGTCTATCGTTGTCTCTGATTGGGAACCCTACTTAGGCAGCCCTTTTTCCCACCTGTCTTTGTGGGTAGTTGTCTTTGTTTGTTGGCACTATACCCTTTAGCTTCACGGGTGGTTTTTGGATTGTTTGTCGGCGTCATAATAAAAGGAATATGTACGCTCACCACGCTGCACCTTGGTCCTCTTCTTTCAACGGCCGTGACACCTTCAGGCATCTCAATGGCTGTGGCACAACATTGATAAATTGAGGCAATTTGTCAGTGTCTAATCTATATTGTGGCCCTGAGTGTCAAGGATGAGATTAGCCTATTACATGCTTATATAAAAATGCTAATTTCCAATAGGGTGTGATGCAATGGGTGGCGAAAGATCTTGTTGACGTGATGTCTCATGGTTATTAATGTTTAGTCAACAAATTAACATAGACTTAGCGGTGGTAAATGATGAGTTGTGAATGTAGCAGGTCAAATGGGTAGATTAGGTCAATTGAGCTAAATCCATATTAAAATCCATACCATAGATTGTGTAGACCCCCCTATACATGCATGATGAAAAATCTGAAGGTCTTTCTAAATAATTGTAAACATTGAAATAATTCCACATTAGATTACTCTTGCGGTATGAAAATGTCTCACTAACTTAGGTCCCTGTACTGAGTGTAAAAAAGTTGATATATAGCTGATAACCAGATTAAGAAAAAAAGCTTATGGACAGAAAAG